>NC_056728.1:1675344798-1675662298 GCF_019279795.1 Protopterus annectens
GAATCCCACTCGGCTTTCTTGAAAACATTGGAGAACATGAAGATCTCTCCAAACACCATCATATTGGGTGATTTCAACTACCCAAACATAGACTGGGAGCATTATTCAAGCCCCAACACCCTAGCCCAAACGTTCCTGGAATTTATTAACTCAAACGCCATGGAACAATTAGTCACCACCCCCACAAGAGGGGATAACATACTCGACCTGATCATTACCAACATGGGGACTCTGTGCTCCATACCAGAAGTAAACCCCTCATTGGTAAGATCAGACCATAAATTAATCTCACTAGATATCCAAAACCCCTCCCCACTCCCAGCCCAGAAAACCACAGTGAAATATTTCTCAAAAGCGAACTTCACACTTCTCAAAACAGAGGTGGAATCCTTCAAGGCCCCAGGGACAAGGGAAACTATGGCTCAAACAGCTGAAGCCTATATAAACGCATTCTATGGACACCTCCAGGAATGCATGGATCATGCTATCCCTAACAAAACCAAGACCCAATCATCCAAAGGCAGGCGTCCAGTCTGGTGGACCCCAGCCATAAACAAACTGTACAACAGAAGAAAGAAGCTACTACATGATAGAGCAAAATCCCTAAAAGGGAAGGCATCTCTGATCAGTACTAGCAAAAAATTACGATCCCTCATAAAATCCTCCAAGGCAAGCTTTGAGAAAAAATTGCAAAGGACACTAAGGACAATCACAAGGCTTTTTTCAGCTATGTTACGAACCTGGGGTGCAACTCCCAGATATGCTCGGAGTTAATTCTAAATGACAAAATTTTCACAGAACCCATAGACATTGCCAACATCCTGGCAGACAGGTTTAGTGCAAACCCCCCCCCCCCAAAAGAGCAAATTATCTATCCAGGCCGAGTGTAGCCCCCCCTAGCATCTCGGATGCTCAGGGGAAAGCCGCCCTCTCCAAAGCAAAAAAAACAATGCTTCAATGGGACCAGACGGTGTCCCGGGTTGCGTACTACATGAACTCCAAGAAGAACTAAACCCTCATGTAAAAATGTTGTACAATCTCAGCCTTACTACAGCATATGTACCAAATGAATGGCGTACAGCAACAGTGGTCCCTCTCCACAAAGGTGGTGCCTCGACGGACCCTGGAAACTACCGCCCCATAAGCCTGACTGGCCTAGTCTGCAAAGCTATGGAAAGGATAATCATGGAAATCATAAACAATGACATTGGGGACCTACCGACACTAGATCCTACCCAATTTGGCTTTGTCAAGGGCAGATCTTGCCTCTTGAAGCTGGTCGACTTCTTTGAAACAGTCACCAAGGCCATAGATGAAGGGAAAGTAGTCCACACAGCCTATCTGGACCTCGCAAAGGCATCTGACACAATACCCCACTCGGGCATTATAGATAAGCTATCCAGCCTAAATATAAACCCCTATGTCACAAGATGGGTTGCAAACTGGCTCAAAGACAGAACCCACAGAGTCAGAATTGCTGGAGCCATGTCTGACTCAAAACCGGTCATAAGTGGTGTACCACAGGGCTCAGTCCTGGGAACTCTCTTGTTCGGTATATACTTCTTCGAGGTGCAGGCCAGCACGGGAGGACTGCGGCTGACCAAGTTCGCAGATGACTGCAAACTGGGAGCCATAATTGACTCTCCAGCTGACATGAGCATCCTTCAAAAAGGTCTCACAGAGACGAACAACTGGTGCCAGAGCCACGGTCTAAAGCTTAATGCCAAAAAGTGTATAGTCATACCCTTTGGCAAAAACAAAGTACCCACAAATCATCACATAGGAGGAAACCCACTAAGCACGGAGGAAGTAATTAGGGATCTGGGGACCCAAGTTGATAGTAATCTCTCCTTTGACAACCACATTGCCAAAGTGGTTAGAAAAACTTTCTACATAGCCCACCTTATCATGAAAGGATTCACATCTAGATCTAAGGAGGTCATAGTGCCCCTTTATCGGCCCTAATTAGGCCGATAACAGAATACAATGCCCCCTTTGGGATGTATCTTAACCGACACCTGCAGCAACTAGAAAGACCCCAAAAGTAACAGATGCCATACGCGGCTCGGTTAAAAGAACTCCAACTCTACTCAGTTGCGTATTGCCTACTTAGAGGCGACCTATGCCCGACCTATGCCTGACATATAAAGCCATGTCCAACCCAGAATTAATGAACTAGCTCCACTTCAGAAAATCCAAATCCCTTAGAGCTATGCGCTCGAGGGATCTGAACCTCTGCACAGAAATAAACAGAACATGTTGGAGGGACAGATTCATAACCCGGAGGCTTCCCTTGCTGTGGAATAGAATCCCAGTCCATGTTAGACAGAGCCCCTCACTGACTCTCTTCAAGAAGAATCTTGATGAGTGGATGGGGGATCGTAGGTTTACCCTGGGGATTACTTCAGTGTCACTACTAGACAGAGGCACGTTAAACTAACCTTAGTAAGGGTTCGGTAAACCCGAATCGAAGGGTGGCAAAAGCCAAACTCACTCGGGCTAGGCTTATAAATGCCTCAGGGCAGATAGCCTAGTATGAACCTATATATAGATATATCACACACACACACACACACACACACACGATCACATGCACACACGATCACACGCATACACGATCACACGCATGGGGTGTGGGTGTGTTACTTTCTAGAACAAGCAACATTGGGAAGTGCAACTTAGTGGGTAGGACAACTCAAAATGCATGGTACTGAAAGATAAAACTACAGGAAAGGCTTTTCCAGGGGGACAAGTCTCCCCTGCATCCCCCACACCCCCTGCTAATTATATATACAAATTTCAAAGTCACACTACAGTGGGGAAAGAGTAAATTTCCTTATCCTCACTGCACAGCGATCTTACACATAAGCAAAGCTGGCAACATCCGGTCAGGTCTGCCTGACTTTTTTCTTTTCTTTTACGTTTGACAAGTTGTTGACCTTGGAGTTGGTACACATAATTAGTGTGGGTGATAGGGTGCAGGGGAGGGACAAGATTATTGTTCTGTTTAATTTTTTTTTGATACAGTGCATTTCAAGTAGTTGTGCTTGACAACTTGCGCTTCAGTATGCTGCTCGTTTGAGAAAGTAACATGCACCCATACGTATACATAAATGTTTACATTCATACCACGCACTGACAGCCATGCAAGTGTTTATGTAAATGTATATTAGATAAAATATGCATATGATCTTACAGACCCAAAACCTGCTACACAGCATTTCAACAGGCAGCCTTTCCGTATGTAGAGGTTATCAGCATCAGGGATTATTAGTAATGAGGAGCACTGGAATGACAGGAGAAGATTAATTTCTTGTAGTTCTCGGTAAAAACCTTTCTTATAGGTTCATATACAAGTAATAGGCTAGCTGCCCTTGCAAGCCACTTTAAGCTTAATTAAGCTAATTTTTAAGCCTATACATTTTTTCTTCAATGGTGAGAAATAAACCCTGTACCTTACGTCTGAGATAAATACCTTAACCATTAAAGCAAACTCCCAGCCTTTTAGACTATGTCATACCCTTACATGTTGTTGTTTGTCTTTTGGCTTTTCCCAGTTAGGGGTCGCCACAGCAGAACTCCGGTCCACTAATGATTGGCAGTTGTTTTTTTTTTTTTTTTTTTTTTTATGGTGTCGAGTTGCCAGCCCGACACCCAACCTTCAACGAAGGCACAACCATTCAACGCATACCTTTCGAATGCCCACTCGACCGTGGGGAGGACATGCAGACTCCACACATAAGGCACTCCCAAACCCAAGCCGAGAATCGAACGGGAGAACCTCTTGCTGTGAGGCAACAATGCTACTGCTGCACCATCGCGGAATTAATGTCATATCCTATACATTTTCATGCATCTACCACTCTAATGATGAAACATTAGATATTATACTGTAGACTGAACTTCTTATACTGTAGACTGAACTTGTTTCCCCCCAAGTAGAACCAAAGTCTGAAGAGCAGCTTCATGCAAAATGCAGCCTTAGAGGTTAAAAAACACTGTGTTCGAGATGCCACACAAAATGCCTATGAACTAGGGACTTTCTGAATTGGAGGTGCTACCCAATACAACTGCACAATCAGGTTAACTATGGACCCAGTCTGCAGTGAAGTGCACTGAAAACTGAAAGGTCTTTTCATTAGGTAGCTCTACTATTCCTTAACCAAACAGCATCATTTTTGAGAGATGACAGCTGTGGTAATCTCGGATATTCACTCATACTGACTGAAGTTCCTTTAGAGAGAGAAAACTTTGCCGAGCTCAGAAATGGTTCTTTACTTTTCACTAGAAATCTTCTAGAATTTCTTGCAATGGGGAAAATACAGCATTTGCCCTTCACTAAAAGCATATGCAATAGCATCATCTAGCAATCAAGCAACACATCATGCTAGTAACGAATATCAAGCTGCAGGTCTATTTGTTGCAATGATATTAACAACAGATAACATCAGGGCGGTCAAAAACCTTATCCAAACTCACTGTAGGTGCTCACTGCTGCAATGAAGCTGACAGCTACAAACTATGGGAAAACAGTTTAACAATTACATAAAAAACAACATATTCCATAAAATGAAAGATGCAATGCCTTGAAATTTTGCAGTGTATTTTATTTTGGCCCAGAATTTATACAGCACCAGGGGCGGCTCGTGCTATCGGACTGCAGCCCTCCCACCTAGAAATAAAAGAAATAAATAACGTGAAACAAACTTTAAAAAAAAAATTCTTTTTTAACGAGTACCGGAACTGCCGCGCATGCGCAGACACACTCAGACTGCCCCGCAGATGCCCAGGAATCTGTGCAGAACAGAACAGAAGAGCTTCGGACTACTTGATCCGCAGACCGGACCAATCAGGAGAGAGGTGAGCAGGGATTCGAGCGCAGGACCAATCAGGAGAGAGGTAAGTCAAGTTCTAAGCTCTTGCAGGAGAGACAATGGAGTTGGACCTGGTTTACTGCTTCCGGACCCATTTGCTGCTTCCGGACCCATTTGCAGGTAATGGTGTGTGTGTGTGTACCCATTTACAGGTAATGGTGTGTGTGTGTGTGTACCCATTTACAGGTAATGGTGTGTGTGTGTGTACCCATTTACAGGTAATGGTGTGTGTGTACCCATTTACAGGTAATGGTGTGCGTGTACCCATTTACAGGTAATTGTGTGTGTGTGTGTGTGTGTCTGTGTAAAATGCCCTTGTTAACACAGTGGTGGGTGGAAATACTCAGGCTTGAACCCTGTACCTTGGATGCAGGTGACAAGGACCTGAATTCCCTACCCACCACTATTTGTAAAAAGTTGCAAATTTTTGCATCATATTTGTTCTGTTCCTCATAAAATCTGTGGTTTCTGTATCTTCATATTTCCTTGCAAAGGTTTGTAGTGCAGTGGTGCACTGGTAGCATTGTTGCCTGACAGCTACAGGTTCCCTGGTTTGATTCTTGGCTGGGGTGCCTTCTGTGTGGAGTCTGCATGTCCTCCCATCCCTTACAAAGATGTGTCTGGAGTGTTTCTCCCTGCTCTGCTGAAAATTGGCTTTGTTTTGTTCCAAGTCAGACTAGTTTCCTGTTTAACAAATGTTTAAAAATAACAGGCATTTTGAATTTCAGACTTCATATTCTTCAGAAAGTACATGGTAAAACAAAGCATTTTATTCTAGCAATTGTCTAAGTTTATAACATGGATATTTGAAATTTGCCCATATTTTTGGGACTGTATTCCCACATTATTGGCCTCGTCCAGGTATTTTCTGCTAAGGTTGAGAGCTACGGTGAGAACTGAATTCACTGAATATGTTTGGCAGCTGTATTCCCACATTACTGGCTTTTTTGCTAAGAGGTTGACAGCTATGGCGAGAACTGAATTCACTAAATAGTAGCCATTTAAGTTGGTCTTCCTCCGTTTCAGCTGATTTGGCATAGTGGTATGTTTCTTTGACTGTTTTGCACAGGGTCCCCTGGGTTCAAGACGTGGCAGTGAAATGTATGGTGGTAACACAGCATTTTATTCTATCAACTTCCCACCGTTATACAAGCAATGTTTAAAATGTGTCCCTGGTTTTTGGCCTTTTGTCCCCCCCCCCCAATAAATTTTGGCTTTTTCCAGATTTCTTGTGCTGCAAAGTTCAGAGATACAGCTGAGGGTCGAGTAGATTTTACAAGGAGCTGAGAGCTGCAGGGGAACAAATGTTTAGTGCTGCTTATGCTAAGTCTGCTTGCATTGTTAATAGCACAACAGGTAGTGTACTTGCTTTTGATGCAGAAGGCTGTGGGTTCTCCTCCCACAGTAGGTAGATGCATTGCTGATACTGTACTGTGTTGTAAAGGGGGGTGGATGCTGCAATCCTTTTTGGCAAAGATACCTAGTAACTACGAACCTGTTATCAGTTTGTTATCCATTCCCTATTGCGGTATTACTAGCTTATCATTTTTTTTAATGCATGCAACATAGGTAATTTATTCTTCAAGGGCAACAGGCACTTTATTTGTAGATGAAACAATGACATATAAAGTTGTTTGCTAGCAGCAACATCTTTTATTAGTTGCAGATTTCTTTAATGTGGATTTTACTACTTCAGAGATTGTGCATATTTACCGATACTGGTGGACTATAAAAGGTGGAGTACATGTTTTATGATGGAAATGTTCTGAATTGGGCAGTTTTGTCATTGGCGCATGTATTTTGTTTCATTCTTTACTGGAAAAATGTTCAAAACAATAAATTTAAAATGCTCCCTAACAACTGTACTGTATTGTACAAGGAATATAATGTAATACAGTCAGGAAGGTGCATCAAAGAGCATGTGTATGTTTCATGTTCAAGGGGCCTATGATTTTGAAAACAGCCCAGAGTTATTATCTGCCACTGGCAAAATGTATTTTCTTTGAATGTGGGTTTCAATGCTGTTTCAATGCATGTGAGTTTCAAGGGCAGAGAAGTTTTAATGCTAAGTCTATTTTCATTGTGAGATTGCATTGCTTTGTTTAACAGATATCTATTTGGGTTTGTGCTGTAAAATGCAAAATAAAACTTTCAAATGAAATCTAAATCATCGCAGAAGTAAAGCAGTATGCACATTACAGTGTTTATGGTAAATGGGGCAAAATAACCAAGGAATGGGACGTTGGAATGGCTGCAGGGGGGAGGCTCCATTCGACCATGATTTTGTGAGGGGGGAAGGGTAGCAAACTCAGACAGCCCCAGTTGAACTATACCTCTCAGTTGTCCACATTTTTGCAGAATGAATACATATTTGCTTCTTATTTTTGGTTTGTTCCTCATAAAATTTGTGGTTTTCTAGCAAATCATTTAGAAATGTAGTCACTAAATGACAGACATTGAGTTTCAGACGTCATAACCTTCAGAAAAATGCATGCTAATGCAAGACCTGTTATTCTAGCAACTGTCTTAAGTTTATACAAGAGCAATTTTTCGTAGTGTTTGTATGTTTCCCCCAATATATTTGGCCTTGTCCAGATTTCCTGCATCAAGAGGTTGAGAGGTACGTGCAAATCGCTTTGTAAAATTAGGAATATGTAAACCTCTCAATTGTCCCCAATTTTGGCTCAAAATGTTGCTCCCCTAACAATCCCTCCTCAAAATGGCAATTTTGGAAGAAAACGTGGAGGGTTTACAATTATATATAACTGTAATGATCAGAGTTAGATTACTTTTATTTCAGAAATGCATGTAGATGTTCTTATTTTGTTATCTGCTCAAGTTAACAGTGTTAATATTAAAAATGTGTCCTTTTTTGACACGTTCCCAACTGTATTGTGTGGCAACTTTATATTTTTGCATCGCATGTTTGGTCTGTTTTTCATTAAATTGTGGTTTTCTGGCAAATTACTGGCAAGTCAAAGATTGTTGTTGTGTCTTTCGGCTTTTCCCGGTTAGGGGTCGCCACAGCGGAACTCCGGTCTGCTAATGATTGGCAGTAGATTTTTACGTGCCGAGTTGCCAGCCCTGACGCACAACCTTCAACGAAGGTACGCCCATTCATGCACGTCTCCACACAGGAGACGCTCTAGCAGAGAATCGAACAGGACAACGTCTTACTGTGAGGCGACAACGCTACCGCAGCACCACCATGGTAGTATCAGTGAAGTTAGAAAATAATGGCAGACATTTGAGTTTCAGATTTCATACCCTTCAGAAAATTCGTAGTAATGCAAGTCATACTAATAGAACAGTAGTAACAGCAATATTTAAAAATTGTCCTTATTTTTGGGCTGGTGTCCCACTTCTAGTTCTATGTATGGCTTTGTCCAGATTTCTTGCTCTGAAGTCGAGAGGTATGAGTGTCAGAGCCATCACTGTCAGCCAGAGACATTTCAAAAATTGTGACACACTTGTTGCACCCCACTCCCCACTGTAGTGGCTCTGGATGTGTCCAAGGAAGGCAAGGAGCGGTTATGCAGTGCAAGTGTGCAGAGTATTCCCCCATCCAAGGTAGACCACAAGTACGACCGTGGCTTTTCATCTGTCCTTGATTTTGCAGAATGTTCTGGTTTTCTGTCAGAATTTTATACTGTTGATTTATGCTTCTTATTATTTAGGAAATGCATGCTGTCACAGTGCCCTGTTGCTCTGTTTAAGTAGCAATGATTTAATGAGTATCAGGTAAGCTTGTCGGAGATTGTAAGATGCAAGTAAGCTTTAATAAGCATACTGTTAAAGAATTACCAGCATTGAAAGCCTTTTCGTTGCCATGCAGAGAATACTTACATAACTAGATAATGTATAAGCCTTGGGTATTGAAATGCATATGACATTATTTGTAATAAAAGGACAGGATTACAGTATTTTCAGAAGCTCATTACATTTACTGGAGACTTGCAGTCATCTTTTGTTGGAGACTTGCAGTCATCTTCGCAGGCTTACCCGTAAACTAAACATAATGCCAATCTATCATGTGCGGTCCATAACTTGTGTAGGAATCCTTTAAGCAATTTATCTTGAGCTTGTTTCTTGCTTGCTGTTCATTTTTTACTTTGATCATGTCTTCCCCATGAAACACGTAGATAGTTGTGTCAGGCAGCAGGTCTTTTTTGGATAAGAAACATTTTTACAAGTGGGGGTATCACAGAGATTGCTACTTTCAGCATGTTACTTGGTAATTTTATAAAGCTGAATATAAATTATAATTAGAACTGCAGTGCAAGGAGTAGTGGTTTGAGTTGAATGCTGCTTGTTTTTTTATACTTGATTTTGACTGGCATTCCAGTAATGTATTCAAAAAGTAATTTATTTTTTCATGCCTCACAACCCGTTTCCATCTGGATATTAAGTAAGTTGTCATGTAGCCAATGCATTGAAATTTTTTTTCTTCTACACTTCATTTTGTCTTGATTGGACTCTCGTAATGACTGTTTGGCACCCAGGGCAGCGTATTTAAAGTTCCAGTTGTTGTGGTTTTGAGCATAGCTCCACCCCTTTCTAGTTGGCCAAACCCCTTCCCAATGGCCCCACACATTCAGCTGCCTTCTGCAGCCAGGGATGCCAGACGTCCCCATTTGGATGGGATTGTCCCGAGATTAGCAGCCTGATCCCGAGTCCCGCCCTGCCGGTTTAAATCCCGGGCAGCCTCCACTTTGATTTTTTTTTTTTTTTTTTTTTGATTGGCCCACATACCGGCATACGGGCCAATCAAAACATCACAAAACAGAGCTACTTCTGTGTAATGCGGAACTGCGCTGTTTCACATTAAACAGAAGTAGGTCTGTGTTTATTTTTGATTGGCCCGGGCCAATCAAATAAAAACTAAACACAGAGCTACTTTTGTTTAATGCGGAACTCTGATGTTCCGCATTAAAGACGTGGAAGACCTTTTTTTTTTTTAGTCCCTACCTGGCCAGTTGGAAATCTGGCAACCCTGCCTGCAGCCCTCCTTTAATTTGAAGTCACCAGCCGCCACTGTACAGCACACCTCCCCATCAATTCCAAATTACAGACCTTTTGCTGTGCACTTGAAATACATAAATTCCTTTAGTTTAGACACTTAAAGCATTAACATGGATTCACACAAAACTCGTTACTGAAAGTGACATTACAGCACACCACGAATATAACAGTCAAGTTAATAACACGTTTCCTGCTAGGGATTCTTTGGTTGTTCTGTCACTGCCTACATACTATATTTGCAGATTTACAGCTTTCTACTTGTAATGTTACGAACAGTTATCATTTTTTTTCCTTTCTGACAGTTTGACAGGATAACTCCATGATTATGGTACTGAGCTGTGAACACACACTTAAGCAAGTTTGGGTTCTTGCAGCCCCCACATGCACAGCGTGTGACCTCTAGCAAGTTAGCACATAGAAGCTTCTATGAAATAAATTTTGGTTCTACTTCCTGCTTATTTACTTGTGGTAGAAAAACATGCAAAACCCTTACTTAAGATTATACCTCATTTTCATTTACAGTATAGATGTTTAAGATTATACCTCATTTTCATTTACAGTATAGATGTTAAGGATAAATGCAACTCCCCGTCATTTTTACGTGGGTGAGGCTGATCCCCCCGTAACCCTCAACTCATAACTCTTTGACATCACCACCATGAGATGTCTGAAAACAATTTCAAACTGAGCTACCTATTCAGCTCCCAGCCTTGTATAAGTAGGTTTTAGTCTAGTTGATCTTGAAAAAACAACTGGATACCAGACTGAGAAAAAAAAAAACGAGTGTATTTTACTGTAGCTTGAGAGGTGTTCAGGTACAGTAGATGTACATTCTATTATTCCTTCACCCTCCCCATGATGATTCGAAAGACAGGCAGCAGTTCTTGAGAAAACCAATGGAACTAAACTTAATAGTAAAACAAAACATTTTTTGCTGTGGTTTACATAGCAAGGAAGCAGATTCCCATCTCTGTGGGGTCTTTACTTGTATTCAATGCATTTGAATAACGTTATATAAAACCAAATGTTATCAAACTGACAAGACCTTCTGTTTCTACCTCAAAAATGGAAGGCATCACAGCAAAGGTTTAACAGCTACAAAACAGGTTGGCACTAAAGCTACCCACTGATGAGAAGGATGCAGTACTCAGTCTCAGCACAGATGAGGTAAGAAAAAAGCTAAGGAGAGTGAACCCCACCAGGCAACATACTGGGCAAGGTGTTAAAAGTTTGTGCTGATCAACGATGCACAGTGCTCAAAGAAAGATTTAGCACCTCTCTTGCCATGGCAAAGTACTCTCATGCTACAAGGAAACTTATCATCCCACTACCTAAGAAAAACACTCCCTCCAGCCCTAACTACAGGCAGTCCCCGGGTTACGGACATCCGACATGCGGACAACCCATAGATACGAACGGGCTGCCGCAATGTCAGAAAGAATGTAAAAGAAAATAAATAAATTGCTAAAGCTGCCCAAATCTGTGTGCGTGTGTGTCTATGCGTGCATGTTTGTGTCTGTGCATGTGATGAGAGATCAGAAGAGTGAGAGTGCTGTGTGAATGAATGCAGGTATGAATGAAGAAGTGACCGTGTGTGTGTGTGTGTGTGTGTGTGTGTGTGTGTGTGTGTGTGTGTGTGTGTGTGTGTGTGAGAGATACCTCTAAAGCTCTTAGAGCAAGAAATCTGGACAAAGCCATAAAAGTGGGACAGATGCCCAAAAATAAGGACAATTTTAATAAATATTGCTCTCACAAACTTAGAAAGTTGATAGAATAATAGGTGTTGCATTAGCATGAATTTTCCGAAGGGTATGAATTCTGAAACTCAAATGTCTGTCATTATTTTCTAACTTCAGTCTTTAACATACCTACTTCTGCGGTGGTGCAGCGGTAGCGTTGTTGCCTCACAGCAAGAGTTTCTCCTGTTAGATTCTCGGCTGGAATGCCGGAGTGCCTTCTTTGTGGAGTCTGCATGTCCTCCCCGCAGTTGGGTGGGTGTTCGAAAGACCTGCGTAAATGGGCGTGCCTTCACTGAAGGTTGAATGTCGAGCTGGCACCATGGTGTTCGTCAAAATCTACTGCCAATCATTAGCGGATAGGAGTTCCGCTGTAGCGACCCCTAACCGGGAAAAGCCGAAAGACAACAGTCTTTAACATGCCTAGCAACCTGTCAGTGCAAGAAATCTGGAGAAAGACTTACAAAATGGGGAGACAAAGTCCCAAAGATAGGGACATATTTTAAATATTACTCATATAAACTTGAAGGGAACAACCTTGACCTGAATGTAAGCAAGACCAAAGAGATTATCATAGACTTCAGGAAAAGGAGAACAAACCACCCAGTGCTCCAGATCAATGGTGAGAGTGTGGAGAGGGTTAAGAGTACAAAATTCCTGGGTGTACACATCAGAGGATCTCTCGTGGTCGGGAAACACCAGCCAACTGGTCAAGAAAGCACACCAATGCCTCCAATTTTTAAGAAGGCTGAAAAAAGCTAAGCTTCCTTCTCATATTCTCTCCACCTTCTACAGAAGTGGAATACAGAGCATCCTCACCTGCAACTTCACAGTGTGGTTTGGAAGCTGCACAGTTACAGAAAGGAAGGTACTACAAAGAGTAGTGAGGGTTGCACAGAAGGTAACAGGTTCCGGTTTTCCATCAATACAACATCTTTATTTTCCAAGAAGCATCCAAAAGGCCACCAAAATAATACAGGACAACACATATCCCGTGCATGGACTGTTTAAGCATCAGGCAGGAGATATCGCAGCAACTGTTGCAGGACTACAACATTTATTAACAGTTTCTACCCTACTGTAATTAGACTTCTGAACTTGGGCACTAATCCCTGGGGTCTGGACACAAGTCAAATTTTATTTGTGCAATATATACTTACATATATTCCAGGTAAGTGTAACATTTCTTTATTATATCCAGTCAGTATTTAACCCACTCAAGTGCAATATTAGACAAATAACTTGGGCATTTCAATCTGTAGTGTGTTTTGTATTACTTTAAATAGGGTAATTAATTTAACTCAGGGGAGGGTATTCCTTTCGTATACAAGCGTTGGTAAATGTCTCTGCTCTTTCTTGCGTGTATTGGGAGTAGTACTGTATTTGTTAGACATGTTTATTCCTCTACTTGTATCTGTTGTTTCACTTTTCTTTGTAACCTCAAGAATTGAGCTGAAGCACAAAATTTTGTTTAGGCTACACACGCGTGTAGTTCTAAACAGCAAAGTTCACTTTGACAACTAGAAAGATGGCAGTGTTAGTGGAGTCCAAAAATCGCTTTTTATTCAAGGGCTGGGATGTAGCATACTGCGGTGGTGGTGCTGCGGTAGCGTTGTCGCCTCACAGTAAGACATTGTCCTGTTCGATTCTCAGCTAAAGCGTCTTCTGTGTGGAGACATGCATGAATGGGCATACCTTTGCTGAAGGTTGTGGCGTCAGGGCAGGCAACTTGGCACGTAAAAATCTACTGCCAATCATTAGTGGACTGGAGTTCCGCTGTGGCGACCCCTATCCGGGAAAATACCGAAAGACACAACAACAAAATTCAAGGGCTGTAGCATGCATTTACATACTGCTTTTATTTCAGTGCTTTGCATCTTCAATCCACCTGAGATTTACCCAGACAGAATACAGCAAGGGTGGCCACAGAAAAATGCCCTAGTGCCCCTTGGATGAGCAGCAGCTTGCAACAGTAAACTCTAATACACACTCACACACACACACACACACACACACACACACACAATCCTGCACTTAACCAAGATACACAGACACACACGAAATCCATTTACAAAGTCTCCAAAGTCTGATGTGTAGTATACAAGACAAGTAATTTGGGTGTTATACCAAAGCCAGCAGCACTATATTTATTAGGAAAGCAACACAAAATCACAATAAAATGTCATGGCTGCTTTAAAAAAGAAAAGTCACAATCCCAGAGTGTGTCTGCACTTGCTAATACTCCAGAACGGGATTCATATCTCAGATTTTTGACTCAGTTTGGTCTGTTCCTCATAAAACTTGGTAGTTTGCTAGCAAACCTCCCAGGATCAAAGTCAGAGAATAATGGCGCACATTTGAGTTTCAAACTTCATATCCTTGAGAAAAATGCATACCAACACAAATCATGTTACCATAGCAACTTTCTAAGTTCTATAAGGGCAATTTTTAAAACCTCGGGCCTTGTCCCCTATTATTTTAGGCTTTGTCCAGATTTTCTTTTCACCAAGAGGTGGAGAGGTATGAAGGGCTTATTTAATCTCCGTTTCAGCATCTTTACAATGTAAATGTATCCATGAATGTATTTTCACAGCTGACTCCAAGCCTATTTTTCAACTACAAAGCTGCAACCTGTCTGTCTTGAGGTCATCCTGGTGGACACTTGTACACTACATTGCTCATGCTTTTATCTGTAGAACCGTTTTAAACATGGCTCAACAACGTGACATCAAATATGTGACATTTATTGTTATGCTGCCGTTTTTTGCCTGTTACCTACCATTTTTCTGCCCTCCCAAAATATTTCAGTAGGCCTGACGTACTGAACATGCATGAATCAGCCACAAAAAAGGAGCATATAATTCCTCTGTAGTCTATCTACAGAGGCATTGAAGAGGGCAAAGCATTCCAAAGACTGCTGAGGCTATACCTCAAAGTTCACCACTCTATGCACAACACAGACTTTATTAACTTTCCTGCTCTGTGTTCTATAACATATAGGGTTTCTAATTATACTACCATAGATCCAAATTCCCAAGGTGTTTAGTCTGAAAACCTCTTTGCATGGAAAATATCAAAACATTCTGCAAAATTCATAATGGCCATTGTTAATGCACCCATGCAGATAAAGTTCCTTTTACAACATTTCTAAAATACATTAGATCTGTTAACAAGTGTTTCCAGCTATGAAACTACCCTACCTTGGATTCTCCACAGTTAAATAGCAAGGACAGTGATGGTGCCTAATGAACAATTTAAATGCACATACTCCCATTAGCGTACAATATGAACCCAAGGTTAAATCAAATAATTCAAGCACACCTGAGGCAAACTGGATTATGTCCATTTAAATGGGAAATCAGAAACTGCGTTTATCCCAAATAAGCAGTCACAAGGGTTCTACAGTCAAAATCATATCAGTCTGCTGACTTGAAGTCACATTAGAATTAACAAAAATTGTTGCCTTTCCTTCAAAAGCATTCAGTCTGACTGCTAACAGCACAGTCCAAAAGCAGACGACTACTTCTTTATAATACTGAATACAATGTACAGTAGGCAGGAAAACAACTTGGCAATCGAAACATTTTCTCCATCAGATGCTAATGGCATTTGTAAGCATTAGCATATGAAGTTTCTATGACCACAGACTCGGGTTCTATGTTATCATCCTCATTCAGCAGACTCGGGTTCTATGTGATCATCCCCATTCAGATGCCCAGGTAAACAGTACTCTCCTCACATTTCAGCTGTGAAGGCCATTTAAAACGCTTAGGAATGCAGGACGCTACTGATTCACAATTTCACCCCAATCATTTTTCACAGAGCCCTCCTTCAAGTCAAGAGCACTGACAAACAAAGGTCTCAATTTTCACTCTTTTCAAGAACAGGCTACAGGCATATAAAAGTTGTGAAAAACAGGGACACAAGCATTTAAAATTGGTTTTCCCTCAAATGTTCTCATCCTTCTTAAATTTTGCTAATTTTTGCTCTCAAAAGAAGCCAGAAAACAGAGGACTATTTTCAAAACAAGGCAAATCTTGTTTCTCAGCATTACATGGAATACATCCATAGGAGAAATGCTGGAGTTGTACTTTAAGGCCCAATACACAAGAGGAGTACTTACTTGTGTTTCATTAAAGCATCTTAGCGATACCCTGTAACAAAGAAATTACACCAGCTTCTAGAAACCTTTTACTAACACAATGGAATCACCTCTAAATGGTTTAATACCGACTTTCCTGCTGATGGATGTACAGTCTTACATCAGATGTACACTACAATGTACCGCACTCCTCATAGGATAACACCACTTACATTACTACTGACCTAGCTGAAAAACATTGGAAACCTGAACCAGAAAGCATTATAGAAAATTATAAGGTTTATATTAAGTGGGATCACCCATTACCAGTGGTTCAAAAAAATAGAGGTGAGAAAACAAGACAGAAGATCACCGAAATTCCCACACCCAGTGTCTTATGTACAGTGAGACACAAAACCATAAAATATCTGGATTTGCAGACTGAAAACAATGTGGAATAAGGATGCCCAGACAGTTCCAATAGTAGTAAGAGCAACTGATTTTATAATAAAGAACTTACAATCGTACAATATGTTACCAATACATGTGAATTACAAGAGGAGTCAATATTGGGCATATTGTGGGTACTGCAAAGAGCACTTCTGGCTAACATCGAAGACTAAAGCAATACTAACTTCATGAACTTTAAAATTATACTTGGAGTTTGGAAGGGGATCCATTCCTGCCATAGTATTAGAAACCCAAAAGACTTGGAAAATTTAAAAACAGAAAAGTGGTTAAACATTCCAATCATATGATTCAGACCTTCTGATACTACTAACCATGTTATTGTCAGTTAAACAAATGTTTATATTTTTTGAATACACAGAAATATTGGACAACAGAAGAACTTTCTTAAAAAATTACTTTTTTTTTGATGACCTGTGATTTCATTTAAATTATTATTTTTCTTAGTTATTCTACATCCTGTCCTCACCTCTCTCCTCCATTCTTTTATGAAAAGTACTAAAATCTACACACCTCTCTCCTCCATTCTTTTATGAAAAGTACTAAAATCTTCACACACACACACACACACACACACACACACACACACACACACACACACACACACACACACACACACACTGCAGAACTCCAAATGTCCTCTACATCTATCAGTAAGAAATTGGGGAACTTCCACCTAAAATAAAACTTATATTAAACATTTCCAACAGTTCTGTCTGAAATACTGTGTATATTCAGGCAGCTGTCTGATGATGATTTATGTTGCACTTGTATCATGAAATTAATAAGCATGTTTTCTACTGTCAAGTATTTAAACAGAATAGAAGGGTCTCTAATGCTACAAGACATGTCAGAGGAAGGAAGGGAGGTGTAGGATTAAGGAGCTAAAGGCATTTGACCAAACCAATCTCGAAGGGTGGAGATTGTTGTTACAAACAAACAGTTCTATTCTGCAGTCTCCTCTTCCATAGATTCTTACTAGGCTTTTGATCCTTAAGTATCTTTAGGAGCCTAGCATTCATTCCCATAACGTTTTTTGGCATAATCATTTAAATACAAAAATTATCCAGAGCAACAGAACATTTACATGTTACCCTTTTCCATAAGGGTGGCACTCAAGGGAAGAACTGTGGTTTCACATTCATTCATACAACAAATAACTTTAATTTAATAACTCAATCTATATACATACAAAGCTCCTCAGGGGAGACCTATGCCTTACCTTCCAAGCAATCCTAGATCTAGTGGTCCAGGATCTCTTGTATCTTTACAAAACAGTCACACAAATGCCAGAACAAAAAGGATCTAAATGTGCTTTAGCAGACCAATAAAAGAAGGTATGGACACTGGCTTCATACTCAGCATCTCCCTCACATCTGGAACAGACTCTCCCTGCAGACAAAGCAGGGTGACACACTACACCCCCCCCCCCCCACCCTGAGAGGGCAGGTACAGTGTAGGGTGGGAACTGGTAGGCTACAATGGTCACAAGACTCAGCAGCACCTACTGTGATTCCCATTATTAAATGCTGGTAATATGAAGAAATCTGAATGAAATATGGCCCACACTACTATAACTTCAGATTCTGTTTCCGAGTTTACTGAACATTAAAGAGCAACTTTAATAACATGTCAGCAAGTTCCATCTTGTAGCCACAGCACACAGTCTCCACCTGACACACACCATGTACCTGCTGTAACTAATCATAGCGTTGACACAGTCCACGTTCTAGACTTTTTTGCTGCAATATTCCTCATTCATTTGTTGATCTCTCCACGGACAGTAATGGATGTCAGAGTGATTTGCTTTAAATTCTGTTACTAAGCGCACACAGTAAAAGATCCTTAAACCATAACTTGCCATAGTGAGTGCGGAGCCTGGGAAGCACACTGCCTATTGTGGTGTTGTGTCCAATATTTATACACCAGTTGGGGTTGCCTTTTCTAGGATGTATGTTGCGGAAGTTTCTAAACTTGAAGCAGGCAGACAGGCAAGCTACTCTGAGGTATAAACCAAGGCCACTGACTTCAAGAGTCAGATTTTAGATCCCCGAGTATAACAGAGGACTCGGGAGAGAGAGCTGTGTGAGAAGGAGGAAGGCAGTCTGAAGGTGTCCTTGATACATGCAAAAGGGATCTTGACCTGCTGTCCTGCAAAACAGAAACTAATGGAAATTACCCCTGCGGATTTGGTACAGTGCGTTGAAGGAAATGACTAGGTATCTCTAAGTGATGCTCATGTTACTGGCCAATAATGGGAAAAAAATCTATATAATAAAGTTTGAAAATATCAAAATAATGTTAACTGATACGAGTGCACACTGAATAGATATTTGGAAAGATTCACTTTGCATTGTTGCAAACATATTGAATTTTGTAGGCAGCACATTTACTTATTCAAACAAAGCAGTGCATTTGTGGCCTGGTTTCATTCCTATTATTCCCCATAACTTTTTGTAAGAAAGCAATTTTAAGTTCATTCTTGTAAGCAAACGTTAATTTAAAAGTGAAAAGCTGATTCCATAGACTTGTTACCACTAGCATAGCTAAATGCTAGAATACATACTATACAACAGAAAAAAAAAAAAAGACAGATTGGATGGCAAAATTTGCATGCAGATAGTCATTTTACCCCACAACAAAATAATACAGCTACTGTCATTTTACCCCACAACAAAATATTCAGAAGAATACAGCTACTGTAAACCAAGAAATCTGCTTTGTTATTTGACTGTATTAGATATAAATCTACATCTGCAAAAAAATAATGCACTCAACATTTCTTTAAAACACTGAAACCGGGATGCAACATTTGCAACACACTATTCCTTCCCTAGAGACAGATGTTGCTTATGAAATGGATGCCAACAGTTTTATGCTAAGAAATTTTATAAAGTACACTTCATCATATTCAGTGACACATTAAATTCAACGATTATTACGGTTCATTAAGTTCAGCAGATGCTCACTGATCCAGTGCTAAACCCATAGATCTGTGTAGAAGGCTGCCCGCTTTCTCTTTAGTCTTTATTTTGTTTGTTTGCTTAGCTTTGAGGACAAGGTGCTTCACTTCAGCAGACAATTACTGTTTAAACAGAGGTCCTTACTTGACCTGACAGCTTCTTCCAGCTCATGGTATCATCTGTTCTCTTAAGAAGTGCCTTAATTAAGTCTTCAAATAACTTTCATCACAAGATCTCAGACCAGGACTTGCAGTATTCCTTAAAGAAGGGATGTCTCGCCCCAAGCAGCCCGTTGCTCGGCTAGTATGTATAAGCTTGAAAAAGATCTTGTTTGTGCTATACGTCACATTTATGCTCCTCGTACAAAATGTAGGACATAAAAGGGAAGTATGGCTGCAACTACCGAGGACTGAACTGCCCCATTAGAGAATAGTTATATGACCAAGGAGTTTACGCACATCCAGAAGGAAAAAAATACAATATAAACAAGAAGGGGGTGGAGGGAGGGAGCAAATCCTGCAACAAGTAAAGAGAAGGAAATCTACTGTTATGGTAAGATTTTACACAACTGCACTAGGCCTCAAAAGCTGCAGCCCTAGAAGAGGCGTCAGCAGCATCATAGCTACACTACAGCGAGCCACTTGAGAAGCAGAACCTAAAAAAGATAAAGGCAGAGGATTTGCCATTAGAGTCATGGAGGTCTGAAATAACCTGACAAGCCTAAGCAATCAAGGAAAGAGCATACCTGGTCATGTGGCTCTGGTAATTAACAGCCCTAAACGCAAAGTAGAAGCAGTGTAAATTTTCTTTGCCAATCCTCTCCATCGTTTTGCAATCCTTAACAGAAGACAAAAGTTTGTCAGAAGAAACTGATACCACAGCAGGATCAACAGAAGGACATTTAAATAAAAATAGACAAGCCTCAGGAACTTTATAAACCTATCATGTTTCTTAGGAGCAGGAGGCTGAGAATCAGGACACTTGGAAGCAGTAATGAAAGTGTCTAACACAAGAGGAAATGCCAATGATTTAGGTCTAACACAGGTGGAAATGCCCAATGATTTAGGAGTATCCATCTGAAGAAACTCATAACATCTCTGAATATCTGACACTTAAAAAGAATTCCATCATCCTAGCAATTGTGCCCCCAAAGGACAATTCTTCGAAAGGAGACAGGGGTAACAGACTCCTATTCATTTTTATTTATTTACTTTTATTTTACAGTTGTTGATCGGGACAGTCCGACTGGATTCATGTCCATTTTCAGCGGAGGCCCGGGGAGAAAAGCTCAAAGGTAACAGATGCAAAAAATAACAATGAAAACATATTACAAATAAGATATTGGCAAATAATACATAAGCAAACATGAACAGACAAGTTCAAACATGTTAGATTTACTCCCTGGTGACAGTCAGGGGTAAATTAAACAATAATCTGATTACTAGATTTTTCACATGCTAGATGAGTATCAGCCAAGCTTGTTGCAGTGGCAAAACCAGTTTGGTGCCAGATGTTGTTTGAGTCTAGTTTTAAATTGGCCTAGGGAGGAGAGCAAAGTAATATCAGCTGGAAGTGAGTTCCAGACTCTGCCTACAGAATTTGCAAAGAGGGAATCACTGGCTGCATTGTTACTTTTGATTGTCTGAATTAGTAGCCTATTCGAGGATCAAAACAGTCTCTGATTGTTATAGGGGGTGATCATATTTTTAAGTGCCAGAGTATTATATGGATTATAAAGGATTTTATTAGCCATGATCAGAAGGTTATATTGGATTAGACTGGGAAGTTCAAGCCACCCAGGCTGGTTAAAATTGATACATTGGTGTGTCCTGAAAGGCAGGCCAGTGGCAAACCCGGCAATATGGTTATAACAGGTTGACAGTCTATTAAGTACAGTCTTGTTTAGATTAGAGAGAGTAGGGGAGATGCATATAGAAGTGTAGAAAGTAGGTGAGAGCGAGCTATAGCAATTTTGGCTGGAGGGGTTAGGAAGGTTTTTATTCTGTACAGTGACCCTAGTTTTTTAATTTTGAATTTTATGTTATTATCAATAATAACACCTAATAGTTTTGTAGAGGGGTCGGGGGAAATGTGCCATCATTTGCCTTTATGGTAAATGTAAAAGTAGCAGACCTTTGTGCTGGTGAAAATAACAGCATTTTAGTTTTTTTTTTTTTTGGATTTAGTAACAATTGACGTTCAGAGAACCAGTTTTCTATGGTATTAAAGGTGGACTGGGTAGCAGACCACAAATCTGTAGGAGATGTAGCTGAGCTGATCAGGGTGGAATCATCAGCCTATTGGACACAGCTAATATTTGGGATGACAGTATACAAGTCATTAATAAAGATGGAAAACAGTAGGGGCCCTAGTAAGGAGCCTTGTGGTACTCCAAGGGTATTAGGTAGTAGATTAGCGAGCTTGTTCTGCCACAGAACAGCCTGCTGTCTCCCACTGAGGTAGGATTTAAACCACTGAAGGGCTTTAGAATCTAGACAGAAAGTTTGCAGGGTGTGAATCAAAGGTTGGTGGTCAATCTTGTCTTAGAAAGATCCAAGAAGAGGGCTCAGGATATGTGATTATTGTTGTGGTTATTGTTTATGGTACTGGTAAAAAGCTAGAAGGGCTGAAGTAGTGTTGTGGTGTGGACAGAAGCTGTGTTGGTTATCTGCCATGAGGTGATTCTCGATTAGGTGGTGCACGAGTTGTTTGTGTATACATTTTTCCATAACCTTTGCAAGTGGAGAAAGTATAGCTATTGGTTTATAACTGGAGAATTCAGTGGAGGAGCCTCCTTTATGTAGTGGGATTATGTAGAATGTTTTCCAAATGGTGGGAATTTTAGCCTCTGTTATGGAACAATTAATTGAAAATAACTGGAACAAACTCTCCAAAATGAAAAAAACAACACAGGCGATCTGGCTAGAATAACTCCAAAAAAGTTAAATGTGAAGCGCTTTCGTCTTCCACCTTTGGAAGACTTCATCAGACAAAAGAAAAAACTTCATACACAGTTTTAAAATGAAAAAGGCGCCAAAGCACAGTAATTGAATTCAGCCACCATTCAATTAACTAAGTTAAATAATTAAAAGTGTTTTTCATCAAAAACCTTTTTCTTGTGTTAAAAAGTTCATGTCAGCAAAATAAGATCATTTAAAACTTTCGTTCTAGAAAAAACAAAATGCAAAACTGCACTCTAACATAAAGTACAGAAATACTGAATGAAAAGTACAAATGTAGGAAAACATACTTTTAAAAAGAAGAAAGGAACATAATAAGTATAAAATGAGTACAAATATAACAACAGACTACTGTTCACAACACCAAGAGGTGGCAGTGTCTGAAGCAAAAATGTCAATAACTATGGACAGGGTGTCAAACACCTAAAAGTACAAATACATACAGCAAACTATGTTCTAAGACCTTAGATGATCTGTGTTCTACAAATGTTGAAAAATTTTTTACAACAAATTTTTAGTACTAGACCATAAAAATGTGCAAAGGAACTCAAGACGAAAAACAGGAATAAACTACGACAGTTACTACCTTTTGCTAACATGAAATGATTAATTAGTATTGATACTGGGTAGGCAATAGCATCAACTGATTTTTGAAGGTACTCTGCAGGGAGTTGATCGGCAGAGAGTGTGGTGGGTTTTAATTTTTTGATCAAGGTACGGATAAGTGAAGTGGGCACTGGTTGGAAGCTGAACAAGAGTAGGTTCATAGGGATGGTACTTTCACGGACAGGGGAGCTAGGAGGTAATCGGCTAGCTAGGGCTTGAATTGTCTCAGTAAAGAAATGGTTAAAACTATCTGAGACACCCTCGGGGGGGGGGGGGTTATCAATGGTAGCAGCGGGGATAGGGGTAGACGTTTTTCCAGGATGAAGTAGATTATTCAAACCTGCCCAGGACTTCTGAGGCTTGTTCTGCTTTGCTGTCTGTAAATTAGAGTAGTATTGTTTTTTGTCTTGTAAAATGGATTTTTTTTAGTTTCATTCCTAGCTTGCCTGCATTTAACATGATCTTGGGGATCTTTAGTAGAGCGCCACAGAGCCCAACATTTGTTTCTACTGGTAATTTTTAGTCTAAACTCTTTAGAAAGCCATGGCGCAGTTTTTGCATTTGTTCTCTTCATCAGAATCATAAGCCAAAGGCTAAGGGATCTGTGAAGAATAGGACAAAGACCCCTCACCAGGCAGGGAATCCACCTCTGAGGAACCTGCTTCCCTAAACTGTTTAGAAAAGGGTGGAGGTCCAAGTCAGATTGGATACCAAAACCCCTTGAGGAGGCTTTAGGGTTGTTAAGGCAGAAAACAAGCCCGGAGTAAACTCCTGCCATTCCCTTTGAGGATCCATAGGACAGACTGAAGCATCCTTCATTTTTTTTGTCTTTTCTTAGAAGGGACAACAGCCCTAACAAACACTGGAGGTTCTGACCCTTGGTGAGATTCGAGAAGAGAACCTAGAACTTTCTCCCTGACCAATATCTGTGGAATCCCTCCATGACCATCTGTGAATCAACCATGGTTTCCCCTCGACATCCTGAGCAGATGTACAAAAAGATGGATCCATGCCAGACTCCTGCAAGGTCGAGGCAGAGAAATCTGACAAACAAACGACCTACAGACCTATTACCTGCTTCTAGAGCAACGTCTGGTGAAGGATGAACAGCTAATGAATCCAGCCCAGACTTCTTGGCCTTCTTACCAAGTGGGAGTATCTCAGAGTTAAAGGATTCTGCCATGGAACCCAGAGTTAACTGCCTAAAAACATTGGTTTTCAAGATAAATGGTTGAGGGAAGACAAACAGCTTCTGAGTGCCTTAGGCACAAATGCCTTACAGATACTACAAGAGGTATAGTAATGGGAAGTGTCCAAACAAAAAAAGACACTGTTCATGATGATCCTTGTGGGAAGTCTGCCTCCCACACTGACAATTTTCCCCTTTGGTTGATATGAACTCTAGGTAGTGATAAAAAGTACAAGACAAAGAAAATTCATTTTTAAAAAGAAAACAACCACAACAGGGCACTTACCTGGTGTTGCTAAAATTCAGAACAGCAACAATATGTTCAAACCAACTGGCAACAGTGTTTGAACTGGCAGAAAAAGAAGTTCTGGGTAGTTGCTTCTATACGTCCCTTTTATGCGCAACATTCTGTATGAGGAGCATAAATGTGACATACAGCACGAAGAAGATCTTTTTTCAGGTTTATGCATACTGGCTGAGCGACGGGCTGCTCGAGGTGGGACATCACTTCTTTAAGAAATACTGCAACAGTGATAAAGCAGACATATGCCAATATAGAGTGATAGTAAATATCCACTTTCTTGTTCTGCCACATTTTGTCTCTGATCAATCTTTTATCAGCTCTTTTGCCTTTGTACTGTTGAGGTACAAGATGCTCCTGCTATGTGGAGCAAGCAGTTATTTTGGAAACCTCAGTATGATGTTAACCAAATCGGTCCTGGTGGTGATCGGTCCTAATCAAAAGATTCAGCACATGCAGAGCGGAAAGTGGTCCAGCATCTCCCACTGTGGAGATCTGTGAAAAGGGTAGAACCCTACCAAATGTCACATTGAACCACTAGATGTTGACAGCACTACGCTTGGATAGTGTCCTCTTGTGAGGTTTAATTAACTGGCTATTCATAAAAGCTGTAATAAAGTAAAGTAATGGGCTCCACAGCAATCATAGATTCTCTGAATAACCCTTGTTAGATGGATGTCCTTCTGATCATGGGCTCATTTAGAGGCAAAGAGAGGTCAGTGCTTGCATTAAGGGCATACCCCCCACCCTCATAATTCTACCATGAGGTTAACATACAGGTAGAAGTCCTCGTCCTATACCTTTGAAGCAGGTAAGCAGGCTTCTAGACTCAAAATGTTAAAATGTCACCTCCTTCCTTTCCAGTCATGTGGATTTCATTATCTTGGTGTGAGTATTGATGAACAACTTTACATGCACCTTAGCGCATTACTTGAACAGCACTGGTCACTGTGAAAACAAGCATCAGGCATTTGCTTTTAACTGCAATAAACAGGTACATTCTGCTAGACACACATATCCATTTCTAATGAGAAAAAAAAAAAAGAGTGGGGGAGGGGAAACATGATGTGCGTAGTACATTCACAATTTATACAAATGGATGTTACTGAAAAAATCAACACACAGATCCTACTGAGTGTGCAAGAATCCCACAATAAGATGTAATAACGAACTTTAGAAGGAATGGAATCACACCATGTAATGGTAGAACTCTGAATGTTTATACATATAACCGCATGTATGCAAGCCAGTTTCTAGGAAACAAACACTCCACTGGGAAAAAAGTACAGTGTGAAACCATTGTTTTTGCCTTAGAAATAGTTCATAATGAAAAAGCTATAGCACAAGTATATGAGTTTGGTGAGGAAAGGAAAAACAGGCATGTACAAGTCACACTGAAACCAAACAAACCTGCTCCCATTTGTAGAATTACTGAAATATGCATGTGTGTAAGGATGGCTACATAAGAAATATTTAAATATTTAATCTGAATTTTAACTAACAAAGTGCACTTGGAAAATGGTGGTTACAGCTTCTGGGTGCATTTCCTGTTTTGTACAAACTGCAATGGGATACGAACTGGAAATGCAATTTACTGCAGAGTACGTCATCCAGGACCTATAGTCATGTCAGCAGTACAAAGCCAGGACAAGTGAAATACAATACTCACCAGCAGAAGGAAGTCTCAGGTACAGCTCATCAATTTTACCAACTTAGAAACTAAAAGGTAACGGCCAAGGACACTAATGAAAATGTGACTCTAGATGCTCAAACAGATTACTTGAAACTAGCACTTCAGGAGTAATGCTCTTCTGTTTAATACCATCACTGGTACTATTATATTCATATAAATTAACACTGGCAGTTTTAGATCAACTCAGTATGCAACATCACAGAAAAGGACTACATGGTCTACATCATCTGCACATTTCAATCAGCAATCACAAAGAAGTGTTGAGGAATCTCAGTGTTCTGAGCTCCACACCCACCCACTATCCCTTCTGTCAAATATTCTTCCGTGTGCAGACTCTGAACTACCAACTTCCTCATGCAGTCTCTGAGCTACCAAAGTTTCGAACGGAACTGCCTTACTTGTCTCTTTCAAATGGGCTATGCTATCCTATTGGACATCTCTATTTTCTTCGAAGTATTTACACAGACACACAACTCCAGGCTGTCATTTGTTTCCATCTTTCTGTAGGATAAATGCAATGTAATCATTTTTTTTTGTTCACCTGGGTTTTGTTTTAGAGTTGTTCCACCTACACTGCACAGTTCTAGAATAACTGCGACCATCCTACATCCTTGCAGAAATGCGGTATCCAGAAATTCATGCAGTATTCCATACAGGATTTTCCAAATTATATGTACAGAATAGCAATACCTTTTGTTTTCTACACACGAGATCCTTCCCTACAACATATACTCCGTTGTAATACATGTCACACGTTTGTATCTATATGCTGTAAGCATGTGCAGCAAACATAAGAATACACTGCTAATTTAATAAACTACAGTGGGACCGATAATTCAAACGGATAGCAAAAAACTGTCAAATGTCAGAAAGCATGCCTATGGTTGTGTGTAAACAGAAGATGCAGGTAAAAAGTGTGCAAATGAAGGACGGTTTCTACATACAGGGGGAATGGCATGCTTTAAAACAAAAACAGTACAAGAAAAAACAAAAAACAAAAACAGGAGCTAAAAACTACCAAGCCAGGTGATCAAGCTGTTATCAGAAAACTGAAGGGCACTCGTTCATTTAATCTTTGTTTAGTAAAGGGGTAAATAAGCCAGCACGAAAGTATTGCTTATGTTCTGTATCACAAAGCAAAAAGATCAGAGTTTTCCAATCTCTTAGTTTTGTTTAGCTCTGAACTTGTAGTCCATTCACTTTTTTTGTATTAAAGGGGACTGGGAAAGCAGTCAGTTGGTGGACTTTAAGGATTCTCTGCGGGATGCACCGGAGATACTGGATGGGCAGAATAATCTCACGAGGGAGGTGATTTTTCTGTGCTATGACACAGAATCGGAATTGCCTAGACATGGTAAGGACTTGCTGCGTCTAATAATGATGGCTGCCAAAAAAGCAATTACTAGAAAATAGAAATCAAAATCTAAATCAACTATACTGGAACTAGTGAACCTAGTAACGGAGATAAAACAACTGCAACTGAGATCTTTAGAAAAGGGTAGGAGCGAACTACATAGACAAAAATGGGAATTGTGGAACAATGCATACGGGGAGGAATGAGGTTTAAAAGGCAAAAGGACATAAATGAGCTATGCAATGTTTGAGTGAGAAAGATTGGGTAGATTATAAATGATGTACAATGTTTGCAAATGGAGTGTGCCAGTATGGTTTGTGATGTAAAATGCTTGCGACTAGGATTGTGTCGGTGTGGTTTCTTTTCATTTATATAAATGCAGGATTGCCTGTGTTGTAAGTGATGGTTTAATAAAGATGTTTCCTGTTTAAAAAAAGCAGGAATTTAATAAGTTATGTAATATTGCTTGGATTATGTGATATATAGCAACATACGTGAAGTATAGTGTTTGTTATGTTACTGTAGTTACTTTTATATGAATATAAATTTGACTATGTCAGAAGTGATAATTCATTAAAGGTGTTTGGAAAAAAGGTGGGGGAACACAGGAAACAGTCTACAAAGAAAAGACTCAAGTTATTTATTTTAGGAAGGCCTAAAGGATAGACAGTCACTATATCAAAAGATAAAAGGTTCTTGTGAGGTATTTTGGAAGTAGGTTTAGAATAAAAAAGAAATCAAACCAATAAATGTAAATCATTACTTTATATATATATGTATGACCATTCCAAATGTAAGCCTGCTATTTCATTAATGGAGAAATCAGAAAGTCCTTAAGCTACAGCAAAAAGTTCTAAAAGGTGACCCAGAAAACAAACGTCAATACTTATGTTGTACAACTTGCGTTACAAAGTTGGTCCTTGAGGTAAGGCTATTATGGAATAATTTCCTTACAGCCATAATGGCATAAAGGACCTAGAAGTCAGAAAAGCCTTTAGTATGACAGGACACAACTTGCTTGACTAAACTTGCGATCAATAAACAGTTAATGGATTATGAGGAGCAGAATTCCAAGGACTGGCCCATGAGGAAATCACCTCTTCCTGTAGACAAAGTCTGAGTCTAAGTACTTTGAACAAGTCACAGCACACAGTTCTCTAACAAGTCCTTGGAGAAAAGGCGTCGAGTAGGCAGCCAAGCCTCACAGAAGTAGACACCACACCAAACCAGGTATCCATTAACGAGTGCCTTTTTCAATGATGATTCTTAAGAGTGAACCAAACTACCTAAATCAATCATTATCTAGGGACAGGATTACCCATAATAACCTCAGCATGATTTAAATCTATACAGGGTTTTGAAAGCCTGTAAAGCACAACAGTTGAGAACGATGCAATACAAAAGGTCCTAAAAAAGACACACATCACTAAGACTGCTTTTAACTTCTAAATTACATCATTAAATTTATGTATTAGCGTTGAAGCAAATACTGTGAATACGGTTGCCTTAAAGTTAAAAGCTGATAATATATTTTCAGAACACTGTCTCTCTCACACACATACACACATACTTTTCCTATTATGCACACCAGCCTTGAAAGAGGAATAATCCACATGACAAATATTTGCTTCCATTGTTGAAAACAAACTCCTGAATCACCATCTTTGCTACCATTTCAGACAAAATGAGCCATTCAAAAGAAAGCTTATGTAACTGGTGAAATGCCAGTCTACATCCCAGGCAACATTTTTATACTGGTGGATGCCAACACAAATTTAGTGGAAGGGAATTACTTCGATATTCTTCATGTTAAACACAAACTCAAGATGAGGGCAGGTGTACATGCATAGCAATGCATCTCATCTCCACCAAAACTTTGTATGAAACCTGTAGGCCCATGTCCTTTTCCCTACCTTTTCCCAATTATCTCCACTCTACCAGTAAGCACTCCCTATAGCTCGACTAGTGGAATTTGATAACCATGTCCCTTTTAATATCCAGGCTTGTATCAAACTCACAGATGGAAGCTGGTGTGCAACACCAGCTGTTGACAGGTGCCACTGCCATGCAGTTAAGAAGCCCAATCTCACCAAAATGGAGAATTTTGCCTCCGCAGATGCCTGCTCAGATTCCTCACCAACAAACTCTGCTAACAGCTGGGCTTACTGCTGAACATAGTTAATGCCACAATGATCTCTAACCACTGGAGATTACAGCCCACCGCAGAGCAGAACATTGACTAAGGAAAGTTACTCTTCTTACCTTGTCAATCAGAACACACAAAAAAAAAAAAAAAAAAAAAGTTACCATTTTAAGTGCTGCAAAATGTTAGTGAAAAATCTGGTTTCTAGTTGTACATATCCCCCTATTCTCCCAAAGTCTATAGGTAACTCATTGCAGTGCAGTGGAAAATATATTTTTATTATTTTATTTTACATTTGTTAACCGGGCTAGTCCAACTGGATACATGTCCATTTTCAGTGGAGGCCTGAGGAGAAAAGCTCCACTACAATCTACTAAAACAAGTAATAATATCACATGGTGCAGGAATACAAAGTTATACAATACTATAGAAACATAAATTAAACCTGCAGCAAGTTCTATATGCAATAGAGTTCAGTGTGAGGCTTAGCAGGGGACAAAAATAGAAATTCAAATACACTGCTAGGATAGTCTATTACAGCAATGAAAGAAGTTGACAAAATATATATAGTTATAATTCCATTTAAAGAAAGAGTCACAGGGACATTTCTGAAGAGGAAACTTCTAGCGAGCTGGAATTGAGAGAAAGAAGTAGGCAGATGGCTGGAAGGGAAAGAAAACGGTTAGTCAGGGTTGTTACAGGAGCATAGCCAGTGTTTGGAAAGGAAATGTTTTAGTTTAGCTTTAAATAATGGGAGTGAAGTTGTGGTAGTGAGGTCTTGAGGTAGTTGGTTCCATATTTTGCCAACTGAGTTGGAGAATGTGGAGTCACCTGCTGAGTTATTTGATAGGGAAGTTTGAATCAGTATCTTGTTAGAAGAGCGTAGGTTTTTCTGATTTTTGTAGGGTTGTATTAGAGAGGAGAGCATAGGAGTGTTGTCAGGGTGATAAAGGGCTTTATGGGCAATAGTAAGTTGGTAAGATTGTATTAGGTAGGGTAGTTCTAGCCAGCCTAGTTTAAGGTTAAGACAATGATGAGTCCTATAAGGAGAATCAGTAGCAAATCTAGCAATGTTGTTGTATGATGAAGCTAGTTTGTTGAGGTTATACTTAGAAAGGCTAGTGTAAATGGGAGAAGCATAAAGTAGGGTAGAGATTAAGTGGGATCTAGCTATGGTAGTTTTAGCTTTGGGAGTTAGGAAAGATTTGATTCTATAGAGAGAACCAAGTTTTCTGTTGGTAGCTTTTATTGTAGAGTTGATATGAGTGTCAAATTTTAGTTGATTGTCAATAGTAATACCCAAGAGTTTAGTGGTTTGGTCTGGAGAGATGAGGGTACCATCATTAGATGTAAGTGTGAAGTTAATAGAAGGGGACATGTGTGTGGGTGCAAAGAGCAGAAGTTTGGTTTTCTTAGGGTTGAGGAGGAGACAATGATTAGAGAACCATTGCTCTATAGTAGTGAAGGTATTTTGTGTGAGAGTGTGCAGCTCTGTCTGTGTTGAGGCTGAGCAAATTATGGTTGTGTCATCTGCATATTGAATGCAAGTTGATTGAGGGGTGGCTAGATAAAGGTCATTTATAAAAATGGAGAATAGTAGAGGGCCTAAGATAGAGCCCTGAGGGACCCCTATTGAAGTTGGGAGGAGATCAGAGAGATGGTTATCCCAGAGTACTGCCTGTTTACGGTTGTCGAGATAGGATATGAACCAGCTTAAGGCATGACTGTCTAGAGAGAGGGATTTTAAATGATGGAGGAGAAGTTCATGGTTGACCATATCAAAAGCTTTAGACAGGTCTACGAAGAATGCAGAAGAAGAAGTGTTATTGTTGCGGTTCGTGTTAATAGAGTCAATAAAGGATAGTAAGGCAGTGGTAGTACTATGGAATGGTTGAAATCCATGTTGACAATTAGCTAGGAGGTTGTGGCTTAGTAGGTGATTAAGTAACTGTTTATGGATGCATTTCTCCATTATTTTTGCGAGAGGAGATAGTAGTGCTATAGGGCGGAAGTTGGAATACTCAGTAGAGTCACCTCCTTTGAATAGAGGGATAATATGAGAGATTTTCCAGAGAGATGGAATAGTACCTTCTTTTATGGTTCTGTTGATCAGTATAGAGATGGGATAGGCTACAGCTTTAGCTCCTACTTGGAGGTATTCTGTTGGTAATTTGTCAGCTGAGGGGGTTGTGGGTTTGAGTTTTTGAAGCAAGGACAATATGTAAGAGGTTGGTATAGGTTTTAGGTGAAATGGTGGGGGAGGAGAGTTTAGGGTTTGCATTTTAGAGGTATCAGGGCTTTGTTGTTTAGCTAGTTTTAATATGGCTGAAGTAAAGAAGGTATTAAAAGCATTAGCTGTTTGTAGTGGGTAGTCAGGGTTAGAGCCTAGTGGATTTGGTGTGGCAACTTTGCCTGGGGATAACAGCATGTTAATAGCGGACCAGAATTTATGTGGTTGGTTAAGGGATGAATGTTGAAGCTGTGTATAAAAGTTCTTTTTATCTTGTAGAATGGCTTTTTTTGTCACATTTCTATGTTGTCTAAAAGTGAGGTGATCAGTTATGTTTTTTGTGGTTCGCCATTTAGCCCAAGCTTTATTCCTGCTAAGGATTAGTATTTTAGTTTCTTTTGAGAGCCATTGGGCTGTTTTGGGTTTCATACGTATAGAACGCTTTGGGGCATGATGTTCTAGGATGTCTAGAAAAGTATTAAAGTAAGTAACAGCTTCATCTATAGGGAGAGATTTCAGGGGTGACCATATAATGTGATTAATTACCCAGTACACTTAAAATACTGGAAAAAAATCCTTATTCACCCACACTAGTTTAGGGCAACACATGCCCGTAACAGGACCTTCGGGTTACTGTACCATGTAAACATTTACCTACTCAGTCTGTCTTCAGTTTGAAAATACCCAGCATCATTTCACTAAAAGACATATATATATATCTGATCATGACTAAATATGCAGTATGCTATCTTTTCACCTGAATATATTAAAATGCAGTCTGGCAGTTTAGCACGCAACTTTAAAAATACCCAGCATCATTTCACTAAAAGACATATATATATATATCTGATCATGACTAAATATGCAGTATGCTATCTTTTCACCTGAATATATTAAAATGCAGTCTGGCAGTTTAGCACGCAACTTTAAGGCTCTAAAGATCTTCAGCCTGTAATTTTGGGTTTGATGATCATTAGCAAGCAAGTTTAAGGTTCAATCATCTTTATCCTGTAGTTCTGGGTTTGATTCTTTCAGTCTCTATTTTCCTAAAGCGTACCTCTCAGAAAGTCAGAAATTACTCCCAAGTCACCAATGAAACAGAGGTACTTGTAGTTACATTTAAATTAAATAAATACTGCAGCAAACATTTTCTGCAACCCTCCATTACAGCATAGCAGTGACTGAAGTAATGTTCTGAGCTGAGAAGCAACAAATAAAGTGGTTAATGAAAGCTTCATGTCATTCATACTACTTTGAATATGGTAGGAATGATAAGCTATTAAACATACATGCATTTTCTAAACTGCTATTGCTGCTCCTCCACTCAGAGCCCAACACTTCCTTGTCATTGGAATAGTATCTTTTTTTCCCTCTTCAAGCTTTGTGCCACTACACACAGTTACAAAGCTGCATCAAGTTGTATAACCAAAATTATGCACTGCAAATTACTTAACAGCAAGAATTCCGAGTCTCACAGGCATACTACGCATCTTGCATGGACTATTTACTGTGCCAAGTTTTTTCACTTACAGCAAGATAAAATAGTAAAATATTATTACAGCAGCACACCCTCAACACACACCTCTTTGTTGTGAAATATATCTAGCATGAACAGACTGTATATTACTTCAATAAAAACTAAAATGTGTGCCAGATGTCCATCTCACTTCTGGGTTACCTGCAGTTAGCGTTAGGACTTGCAACTTTTCATTCCAAAGCAGACTTCCTCAATGTGGCAGTATAAAGCAATGCTACCCTGAGGGTGAGCTGGAACAAAGTCTCTTAACAGCATGAACACTCTTGGTGGAGCCCTTGCACCTGGTACCCTCTGGATCTGGAGTCTCGTGGTAACATCAACAGCACAAAGTAATGGGAATTTGGCCATTTTCAAGTAGGTACGCATCAGTCTGATAAAGAGAACAGTTTTCCAAGGTCTGCAGATAGAAAATATGCATGCTGTTTGAACTTTGGGAGGACACATTCCTCCACCATGATTTAAAACAGCAGCTCTCTCTACACTTAATATGTGTGAGTAACCAAATAAATATGCATTCCAAGCCCAGCATCTTAGTAAATACTACCAAAATACAGTCTATACCCAGTAAATACATGAATATACATTACATATAAAATCTCCAGCCAGCAGTCTGGTCATTTTGCCAGAAACACAAGCATTCAGTGTTTTGAATGCTTTGAATTCTGACAGTTTTAAAGTATCAGCAGTCTGTTTAACCTTTGAAAACACACACACACACACACACACACACACACACACACACACACACACACACACACACACACTAATTGTCTTTGCATTGCCCTACAAGATTATGCAGTAATGGGAAAACAAAGCTACATAGCTACCTCACTCGCAGTACCTGCCATGTTTTCTAAAAAGTATGCAGAAGTGTAACAGAACACTGGGCTGCTACTTATGAAAGCTACAGTGCCTTCCACAACAGACAGAATAAAAAAGGCTGCTGAAGAGGAGGAAGCAAAGCCATCACGTTCCTCAGTAGCAGCAGTCATTTTTACTGAAATGACCCTATGCAGGCATGTAATAACTCACAATCTCCGCTACTGTTAACAGCCACACAACGCATTTCACAGAAAATAACAGTAAGAAATATCTATGTTCTTGAGCGTTATGTAGGACGTTTTTTCAGATGGCAGCTGCGCAGGTCTTCTTGTCATGAGCGTCTCTTGTGACAGGATTTGGGCCTCATAAATAGTATTACTATGACAGATTTGCCAGGTAGGATTTGATCTCCCTTACATTGCTTCACCAACACTACTTGTCTCCTGCCTCAGTTTTGCAGTCACAAACCCAATTACTTCTCCCTAGCAGTTTCTCAGAGCAACAGTTGGTTATGCTAAGATGCCCACATCTGTTGCCACAATCGAAAAAGAACTACACTAATGTTTATATACCAGTTTCGGGGCTCCTGCAAATAGTCTTCAGTTGGTGGGAAAAAAAAAACATAAAAAGCATTTCCTTCAGCAAATGGTCTGTAAAAACAGCATGGTGATTCAGAGAAGGCATGCATTTTTCCTACTAATCACTAACCACTTCATAACAGTTAATCTAAAACGATGCATTTTAAACAGTTGTTTTAATTAGGAAGGCACTGTGTCTTGCACAGGCCACCACCAGTTGTGTTCCGTTGGAAATCTTAAGCTTTCACTCAACTATTGCTAAGAGATCGCCTGCTGGTTGGTGTGTGAACTCTGCAGCAGGTGGATGGGAGGAGTAGGGGGACTGGCAGCACCAGACAACATAGACTATTACTTACTGCTTGAACATTTTCTCCATGTCCTTGATCTGTTTCCTGGAGAACTCCTTGAACTCTGTGTAAGGATTGAACACCTTCATACTGGGCTGCTGGTGGTCACCAACGCCTTCATTGAGTTCCGTACGCCGCTGCAGTTTGGCACTAAGCTCGTTACCAGCACTGGCATTTTCTGGCTTCAGCTCACCGTTGGAGCCCCCCTCCGGCCCTGGTCTCTCACCGAGGTAATCCGGCCCGGCTACTGGATTCTCCTCCCCGTCTTCGATCTTGAGACGGCGTGTGAGCTTAGATGAAAGCTCGTCACTTGCCATGGCTGAAGACTTGCTAAATGACTGTATGTACGTGTGTGAGTATGTACAAACAAGTAGGGATGAGCCCTGCTACAGCCGTTAAACACGATGCCAGGAGAAAGGCTGCTGCTGCTGCCCCCGTAACGGGACTACGAGATATAACACCTACACAGTACACACGCTACACCTTTGGTCTCTTGTTAGCTTTACTTTGCCAGCTTGCTTGGGACAAGACAACCCCTTCTTGGTCCCACCCACACACAAACCACACCCACTCCCATTGGGGACCCCGCCTTTTAAATCCACAGGAGCAGGTCGTGGAAACCAGTGAAAGTTGTTTTGCGGGCTACTTTTCTGATATACTGGTTTTATGTCTCTCTCTACGTATATATTTTATTTCCGTTAAACGGTAGTAAGTATGGGATTTAAATGTGCTCTACTGTTATTGTCAAACACTCTTAATGAAAATAATAATTCAAGGGGAGTTTGTTTGGCCGAGTTATATCTTTGTTTTATTGTTTGTGTCTCTGTAAATTTCCAATAATTTTTCAGCTCAGTGTTGTAAAAAAACACAGTCTGCAAATAGGACGTCTAAGCCTCGTTTGTTGTTAGAGAAGACCAATAAATAAAAATTCATTTTACGGAGTTACCTGTACAATGCGTGGCTTATTAGTGTATTCGTTTTTGTTAAATCAGATGACTTAGCTTCAGAAGGGGTCAGAATATAAATTACTACTGCAGACTATATTGTTTCTTTTTTTCTTATTTTCCCCATGAGGAAGGAAAATGGGAAGCACGATTAACCGGAAAATGTAGGATCTCTACTAGTGCTCTGCAGTGTCATTGTGCTGGTTACTTTGCGTGACTTACCAAGTGAGGTGCGAGAAGATAAGAATACAGAGGAAGTGAAATTTAAGTTTAAGATAAACATTTTAATAGAACACATAGCACTGGTGTACAGCAATTGATAACGAATCAGTGGTGTAATTAGTATATACTGTTGCTGTTGTGTCTTTCGGCTTTTCCCGGTTAGGGGTCGCTACAGCGGAACTCCGGTCCACTAATGATTGGCAGTAGATTTTTACGTGCCGAGTTGCCGGCCCTGACGCACAACCTTCAACGAAGGTACACCCATTCACGCTGAGAATCGAACTGGACAACGTCTTACTGTGAGGCTACAACGTTACCGCAACACCACCACCGCAGTTAATTAGTATATACTGTACAGCAATATAATTATTAGTATATACTGTACAGCAATTCTTCTTCTTTAGGGCTCGCCACAGCAGATCAACTGTTTCCATTCCTTCCTGTCCTCTACATCTTGCTCTGTCACACCAACCACCTGCATGTCTTCTCTCACCCCCCCCCCCCCACACACACACACACACACACATCCATAAACCTTATCTTAGGCCTTCCTCTTTTCCTGATACCTGGCAGCTTCATCCTTAGCATCTTTTTCCCAATATACTCTGCATCCCTCCTCAGAACATGTCCAAACCAAGGTAATCTTGCCTCTCTGGCTTTGTCTCCAAACCTTTCAACCTGGGCTGACCCTCTAATATACTTATATTAAGGTAATGTTTACAAGAAAGACAAAACTGTTTGAGCACTTTTATTGTATGTATAAAATAATTGGATTCAACAAGTTTGTAATATGAGTTTGGCTGTCAGAGATGGAGTGAGTGTCGTAAAAGAGTTTGGGATTAGTGTAGTTGCAGGCAAGGAAGCAGGTGATGTGGTTGACACATGCGGATGACACTTAGCAATAATTTGGGGGTGACAAGAGGTGTTTTTTTATTTGGGATGGGTTGGATTCTTGAGTTTAGGTGCAAGTATAGAGAAGCAGTGAGTTGTGCATTGGATTGGAGTTTTGTTTTAGGAAATTCTGGCTTCTGAGATCATAGAACATTGTTTGTCTAATCAGATCCGTTGTTAGCATTTTGGAGGCCCCCAGCAAGTGTCAAGTTGGGGGCCCCTTGGACACTTCCAGTCAAAGTATTCCCCTGCCACTGCCACCCACCCTTTAGTTCATGCTGCAAAGTTAGGAGTAGTATACAGAGAATGATCTGTAGCTACAATGCTCTTACATTACAAGAGGCTTATATACCACATCATGTTGGCTCACCTAACAGGGGGACATTCACAGTGACTGGCACTTTGTTGCAATGATGTTACATTTCAACAGCCCTATACACAGAACCAGCTTAGGTGAAATGGAGCCACAGACAAAGGCCTCCTTGGTACCTCCTCCCACCCCTGCTGCCTACTCTTCTAACCACCCCCACATACAGTCTTCTAATGCTCTGCCTTGTTTTCCCTAATCCCAGGCTCCCTACACTACACATATTATTTTTTGTTCCTTTTCTCACATTTTCCATTACTCTTCAGTTTTTTTCCTTAAGCCATGGGGTTCTAGATGCTCTGAAGTGCATTTTAGAGAGTTTTTTTGTTGTTGTTCTTAAACAACCTTTTCATCCAGTGATGCCCTGAAGAAAAATGACGAATAAGGGAAGAAATAAAGAAATTCAGCATTGCCAGTCAACTTTTCTTTTCCTTGTGTGCTTGTAATGCACCTGAAATGACTGGTACTTGACAGAGCTGTTGGTGTGACTAGAGATATCTTTGAATTTTAAAGAAGAAGAAATGGTGCCAATCACTAACATTTTTCATCCTGTGAGTTATTGACTTCCTGGTTTATTTAGTGCACAAGACTGCTGGTCTAACTGTTGTTGGTTTGACAAACATGTAACAAAATATAAAAATAAAACAACTTGCTGTGGTTGGGGGTCCCTTATGACTGTCCCTGACTTTTGCTTCTTGTTTTTGCTTTCTTCATTATAAAATTTATGGATTCTGCCAGATTGCTGAGAGTTGCAACCTCAATAAATAATGATAGGCATTTGAATGTTAATGTAAAATCTGTTAGTCTAGCAATTTTAGGTATATAAGATTAATATTTTTTTCTGGCTTTGTCCCTTATTATTGTGATAAGAAGTTGAGAACTATGGTAATAAACAATTACTTATGTTTATTCACTATGTTGTGTGTTGAGAACCATCTGGGAGCTGGAGTCACAGATTTCCTGTCGATTCAGCAGTGCAGCTGATAATGTAATTTGAATAGTATTCTAAAATACCACGATTCAAGTCACTGTTTGTGTGGATTCCATAATATATGTAAACCATATGCCTGTGTTTGTAATTAGGAATTTGTGTAGCCAATGAGTAGTGTATTGAGAAAAGTTAGGATGTGGAAGGGACACATATTTCAACTGCCTTTGGATAGAAATACACATGCACATACTTGCCAAGTAACTACAGACACACTGGATGTGACATGAAATGGCTGTAGCCACACATTTGTTAGGTCAACTGGTATTAAATGCTAATTAAAACTAACAGGATGAAGCACCACTAAGTTGTAATTATAATCATCAGATGTGCCCAAAGTACAAGACTTGGAAGGACACTGATGAGACCAATATAGTAATCGTTTTTGTATGGAAAAAAGCATCTCCTGGAAATATGCATTCAAAAACTCATCCAATGCAAACAAATAACCGAAGGACAAAAACAAAGGAGTCTGCAAAACTAAGCAATCATCAGTGTATCCCAGGACTTGAACTCTGAAAAACTGCCCTCTACCTATTAAAGCATACAAAGATCCACCTCTCTCTCTTGGGGCCTCAAGCCACTGGGGTTGGCTGCTGTCTACTCATTTAAAAGGGGCTAAACTTTCTGAGCCTGTGCACCCATGCTGCATGACCCTGTTTATAAATTTAGTCATCCAAGAGTACCCTACTGTCATATATGGATGACCTTTCACCCTTCCCCCAAGCATATCTAGTAGGGTTTCTCCATGTCCTTTGAGTAAATTTTGTACAACATTTGTATGTCTTATTCTGATAAGTGCACCCCATCCTGCTTGTATAGCTTATCAGCCAAACATTAGAGTGAAGGTAGTTGACCTACTTTTCCACCTAATGTTGCGTCTTTCGGCTTTTCCCGGTTAGGGGTTGCCACAGCGGAACTCCGCTCCGCTAATGATTGGCAGTAGATTTTTACATGCCAAGTTGCCGGCCCTGGTGCACAACCTTCAACGAAGGTACGCCCATTCACGCATGTTTCCACACAGAAGATGCTCTAACTGAGAATCGAACAGGACAACGTCTTACTGTGAGGTGACAACGCTACCACAGCACCACCATCGCATGGGCTCTACTTTTCCACCTAATGAGCGTACTAATTGCCTGGCAAACCAGTTTAAGGATTTGTAATGTTTCACTGACAATGACTGAATAGATTATAAGTAATGTATAATGTTTGCAACTAAAATTATGTCAATATGGTTTGTTTTAATTTATATAAAAGTATGATTGCCTTTGTCATTCCAGATAATTTAATAAATATGTTTCTTGTTAAAAATGTTTAAGGATCCAAACCCTCTCTGCTGCTCTGTTCTTTAGACCTACCCCCACCATTTTTTCATCTGTATAATTTCTGGCTAGATACATTTAACTTTAGACTACCTTTGTAATATTTGCATCAAAAGGCCTTCAGTTTCATTTTTGATGACACCAGTCAGCATTAAGTAATATAATTTCTCCAGTATATGTAATAGTATGATGTCCAGATCTGGCCATGTTGTCAGCTTAAGTCCTCCCATGCTTAACCTTCAGCCACAATCCATTTACTGAAGAAAACTGACCCATGAATCACAATGGTTGCAACCCCTGGGATAGATAAAGAAATGTCCTGAAGTGGCTTCTGCACAAGAAACATAGGTTAGAACTAGTGAGAGCTGTCATATCTTTTATATGCCTTTTATTTCCATCTGCATTAATTAATTGTCTGATGCCCCTTTGACAATAGCTGAAGCTGACCTAATCCTAAAGGGGTGAGACATCAGTCTCTTACTCAGAAGTTATAATGATAAGAGAGGGCCATCTATATGACACAAAAATGCTGCATTCTGGGTTGGTCATGTCCATAAAAGTCCAAATCCATTCATTTTTGTCCCACAGTTTTTGCCTTATAACTTTCATGTGCTGATCAATCTTACTCTTTTTAAAAAGTACCCAAATGTGTTCTATGTTCCTCCTAACATAATTGGCACCAACACTTGGGGCTGTTTTTTGTGTTTACTACACTTTGTGTTATCTTGGATATCCTATGTCTCACACAAAAGTCAGTAAATATGTTATCTTGAGTAACCCAGCTTCATACTCTGAGCTGCATGCACTCTTCATTGCGTCTGTAGTGTATTGAAATTGTTAGAACCCATGGCTAATTTCTCTTCCTCAATCCTGATCTGTACTCTGGGCCAGCTTTGCAACATCTTCCTTACTGCAAATGTCTGAGCAGTGTTCTGCCATTTCATAGTATTCTTATACCTTCTGATTGCAACTATGTGGGTCAACCCCAAACCCTTTGAACCCCCTTCCTCTTTTAGACTAATAATTGATCCTGTCCACTGCCACTAGCCACACAACCCCTTGCTTGTCTTTGTCCTGGTGAAGCAGGATATGCTGTTTCTACAAACCGCCCTTATTCTTGGATGTAAAGTTACTTCTATAACAGCCAAATTCAATTTGCCATTAATGTGTACAGGTGTTATGAGAGCGTTGTGATTCCCTGTGTGCTTGGCACCAGTCTGTTGCACCTGCCTCATTCATACAAGAGACTGAACCAACAGTGGCATTGTTCACCTTTGAATATGCTTTGCACTGAAACTATTGTTAAGTTATGCAGGTTAGTACAAGTACTGTCACCAGACACCCAATACAGCTTCTCCCCAAATGGGTATTTTGTAAACTAACCTTTCATATTATTTGTTCTTAACAAAATCTGCCTGTTTTGCAGCTTCTAATCCCAGATGTGTACCACCACCAGTGAAATTTCATGGTAGATGCTTGTGTCTTTGGTCCCAGTCTTTGGGCAATCCTTTGCAACCCCCTTTGGTGGCTAATATTCCCCCTTAACCAGAGCTCTGTTTGATTTCAAATTACATGAACCCAAGCTGCAGTGATTTAAATTCCTTTATGCTATTCATTCAGTGCATTTTGTTTTGCTTGAACTATTACTATAGTAGCTTAATATATACCTGCTTGCTGCACTGTTGGCATCTGTCTACACTTGATACTAAGAGATTCTCAAGTATGTGATGACTTCTAACACTACCCCTCAATATACAGCTTTATGCATTACATACTATGGACTGAACTGTTGCTTTCCCATTAACACTAGTCAATATTATATATATATAAAAAACTTGTTTGTATTGCATATTTTAAATTGTTCAGAACATGGCCCCTAATATGCTGAGCATCAGTCTTCTTTGATGGTTGTGAGTTCCTATGGCTCCTGTATGAAACCCTGTTTGATAATGCTGAAGATCCATAACACTGAACATAAATGTCTGAAATATTAAAAGAGTGAAAATCCAAACAATATATATATATATATATATATATATATATATATATATATACATATATATATATATTTTTTTTTTTGCAGGTGAGCAAGTCCCCCTATACCCCAACCCCTAAACTTAATTTTAACAACTCCACAATTGCACAAATATAAGAAATGGAAAAATCTTCCAAGACAAAGGAATCACTGTTGTTATGGTTTTCACCAGCAGTGGTTTCCTATGGAAACCAGTTATCAGCCTTTTGTACTCGGAGTCTTGTGATTTGGGCATTTGATGCTCAGGTGATCTAATTCCAAAAACCTGTAGATGTATCAGTTCCTAAGTGACTGCAATTCCGGATTGCTTGTGGACTTCCTCCCTTATCTTGTATTATTTTATTACTTCTTGTTATGCCCTTAGTTATAACTCTCTCCATTTTCTAAATCAATCTCATCCAAACAAATCTATTTTAAAAACAGTGACTTATTCCCTTCCTCTTTCTTGATAATTTATGCACTCAAAATATTGCTTGGTCTTAGGTTCATAGGTTGATACTAGGCTATCTGCCCTAGGGCATTTATAGGCCTAGCCAGAGTGTGTTTGGCTTTCGCCACCCTTTTAGATTAGTTGACTGTGCCTCTGTATAGTAGGTCCCAGAAGGTAGCCCTATTAAGGTTAGTTTACTGTACCTCTGTCTAGCAGGGACACAGAAGACATCCCAGGGGTAAACTTACGATCTCCCATCCACTCGTCAAGATTTCTCTTGAATAGGGTCAGTGAGGGGCTCTGCCTAACATGGATTGGGATTTTGTTCCAGAGTGAGGGGAGCCTCTGGGATATGAATCTGTCCCTCCAGCATGTCCTATTTATTTCTGTGCTGAGGTTCAAGTCCCTGGAGCGTGTAGCTCTAAGGGATTTAGATTTCCTGAGGTGGAGCATGTCCATTAATTCTGGGTTGGACATGGCTTTATACGTCAAACACAGATCGCCTCTGAGTAGGTGGTATGCAACTGAGTAGAGCTGGAGTTTCTTTAGCCAAACTGCATAGGGCATCTGTTTGAGTCCCTTGATCCTCTTGGTGAGGTACTTTTGGGGTCTTTTTATTTGCTGCAGGTGTTGGGTAAGGTACATCCCAAATGGGGCATTGTATTTAATTATGGGCCTGATAAGTGATGAGTAGAGGGGCACAATGACCTCTCTTGATCTAGATGTGAACCCTTTCATGATAAGGTGGGCTATATAGAAGGTCTTTCTAACCACTTTGGCAGCGTGATTGTCAAAGGAAAGATTACTATCTACTTGGGTCCCCAAGTCCCTAATTACTTCTTCCGTACTTAATGGATTACCACCTATGTGGTAATTTGTGGGCACTTTGTTTTTCCCAAAAGGGATGACTATACACTTTTTGGCATTTAGCTTTAGGCCATGGCTCTGGCACCAGTTGTTCGTCTCTGTGAGACCCTTTTGGAGGATGCTTGTGTTAGCCAGAGAGTCGATTATGGCACCCAGTTTGCAGTCATCTGTGAACTTTGTCAACCATAGCCCTCCCATGTTAGCCTGTACCTCAGAGAAATATATACCGAACAAGAGAGATCCCAGGACTGAGCCTTGTGGGATGCCAGTTGCAACTGGTTTAGAGTCTGACATGGCACCTGCAATTCTGACTCTGTGGGTTCTATCCCTGAGCCAGTTTGCAACCCATCTTGTGACATAGGGGTTGATATTTAAGCTGGTGAGCTTATTTATGATGCCCGAGTGGGGTATTGTGTCGAAGGCTTTTGCGAGGTCCAGGTAGGCTGTGTGGACTACCTTCCCTTCATCTATGGCTTTGGTAACTGCTTCAAAGAAGTCGACTAGGTTCAAGAAGCAAGATCTGCCCTTAACAAAGCCGAACTGGATAGGATCCAGTGTCTGGAGGTTCCCAATGTCCATGTTTATGATTTCCATGATGATGCGCTCCATAGCCTTGCAGACCAGGCTAGTCAGGCTTATAGGGCGATAGTTTCCGGGGTCCGTTGTGGCACCACCTTTGTGGAGCAGAACCACTGTTGCTGTACGCCATTCCTTGGGTACATATCCTGTAGTAAGGCTGAGATTGAACAGTGATTTTATGTGTGGGTTTAGTTCTTCTTGGAGCTCATGTAAGACACAGCCCGGGACACTGTCTGTTCCCATTGATGCTGTGTTTTTTGCCTTGGAGAGGGCAGCTCTCACCTGTGCATCTGTGATCTCAGGGAGGCTACACTCTGTTGGGATAGACATTTGCTCTTTTGGGGGTGAAGGGGGGGAGAAGTTTGCACTGAACCTTTCTGCCAGGATGTTGGCAATGTCTTTGGGTTCAGTGTATTTTTTGTCATTTTGCACTAACTCAGAGCATATCTGGGTTCCTGACATAACTAAATAAGGCCTTGTGATTATCTTTAGTGTCTTGTGCAATTTGTCTTTCGAAGCTGGCCTTAGATGATTTTATGAGGGATTATAGTTTCTTGCTAGTACTGATCAGAGATGCCTTCCCTTTTTGGGATTTTGCTCTGTCATGTAGTAGCTTCCTCCTGTTGTATAGCTTATTTATGGCCGGGGACCACCAGACAGGTCTCCTGCCTTTGGAGGAGTGAGTCTTGGTTTTATTTGGGATAGCATGCTCCATGCATTCCTGTAGGTATCCATAGAATGCTTTTGTAAAGGATTCTGTATTTTGGGCTGTATTTTCCACTGGCCCGGGGGCTTTGAAGGATTCCACCTTGGTTTTGAGAAGTGTGAAGTTTGCTTTTGAGAAGTTCTTCACTGTGGTTTCCTTGGCTGGGAGTGGGGACAGAATATGGATGTCCAGTGAGATTAACTTATGGTCTGATCTTACCAATGAGGGGTATACCTCTGGTGTGGAACATAGAGACCCCATGTTGGTGATGACCAGGTCCAATATGTTTTCCCCTCTTGTGGGAGTGGTGACCAGTTGTTCCATAGCATTTGAGTTTATAAATTCTAGGAACCATTGGGCAAGGGTGTTGGGGCTTGAGTAGTTTTCCCAATCAATGTTTAGGTAGTTGAAGTCACTCAGTATAATGGTGTTTGGAGAGACCTTCATATTCTCCAGTGTTCTCAGGAATGCCGAGTGGGGGTTCCTGTGTTTGGGAGGGTGGTCTGTAGCAGGCTACAAACTTTTATACTGTTTTTGGGTCTAGTTTCTTTATGTTCTTATTCCTGATTATTATCCGTCTAAGTTTTCTTTAAACATAATTACTTTGCCTCTATTTTCTCCTGTGATTACACTTATACCTGTTATGAGGGTATAAACTATTGCTGGATTTTGCCTCCATAGTTTTGTACTCATTGGAGCTCAACTGAATAGTCCCAGTAAGCCCAGCAAATAACTAAGTAAAATTTCATGAGTAACAGAATTTCGGTCACTGCAACTCATCTTCACTTATTAACATACTGTGGTCATTAACTTATTGTCCACTGCTTGTTCTGGCTTGTCTTGTTTTCCTCCCGATCTTCTCTGAAAACTGATTTTACCATTTTGCACTGTAAACCTTCCGTTAAAGAGATTTTGTCATGGCTCCTATCTTTCCTGATATTTTATGAAAGTGGGAAGCTTTAATTTTAAAATATACATATAGACAGTTACCCTGGCAAACCCCAGTATGCTTTGTAATTATGCACCTGACAAAAGGTATTATTAGTGCACATAGTTAATATAAACTATGCAAGAATGACTGACAGCAACATCTCAGGCTAGATTTCGGACATAATTTTATTAATATCAGTAACTTTCCAGGTGACATAGGGGTACATAATGATGTATCCCTTATTAATTTTTTTCAAGTATTTTGGGTTTCTAATACCATAATGGGAATGGATCCCATTTCTAAGTCAAAGTCTGATTAAAGTTTGTGAAATGTGTATTGTTTCAATCTTTGATTTTAGCCAGAAGTGCTCTTCACAGCACCTGTAATGTGCCCAGAAATGAATCCTTCTGCAATTCATATGGAGTTACATGTATCAGTAGCATATCTAAATGTTGTTGTCTTTCGGTTAGGGGTCACCACAGCGGAACTCCGGTCCACTAATGATTGGCAGTAGATTTTCTTGAACGCCGAGGTGGCAGCTCGACGTTCAACCTTCAACGAAGGCACGCCCATTTATGCATGTCTTTCGAACGCCCACCCAACCACGAGGAGGACATGCAGACTCCACACAGAAGGCACTCCCTGCACTCCAGCCGAGAATCGAACGGGAGAACCTCTTGCTGTGAGGCAACAATGCTACCGCTGCACCACTGTGGAAGTCAGTAGCATATCTAAATAAGGCTGTAAATTCTTTTTTTTTGAGACCCATTGTTCATACTACTATTGGAACTGTCTGGGTAGCCTTCTTTAACATTGCCCTTGTTTTTTCCTGCAAATCCTGGTATTTTATGACTTTGTGTTTCTCTGTACATAAGACACTGTAATCAGTGGGTGTTGCAATTTCAATAATCAGTGCTACTTTTGTCGTTTTTTCATGGATTACTACATAACTGCTTTTCTCACATCCATTTTTTGAACTATTGGTAATGGGTGATCCCATGTAATATAAACTTCATCATTCTTTATAATGCTTTGTGGTTCATGTTTCCAATGCTTCTCAGCTATTTTAGTATTGTAATTTTTTCACAATCCCTAATGCAATAATTTTGCCACATTATTATGCCATTCAGTCTGCAGGTCCTCTGCCATTGTATCACACCCAGCAACAAGATGTGCAACTGTTTCCCGTTCTGTTTTTCAGAACCTGCATTTGTCTGCTTCTTCCACATGTTCAATGGACTTTGTAAATCAATATGTACATAGTCCACTTTCACGTGCCACTAATACTGACATTTCATCTTTTTGTTTACATTCATCTCTTCTTAACGATTTCTGCACCAACACCTGATAGACATGAGGTTGTTCCAGGAGTTTTCTGTACTTGCGATTATATTTATACCTTTTTCACATTTCTTGCCTTCTTATCTGATCCTTCTCATTATAGTCTTTCTTTTGTTTCTTTGGCACATTCATTTGCTAATAACAGCAAAAAGAGAAGCAGTGGGAGAAAGGAGAAAATGATGCACCAGATACACTTGAAATTCCAATGTGATGAACGCTTTATTCAATATGCGTTTTCGTCCAAATGACTTCGTCAGATAAAAACATTCATTTGCTACCTGATTTTTGTCTACTTCTGGTTTGATTTCCATTCCCGCTTGACATCTATATGCTTCTGCTAAATTAAACAGGGAAGTCATCTTTGATTTGTTCTCTTCCTGTTTCAAACATTCACTTTGTTTGGATTTGATGATGTCAGCAGATATGTATTCAATCCTATGATTGCAGATTTTACATGTAATCAATTTTGAGGAGGCCCATACCTCCTTCAGAATGAGGAATATATATAATCTTGGTATACACTGATTTTTATATACCATTTAATAAGCATGAAGCATTTTTCTTTTCTTGTCCATCTGATCCAATGCCTTTTCGGGCCAGTCAGTCACCCCATGACTGTAAGAACAGGAAGAGCAAATTGGTTTATAGCTTGGACTTTGTTCCTAGATGTTAGGGCAGTTTTTATTATTCATTTTAGTCTTCTAAAATATTCTGCACTGAGTTTTGTTTGCATTTGTTCATGTTTTATTCTCGATCCTTCATCAGTTCCCAAATATTTATACACTGTTCCCTACACAAGTTCCTTTATATCACATTAATGTCATAAACAATATATTTTCTTGCTGCTGCAGCTTTCCTTATTCAAATGTTGCTTTTGCACATTTATCAAGACCAAATGACATTCTTATATCATCATCTGAGAAAGTTTTGACACTTCCAGTTGTGCTTTCAACTCCTCATCTGATGAACTATACAGTTTTACGTCATCCACAAAAAGAAGATGAAAAGTCTTTATAGTTTGTTGATTTCTGGGAGCCAAATTGTAACCATGACCTAATCTGTTAAGTAGACAGCTTACTGGGTTAAGGGCAAGGCAAAAGAGCAGCAGTGACAACGACTCATTCTGGAATATCCCTCTTTGAAGTTTTATACCTGGGAAAATAATTTGTCCTTTATCATGGCTTAGCTGCAAAATGGTTTGCCACTGTTTCATGGCCACTGTGATGTATTTGGTCAACGCAGAGTGTATCCCAGACATTTGTATAAAAGAAGAAAAGAGTACAATGATTATGGGAGTAAGAATACAGTATCTAATTATGGGATTAGTCAGGCAGAAATTGGAAGAAATTATGAATAGTGATATTATTCAGCCGGGATTAAGACAGGAGCAGAGCCATGATTTGGATAGGTGGGACTTGAGCAGAATTTTAAATATTTGGGGGTTAGCAGTGGTTAGTATTGATTGAGGGGTCACAATCTATTTACTGTAAACTAAAACAATGAGTGAGAAGGTCACTGAAAAAACGATCAGTAAAAACAAAATGAAAACTCCAGCAAAGCTAGAACTTCCACTGAGTGACCTCTCAAACCTTTTGTATCAGAGGCACATGGGATCTATGCAAATGATCCTTATGAACATCAGGTGTTTCAGCTAATTGGCAATTCTAAATGCCCATGACTTGCTTCGTCATTTTAATGGACAATTTCAGGCCAATAAAGAAAAAACACCACTAGCTGTGGATATGCATATTTCGGCATTATTATGACCTCATCAGCACAGCACAAGCAGAGTGTTTGACTAATCACTAGAAACACGGGGCTGTTATACCCAACTGATGTCCATTATCATTAGGGTCAGTGCAAAAATATCCCAAACAACAAACTAAAACAATGAGTGAGAAGGTCACTGAAAAACCAATCAGTAAAAACAAAATGAAAACTCCAGCAAAGCTAGAACTTCCACTGAGTGACCTCCAAAACCTCTTGTATCAAAGGCACATGGGATATATGCAAATGATCCTTATGAACACCAGGTGTTTCAGCTAATTGGCGATTCATGACTTGTTTCATCATTTTAATGCTATTGGAGTGCAGAGAGTCTCCATGGAAGTTGTTAGTCTTAGTTACTTGTAGAAGCAGCTTATCAGATCTGAGTTGTCTTGTGTTGGACTAAGTATTAAGTAGATCTTTAGAGCTGGACATTTTTCAGGTTGATATAGTATCTTGTGGGCTGTTGTAAATTGGGTAAATATAAGGAGATTGGGTAATTCCAGCCAGTTACGTTGTTGTAGTGCAATACAGTGGTGTGTCTATATGGGGAGTTGTTAGCAAATTAGGCAATTTTATTATATCACATGAATTTCTGTTAATAGGCTTGATAACTATATTCATTTATTTTACCAGACTTCTAATGTTTTGGGTCTTATATACTTTATGTAATCTATGTCTTTCATCGATCTTAATATGACAATCCATCTCTATTAAATCAAGCAACTCTTCCCTTAGATCTTTTACTTCTAAACTGAGGGCACACTCTTTATTCTTCATTTCCTTCAGGCATTCTACAGAAAGTTCCAGAAAATCTTCCTGTGATATATTCTCTTCAGTTGCATCCTGTGTCATCCGTTGCTCTTTCATATGTGAACTCACTGGCCTATCACTCCATAACATTGAATGCATCAGAGGTACTGGTTTTCTACTGAAGGCTCCAGAGTATCTTCATGTGGCAACTGATCGGATGCTTCCTGTTACACCTGTTTCTCCTTAAATTGATGACTCATTGTTTCATCATGCTGTGACATTGCCAGAGCTGGTTTTCTACTTTAAATCTGTCACTTTACAGGTGTTGCATAACTTCATGTTCTATATCTTTAACTTCTCCTTCACTAATCCTCTTTTTTACTTCCCTCCTTTGTTTTATTTTTTTTTTGTATTGTAAAATTTTTGCCTGTATTTATCTTCAAATATCTTTGGTGCCACTTTTTTTAATTGATTAGTTTGAATTTCTCCTTTGTATAAATATTACACTATATCAGGTCCCTGCTTCTTTTCCATGTCCAAGTTTCTTTTTTAAATCTTTCAAAAATCTCTAGGCTTTGTTCATTAGATTTTCACACTTCCTCAATCACTTGTTTCAAATGGGCTCAAGGTTTCTTGGTTTATATAATGTTTTTCATGAATCTGTTGTACTAATGACCACATATTTGCATTTGAGGCTTTAGACAGACCCCTGGTGTGGACAGAGCTATCTTTCTTAAGATCCTTGGTACAGGATCAGTGTAAACACTGTTGCTGCTGTTGTAGCAACATTGATGTTTTTATGACATTAATATATTCCCTGTGTACAGATGTGCTCCAGAAATAGAATAATGTGCAAATGAAAGACCTCATTTAAGGTTTGTAATATACACAAATGACATACTTTTCTTTGGACAGTTAACTTTTTAATAAGAATGGATAACTAGCTGTTGAGGTTGACATTTTACTGCACAGACTAGGAACACAACAAATTAGACCACAAACTGGCTGTTATATGCCATCAGATTCCAGACTCCTTTTTAAGTCTGCATTGTCTGATACAAAGCATGCTGCAGAAGAGCTAAACAACAAATCTGGTGCTTCCAAAGTCTGAATCTGATTTCTTATGAGGGGCTTTGACCTCATATCCTTCATATCTTACAATTCCCCCTTTTCCTTTGTTGTGAAAGTTAACAGTTCTGATGTTGTGGTATTGTAGGTTAAGTGTTAGAAGTGTTAATTCAGCTACATGCTAGTGTATTTTTTGTCACACAGTTTAATTATCTTAACTTCTTTCGCCATGTGTTGAGGCATGTTCAGTTGCATTTATTTATTAATTTATTTTAATGTGCCAGTTGGGGTAAAACACAATTTAGGGCTGCCACTGTGGTACAATGATTAGCTTTGTTGCCTCACAGCAAAAGGTTCTCCAGTTCGATTCTTGGCACGGTGCCTTCTGTGCGGACTCTGCATGTCCTCCCTGCAGTCGTGTGGGTTTCCTCCAGGTGTTCTGGTTTCCTTCCACATTCCAAAGACTTGCAGTAGGTGGACTGGACACTAAATTGGTCGTAGGTGTGAGTGTGTGTGTGAGTGAGTGGTACAAATGAACTACCGTGGCAGGGTTAGCCACCTGGTGGTGTAAACCTTAGCTCAAGATGATTGTCACTGTTGAAGTGACACCCCGACCCCATGTGCAAAATGGGGAAAGGGGTTGACGATGGATGGATGGATGAATTGGGGTAGAATACAGATATCGCTATACCATTTTCCAATTAATTCATTAAAAATCAGAAGAATAATGCCTTTTTATTTCATCTTTTTGTGTCCATAGACACTGATTTGTTGGCATCTAGCCTTCCCGTTAACTGTCTGTTTCTATTAACACTTAACTTCTGGGGGTAGTGCTATTGGCATTTAGATGTGGGAAGGTGCATGGATCTTGCCTTAGAGGATATCAGTCATCATGACTATTTAACTTTTCGTTCTGGTTTTTGCACTCTCTCCTGTATGACTGGAACCCATTTTATGACAGTATTTCAAAGGATAAGTATCCTATAAGATGGAGCTTACTAGGGGGACAGTATGTGTGCAGAAGGAGCTAATTATTACATTATGGTACCTTGTAAAAAGAAGTAAGACATAACCAGTGTTTTGGCTTTCACATTATCATTTTATTTTATCCATACTCATCATACCTATTTTGATTTTTCAAGCACTATAATGTAGTAATATGAACATTTTCATTAGATCTGGATCATAATAAGCTTAAGCTTGCATGTATTCCTTTTTCACATTGGCCTGGCTGTTACATTACCCTTATACCTTAAAAGCATAACTTATGTGTCATTTAAAAAAGAATATCAAAATACACTGTCCAGAAAAAATTACTACAAAATATCAGACTATTTCAGTGATACAAACTTGTGTTATTAGGAAACCTCAGTAGGCCTTTGCAGCCATCAGATTGTGTAGGGTACCAAACTGTATTATGTCCGGCTTCTTTTAACTATAGTTATACAACTTCTTTTCAGTGGAATGGGAAATCCATGCCCATGACTCACCTGTACTGAGCTGACATTACATCAAAAGTAGACACCTTACCCATACTGATAGGGGCATAAGAAGATGAAGTATTTAAAAGTATGGATTAAAAAGGCTTCTATTATGGCAGCTAAGGATATGTGAGAAGAGACTAAACAAAAGATAATATGAAACTGAGAAACTGGGGGCTCTTGTTTATGGATATGGATAGTAAGGTACAAACAGTGAAAATGTTTTTAATCCTTTTAGTTTTATATATAGGCCAGGCATTTTTTATCAACCGGAGAAGTTGTGAAAAAATAACTAATAACGAGTTGAAGGAATTTATCTGGGAGGGAAAGAGGACAAAGGTTAAGTGGGTTTATGTAATGTTGTTTAGATTACATGATATATAACAATACATATGATGTATAATGTTTGCAAATATGAACTTCTTAATATGATTTGATTACTTTTATATAAATGCAAGTTTGCCTGTGTCACAAGTGATAATTCAATAATGCTATTTAAAAAAAACTCTACCGGTCTTTCACTTAGGATTCCCTTATCCTTTTCTTTTTGTCTAGATTGTGATATCAATCCCTGATAGGGAAGGCAATCACTAGCTTGCAGTCAGTGGTCTTCGTGTCCTCCTCCCATTCTATTACCTTTCCCTCTCTAATTATTTGTTTCCAATACCTTGGTTCCTTTGCCTTCCTCTAGAAAATCACAGTCGCATCTTGTTTATTCTCTCTCAGCAAAATCTCTTTTCTCCATTCTCATGTTGGCAAATTTCTTATAAGATCTTCTACTACTTTATGAATATAATATTTTGAATGGCTGTTGTTATTCACCTTAAGTATCTGCTTCCCAAATCTCACTCTCTCCTTATTTCTTGATCTTCTCCCCCTGCCTCATCATCATCCCTTTCCACTTTCAATTATAACTTTCTACTTGTATTATGTATATGTGCCTTAATTGTGTAGCTGTAAAATATCCCTTCAAGTCAGGTAATCTTAAAAAAAACCTTTTCTGTTGAAAAGAACAGATCTCACTTGACTCTTGCCCTCTTCCCCATCTAAATAAAATCCTTCAGCTCTTTATTAATTACTATCTGCAACTTCTTCTCTGGTTGATAAAAATGTGCCAACCTGCGTATAAATGGACTAAAAACATTTTTACTGCTAGTATCTTGCTATCTATATCCATAGGCAAGAGCTTCCAGTTTCTCAGTTCTTGTATTATATTTTGTTTAGTCTCTTCTCATATGTGCTTAACTGCCATAACATAATCATTTTTAATGTACAATCCTAAATATTTAATTTTATCATGTCCTCTTAAATATGGGTATTGCTGAACCAAAGATCATGTGTGGGTACATAGTTTATAGCTATAGCCTTTGTTTTATCTTCATTAATTTTATATCCCCCGCAAAAAAAAAGAAAACAAAAAAAAACAGTAATTGTCTCAAAATGTTCCACAATACTGAGATGTCCTTTTCTGGTTCCATCAGGTAGAAAATAATACCATCTGCAAATAAAGCCAACTTTTCGTGAACACCATACCAATTATATTGTTGAATTTCTGGGTTCCCTTATCTGCCAATGGTTCTAAATATAACACAAATAACCAAGGGAAAAGAGGACACCCCAGTCTGTTTCCTCTGTTCAGATGATCTGATAGAGTTTTTAGTTGATTCTAAAACAGAAGCTGCTGTTAAAAAGGGGTAATTATTGGGGCATATAAAATATTGCGTGATAACTATAAGAATCAATTACAGGAGGTTAGAAAACATTGTGAAAAGAGATTGGATAAGCAATTAACAAGGGAACAATGGGAGGCATATGTATGGCTCCAAAGTATGCAACAAATTGTTGAAGGTTTAGGATTTTTGTTTGGAAGTGTTTGCATTTATACCTCAAGCAAACTCCAAAGAATTTTTCCTCAGGTAGATGGCAAATGTTGGAGGTGTGATGGGGAAGAGAGAGGTAACTGGGAACATATGTTTTAGGAATGTAATGAGTTAGCAGATTTTAAAAATTTCCTACATTCTGTCAGAAATATTGTGTGAGCAAATAAGTGTAACTAAGGAAATGATACTGTTGAGCTGGGCGACAGAATCTGAATTGCTTAGACATAGTCAGGCCATATTAAACAGTTTAATTCTGGTGTCTGCCAAAAAAAAAAACAAAAACAAACCCCCCCCCCCCCCAAAAAAAAAAGCAGTTACTGGAAAATGGAAGTCAACATCTAAGCAAACTGAAGCATTGAACATTGTAACATAGATAAAAGAACTGTAAGTGGGATCTTTAGAAAAGAGAAGAAGCAAATTACATAGAAATAAATGGAAATTGTTGGAACAATACATGCAGAATAATGTTCATTTGGAATAGTGAGGTTTAAGGGTAGGCAGGAATTGAGCAATTTATGTACATGTGTGATGTATAATGTATGTAACTGGAAATATGTTAAATATGTTTTTTATTAATATATGTTTGTTTATGTCTTAAGTGATAATTTAGTAAAGATGTTTAAAAAAGTAAACACCTTATACATTTTTTCCAGAAAAGTTCAAATTCAGGTTCATTATAGTGCTTATGCCTAAACACTGTGCAACTCAACACAAAGAACATAATACAAAGAAGAAAATAGAACATACATAGCTGATAAAAGTTAATCATTATAAATACCAACTGAGAAATGCTGTTATTAACCATTAAAGAAAAATGACTAAACATAAAGTGATGGGGTACATCATCATCTGTTAGATGCAGGTGAATTTCCCACATGTCCACCAATCACCAGAAAACTGGAGTCCAAAAATGTAAATCCAAACAGTTCACTAAATTCAGTGATGAAAATGCATCTGAAAAAGGATCAACAAAACATTTTTAAAGGTTCCAAATTACAAGTAAAGTCTGCATATTCCCATTTCTACTCCCAGACACACAGTATGCTATGACCCACACCTTCTGTATGTCTGTATCCACAGAACGGGGAATCTATTCCAGAATGCAGATATATTTAAAAAAAAAAGCATGAACAGTTGGATGAAGCTGTAGTTGAGCCCTGGTCATGCAGCTGAGGGCTGAGGAGGCATTGCTACATTGTGGTCCTGGGGCAGGTACATTCTTAAGTCATTGCATGCTCAGCCTAAAAATGTATAATATCAGCACAATTGAGATGACTTAGGTAAAAGCCCTGGTATACCAGTCCGCATATGTGATGCTGTTAGCTCTGGTTCCATACTCTACCTTCTTTCCATGCCACTAAAGATGACCTCAGCTGAGCAGTAGTACTGGTATGAACCCCCATTTCCCAGTCCCCTTCCTTCCCATCAGGTGCCTTCAGGAGGAGGAGGATCAAAGTTATGGGTAGAGCCATCTATACAGCTGATGGTCAAGCTGAAATGTGCTGAGGAACCAAAGGAAAAAAAGCATATATATTTTTTTTCATACAACTGTCTTTTCTTTTCATTTGAAATATGCCACCACTCAAGTTCAACTACCTTCATTATGGCTCTATTAACTTCATCATTAAATGCATTTAAATCATTAAGGGTGGACTGGCAGCTTAAACATTATTATGTGCCTTAGTATTCAAGCAAAATTTACTGAAAGATTTACTCAGACTTGTTAAAAAAGAATGAGATATGACCTCTTATATGGGTTCATGTCAATTAACCAAAAGCAGTTTTTACGATTGCAAATAAACTGAAACCTGTTTGCTGAAACTGCCTTCAGCAAACACTGAAGCAATTTTTCTGCAGAGGATGCACCCCCCCCCCCCCATGTGGGAGACCCTCCCACCCACCAGAATTATATATATATATATATATATATATATATATATATATATATATATATATATACCAACTCTGAGATTGTACAACAATGGAGAAAAAGGCAATCCCCACTTTCGACGATGACAATTTTGTTGATTTGGCTTTAGTTTCTCTGCACTGGACAAAAATCACCTTCGATGGACTGACACACTCCCCCCTTATACATAAACAAGAAATGCAGATCTTTTGTGTGCATTTTGCAGTGACAGCTTGACAAGTTGCCTTATACTAATTTTCCTTTGGAGATAGACATATGGCTTCTTTTCAGGGTGGGGAATGCAATGTATGTCCAAAATCATTATGTAATGAGATGATCAGAAATCAAAATCATATGTCTTCAGAATGATGATTTTTTTTTTCTTTGGAAGTACACCATCACCAACTATCACTATGCTGACCATGAAAATATTGCTTAACCAACTTTAAATGCTGAGCTGCCTTTAAGTTCCTAAGGGCAGAACCTCATTCTTAGGCACAATGTTTATCTGAGGATTCACATATAAGTACCTATGGTCTTTTGTACAGTGGAACTGAATGTGTAGTTTTATTTTATTTACTTACAGTTACAGTTAACTGGGCTAACCTTGCTGTGAAGAGTCAATTTTTACAGGGAAGCCATAAAGGAATGCTTTCGTCATACACAACTATACAGAAAAAAGTCAAGCATATACACAATCAGCAAGTATTAGAAATAAAGCATATAAAAATGCATATACATGTAGGATCTGGCATGCATCAGAGCATGAGCATTTTATATACATTAAGGAATAGGTTTCAATGTAAAATAGTCAAACAGGAAAAATAGGCATGTTAGGAATTCAACAAAACTCACTAAATTAATATTTTAACAATTTACCCCATCTCTTTTTGCAGTTGGTCTGTAACAGTATAACATGCCCAACTTAGTACAAGAGCAGTAGATCAGTGAGGAACAAAGAAAAGGCATAGTTGTCTAAAGTCTAAATGACTATAACTTAAAAGAATCTACTGTGCTATATAGGCAGCACACATCTAGACTATATGGAGAGGTAAAGCATAATTAAGTGTTATTATGACTTAAACTACCTGTAGACCATCTCGATGACTGCACACTTATGACAAGCATATGATTTAAGATATGCACCATTTACCATAGTTTTGAATTCACTCAGGTTGTTTAAAACTCTGCCTGATAGAAGAAGATTATTTCAACTGATTTTAAGAAAGTCTTCAGCTTTAGTATTTGATTTAGGTGCACATACTAAGAGAAGACCGAAAGACTTTAGTCATTTGTTTAACTGATGCTAGGCTATCAGGGCATATACTTTATTGCTCAGTTTGTTAATAGATGTCTGCTGATTAAAACAAAAGCTTGTTTCTGAGAGAGACATCAACTAAGGCTTTTCATGGAGCCTCACAATGGTGTGCGGATAAAGGAAGAAAACTGCAAATTTTGTGATTGTCTTGCAGTGTTTGTTTTATGTATATATGTATGTGTGAATGTTTTTGTTTGTTTATTTATGTATTACCGGATAGGTGAGTAGATCAAAGTACTCATCTTGGTCATAACCTGGGCCAGAGGCAAAGACTGACAGTCAGTATAGATTAATGAAGCAGTAAAGTTGCACTGGTTAGTGTTTTACAAGCTGCACGGAAAATGTAGTGCATATGTTATAAACCACTCATAGTTTATGAACATTTTCAGGAGAAAAATACAAGTATTAAAAAGTATTAAAATATACATTTTTAGCATAATAACCATTACAGTTTTCTAAACAAAGTTTAACTATTCCATCATCTATGCTGTTACTAAGAACAAACCAAGGATGACTAGGAAGTTTTTTTTTTTAAGCAGGAAATCACAGAGAACAAGAAAATAAGCTGAATATATCGCAAATTTAAAGAGATTAGGTTGTGTCTGTTTTGAAACATTTGCTTTGGAAGAAGTTATTTTTTGATCTGTTCTCATTGACCATCAGGCCCTGCCAGCCCCTCTGCTCTGCTGACCAATTTATTCCTCAAGGCAAGAGTCCTATAGCCCACTGATTCCCTTGCAGCAAAACCTGAGTAAACCAGGAGTGGTAGCCATCATTTATGCATTGAGGATCAGGGATTTTGTTATTAAGCCTTATAATGTACTATGTAGGCTTGTAGCTCCTTAAAGGGTGGCTGTGCAATGGGCCACAAAGATAAAAAAAGGATTATTACAATAAATGATATATGAGGTATGAGGCATTCATAATCAAACGGACCTGCCCAGCTCATAGATAATATGTCTATGTGAACAGTGTCTCCACTGGAGAGTCAGCCACAGAGAGTGTACCTAGGCATGCACCTCCTTCCCCTCTCCCCTGTCAAAGACAGGAGAGCAGGCTAAGCCTCATCATTTCTGATCTCCAGCTGGTAATCAAATTCAGATCACTTGGATCGTCGTCATGGATTTATCCATGTATACCAACAGAACTGGTATTTGCACTGGGAAAAGTTACAGAGCTAGGGAAGAAGAACTTGCTTGGAAAGAAAAAAAAGACTCAGGAGATTTCTTAATTTTATCAGGATTGAGTCCTAGAATACAGGGCTACACAGGCGAAAACTTTTCAGTACTACTTAGAATAAAGGAAAGAATCTTTAAGGTTATAGTGCCTGATTACTGTGATCTGAGAGGTAATGGGTTGAAGTAATAGTTTGTTAGCTAGAAGAGGACAGACACTGATATATGTAATACCTTATATATAGAATCTGTGAAAAGGAGAGTAGCTCTTTCACTTATTGGGAACATTTATAATTAAATAATTGTCAAAGATGGGAATGAAAACTTGGGAGGGATATGGAATGGCAGATTTTGTTTAGTGTTGTTTGTAATAATTAATATTTTGAAAGTTACCTAGGGTGAGTAAAGGAATGATATATTCTAGCATTGACATTAATGCATTCTTTACTGTAGCTCTTTTTAGAATCAGAGGTGAGCTGGCTTACCAGTTTGTGAAGTAGTTTAGTCTGACTGTCTTATTTGTGGAAAGTACAGTATGCCTTGGGAAGGAAAAATAGAGTCAAGTTAAATGCCCCTCCCTCTCTCTCTCTCTATATATATATATATATATATATATATATATATATATAGTTGTTAGAAGAAAAATAGTAATACTACAGGAGTGGGTGAGGATGTTGAGTGAAGGTGAATGGGAGCCTTTGGATTTCTTCTTTTGGTACTTTGGTTTAGTAAAAATAGGATATTAGTATACAGAATGGTTTTAAGACAATGGAGAGTACATGAAAGGCCATTAAAACAAAGATAAAAAAGATTGTCCCAATAATTGATTTATGAGGTATATCCAGTTGAAGGGAGATCTTAGTTGTATTCCCAAGGTGGACTCTTAATAGATATGTTTATAAATAGTTTTTAAATCTGCTAAGGAGTCCATCTGCAAAGCCAGTGTTGGTCATCTGAGACAGCAGAATGAGAGTAGTCAGCTAAGTCAACCAACCTTCTCAGACCCACAAACATGATTCCTTTCAAAAGTCTCAAGTCCATATTTTTTAAAATAAAATAATGTAAATTTATTAAAATTAAGTTGGAAACCATGTAGTTTGTAACTATGTCACTATGCTCAATATGTGAGAGGTCTTGTTTGTAAAACAATTTTTCAAATAGTTTAACAAGGTGGATGAAGTGAGCTATGTGTCAAAACATTCTGGAAGGAAGTATTTGGACATTTTTGGTAACAATAGCATTTCTACTCCTGAGTGGTAAAGAAGAAATTGAAAATGTATGTTGTGGTTCTTCTTCTTTCAGCTTTTCCTGGTTAGGGGTTGCCACAGCTGATCATCTGTCCACTCATGATTAGCAGTTGAGTTTTACGGTGTCTAGTTGCCAGCCCGGTGCCCAACCTTCCACAGAAGGCACACACATGCACACACTCACACCTATGACTATTTAGAGTGTCCAATCCACCTACTGCATGTCTTTCAGATGTGGGAGGAAACTAGAGCACCCGGAGGAAACACGCACGACCACAGGGAGGACATGCAGACTCCGCACAGAAGGCACCCCATCCGAGAATCGAACCGGAGAACCTCTTGCTGTGAGGTGGCAATGCAAACCGCTGCACCACCGTGGCCGCCTGGTGTGGTTGCGAGACATATAAATAGCCTTTTTTCTAATTTGGGGTAAAGTGAGTACTTGTTTGATTTGAATGAAGAGAATAGTTTAGTGGGAAATATCTGTAAATATAACTATTTGAGATGGATTGACAGTAGAATTTGTAGAAGAAGCTATACTATTTTATGTCTGGTGTGGGTTGATTGTTGGAGGCTAGCATAGTGGTAAAGTTAGTAGAAGTGGATAAAGATGTGTGAGGAAGTAGAGGGTGAGTGGACAAACACACTTTTTATGTTGGAAATCATGCCTTAATCGAGTTGCTATTTGGAAAAGAAGCTGCAAAATGGATTTTAGAATTGCTTAGAAGCTTTTTTTTAAATTCAGACCAATACATTATGAATTATTAACAAATCACTGCTGAATTTTGCAGTTAAGTTGATTTAGATATTTTCACAACAGTCACTTTTAAAAGATTGTAGTAGGAGGTAGAACAAATTGTTACAAGCAGTCTTCCATGATTATCAATACTTGTCTGTACTGTGCATTAGCTATTCCACCTTTATAGAGAACCAGGACTGATGATTACTACAGAAACTACATTTCTCAGTAGGGTAAACATTTTAGATTGAGAGAAGAGTAAAATTAAATAGTACAAGGAACTCTGGGGTACTGTACGTTAATAAACATTAGATCAACTGATACAATTAAGTCTGTCCAACAAGAATGGGAGAGATAGCTTCCATCATGGAATATTATTCATGGATGGGGGCTGGAATCTGATATCCAATAATGAATAGGTATCAGGGGAAATACAAGGGAAATATAGCAAAAGAGGGTATATTTCTAAAGAAATACATAAGAATATTTGGAATGGTAGTTGTGAAATTACTAGCAGGAACTCAGACAGAATTTATATATTACTCTCCAAGGTAAAATAGGTGGGTTAGACTGGACAGAAATTATATTTTGCAGGAGCATGGTCATTTTATTGAAAGCTTTGAGACACATGCAATAATTATTTCAGGCTGTACACCAATAAAAAAATAAACTAATATAAAGAAGCAGGGTAATCAAGTAAAATGAGACACTGGCACTCCTACGTACCTATTAAAAACGAGGAATGGGTAATGGACATGATTCAGGAATTGCTATGGAAGATAAAATGTCCTCAGAAGGGATAGCTGAAGCATGGAATAAAATGGAAACGGAATTTAAAAAATATGGTAGAAATTACAGAAATAGAAATATGGTAAAGAAGTAATAGGAATTGTTCAGCTGGATTATTAAGTATTGCAGAAGAAGGAGAATCTTACAGTACACAAAAATGAACAATTGTTGAATGCTAAAGGGGAAATAATAGGGTATTTTGATAATATGCATGAGTTTAGGACTTTGCTGTTATGCAAGTATTTGTATAACGACCCCAGAGCACAAAAACTACTTCCACAATGACTTAAGCAACAGAAAATAAAAGGGGTAATGCCAAACTTTAGGACACCTATGAATAGAAAAATATCCAGAGACCCTATTGGGGTAATAAGGATACACTAGACAATCTTGACGTACTGAAATCTCAAATTTCAGTATGTCGAGACCGAATAGTGGAAAGTGCAGTTACTTAAAACTACATTATGCCGAATGCGGAAGTGTCAAATCTGCAAATGTTGAATACGTCGCTATTGTGGTGTTGTGTTCATTACGTGTGGTGCGGTTTGTGGATTTATCTGGGGTTTCAGGTAAGTGTTGTGTGTTTGAGGATATTGGGTAGGGATTTTAGTGTGTGTGAGTATGTGCGGTGGTGTGTTTTGTGTGTTTGTGTGTTTAGTGCGACCTCAGAGTTAGAATATAGAAGTAGGGGGGTGTGGGGGGTGCAGGGAGGCTTGCCCCCCTGCTTCTAGGTAGGTTAGGTGTGTTTCTGTGTGTTGTTATGTTTGTTTAGTTAGGTAGGCGTATGTGTGTGTGATTATGTCTTGGTTTGTGTGTGTGAATGGTCACGGTTGTGGTATTCATGTTTGTGGGCTTTCGTGTATGTGGGTTTTCGACTATTCAGTCTCGAAATGCTGAAATTCGACATTTCAGTACTTCGAGATTGTATAGTGAATCCGGGTAATAAAGATATTTTGGCAGTTCTATGAAAATCTGTATTGAACAGAGGAATCAGGAACTAAGAAAAGATACAAATGGAAATATTTATGTGAGACACAAATATGCTAACGTTAGAGGAAGATGAGGCTCAAGAATTAATAGCTTTGATGGGAGGGAATGAGATAAAAATGATGATATATAATCAATCAAAAGGAAAGTCTCCAGAAAGTGATGGCATTCCTGTAGAAGTTTGGAAATTAGGAACAAGGAAAGTGATAAAGACTTGGATGGTTTTATTTCGAAATATTTTAAAAGGGAGGAGAATGCCACCATCTTGGAAGAAATTTTGAACCATAATTATAAAATGTTTGTGTCTACACTAGCTAAAAGAATGGCTAATATGTTGCCAAACTGACAGAAATTCATCAATGTGGATTTGCGGAAGGGAGGCAAATATTTGATCAAATTAACAGAGTCACGATGATCCAAAGGGAAGCAGAGTGCAAGAAGATCCTGCCTAATTTGTAGTTCTAGAAAAGGCATTTGATAGAGTTAGCTGGGACTTTATAAGTACAATGACAGCATTTGTATTTTCTGATAGAATAATGGGTATAATTAGGAAGTTTTATGAAGTGTTAGAGGCAAGAATCAAGGTGGGAGGGTTCCTCTCTCATAAGCTGTATTTGAACACATGAACCAGGCAGGAGTATCCTGTTTCCCCTTTGTTATTTGCTTTATACTTAGAGCTATTAGCAAAGAAAATAAGGGAGTCACACATTCAAAGGCATAACTTGCATGGCACTGAAGAAAAAAAACAGCATTATTTGCAAATGATATTATTATGTACTTAGAAATCTAGAAAATTGTATTTCACTGTTGTACAACATTTTGAGACAGTTTCAAGTTTTCTTTAGGATGTAAAGTAAATGAAGGCATAACACAGGCTATAGCAGTAAACTATGTTCCCACACATTAACTGGTTTAGCATTACCTATATTTATGGGGAGCATATACTGAACACCATTACATTTACTCACCAAAAGCTAAGTTCCCTTTATAGGATCAATGAATTCCTTACGTACAGTGCAAGAAAAACGTTAGCTACCACCTTCTTATTGCCAACTGTCTTATACACCATTCCTATCCTAAAAAATCTTAAGGATACTCAAAGAAAGACACTTGTCTCCTGATACAATAAAATAGCTAAATTTGCCACCAATCTCCCTCATAGGGCCCACCATTGCCATAGCCTAAAGCAATTAAACTGGCTTGAATTGCACAACTAACTAACATTCACAACTAACTACAGCACACAAACTCATTCATCATCCAGAAAAATGCCCTGCACTACATAACTTATTACTAACCTACTGTCCAGCAAGGAACCTCTGCTCTAGTAATAAATTCTTATTACTTACAAATAAGTCAAATAATGTTACAGGAGACTCACTCTACTCCCAATGCGATGCTAAGCTCTGGAATAGTATCACCACACAAATAAAACTCTCTGACAAACTCAGTAGCTTTAAACCATTGCTTAAACATCTTAACCAGTCCTAGTCCTGCACATGCTCATCTCAAGGTTGAGACTTTGTGTTCACCGTATGATACTCTCCAAATACTCTCCTTAAACAGAATGCACTCCACCTCTTACTGAAATGACAAAACAATGTTTATACATAACTGCTGCCTGTACAATCCACTAAGTTGCATGTAGGCTTTCTCTTTAGTAACTTCCACCTCTGTAAAATCTTAGAATGTATACATGTAACTACTGTTTGTGTATAAATGTAAATAGAACTGTAACTACTTTGTGTTTAACTGGAAGGAACTTAGTATAATGTAATGTAAGCAAATGGAACTTTTCTTTTCGGGCCTCTGCTGAAAATGGGGATCACCCAGTCAGACTTTCCTGGTAAACAAAAATGACCAACTAACTAAATAAATAAATAAATAAATGATAATATGAAGTATTTAAGTATTTGGATTAAGATGGATTTTATTATGGCAGTTAAGGCTAGGTAGAAAGATACTAAACAAAACATTATACAAAGACTGAGAAGTTGGTAGCTCTTGACTATGGATATGGATAGTAAAATACAAGCACTGAAAATGTTTCCATTCCCTTTAATATTATATGCAGATCATGCATATTTTTATTGACCAGTGGAAAAGATGTGGAGCATAATTATTTAATAATTAAATACATTTATTTGGTGGCAAAGAGGGCAAGAGTTAAGTGAGAGAGTTAGGATTACCAGATTTGAAGAGTTACTTTAGAACTGCACAGTTAAGGCTCATATACATAGCATGAGCAGAAGACTGCAAATCGACATGGAAGCAATTATGTTAGCAAAGGAACCAAGATATTGGGAGCAAATAATTAGGGAGAAAAAAGTCCTAGAGTTGGATGAGGCCAATTAGAAGTTTGGACTCTAGTTTAGATACTGTCTTTCCTACCAGGGATTATTAATGGAGTATAGGCAAAGAGCAAGAGAGAGGGGAGTGTTAAATGAAAGACCATCCCTGTTTGAGTTTATGGTTGAGTTTAGAAAAGTAGCTGCAATTAAAGAAGGGATAATTAGTAGGGCATATAAAATAATACATGATAACTATAAAGTTCAATCAGAAGAGTTTAGAAAAGGCTGGTGAGGGAGAATGGAAAACAATATATAAAGAAACAATGGGAGGATATTTCTATGACTTCCAAGTATGTAACAAAATCTAGAAGGATTACAATTTTTGCTTGAAAGTATTTACATAGGTATTTTAATTCATAAGTAGACTTTGGAGAATGTTTCCACTAGTTGACATCAGTTATTGGAGGTGTGATGGGAAAGAGAGGGGGAACTTGGGAAAGAATTTTTTGGGAATGCAATGAGGTGGTTGATTTTAAAAATTCCCTACAGGGTATTTAGTCGGTGGGATATAGAAATTGAATTGCCTATACACCCCAATAAGTTTAATGGAGTTGGCTGCAAAACAAAAAAAAAAAAAGCAATGACAAGAAAGTGGAAATCATAAACTAAATCAACTGTGACAGAATTACTGAATGTGGTAAAGCAGATAAAATAACTGGAAGAGGGATCGTTAGAAAAGGGAAGAGCAAACTTCACAGAAATAAATGGAATCTGTGGGAACAATACACGCAGAATAATGTTCAGGAGGAGGAGTGAAATTTCACTGACGGCAGGACTTGAGCAATCTATGTAATGTTATATTGAATAATAATAACTGTTAAGAAAGCAAACATATATGTATAATGCATGAAAAATAAATATGTTTTTAATGGCTTGTTTTCTCTTTTATAACATTGTATGTGCATCCATGTCACTGTGTGATATGTGAAATTAATGAAAGTGTTTTAAAAAGTTTGTTCAACAAGAGGTTTACACACACACACACACACACACACACACACACACACACACACACACACACACACACACACACACACACACACACACACACACGTTCCAAGTTAACAATGAAACATGTGATTTTATTATCTTAATGAAGAGTAAATAGGGCATTACTCCGTATTTCAGCTTGTGAGAATGGAGAGAGTATTTATTAAACATTTGGTAAGCAGGATATGTATTAGGTAATCATTGCCTGCTGGAGATTGGATGAGTATGCTGGTTAAGCAGATGGGTAAGGTCGTGATAAGTTGGCATTGACTATTTTCATGTAAATTTAGATTCCTAAGTGGAAGATATTACCTGCAGTGGCCAGGGTGATTGGATATCAAGAGTGAAGTTAAAGCTAGCAATGGAGGAAATAGGGAGGGTGATTTATAGAGGCAATATAGTGGATGGCCTGCTTGCCTCTGTTGTGGGTGGATGGTGGAGACTGGAAAACCACCTTCCATGCTTCAGGGATGGGGCAGGAACACATGAAGGGAAGACTCCTTGCAGAAGTGAGGGAGTCCTCTTTCATAGACTGCCAGTTGGATGTGACTGGCCCTGTGCTACACTGTGCATGCAGGGAGGTTAGTGTCAAAAATCAGAAAAAAAGTGCTAGCCACCCAGATGGTTGTCTGGGTGATGGCCTCCCACAGCCATCCCTTGCCTTAGTGATAGGGATCAAATGGGATGATTGCCTGGGAGGGAGGTTAATCACTGACAGATGATGGGGGCAAAGTGAACAAAAAAATTCTGCTTCTGTAGATCTCATCTTATAATCATATAAACTATATAGCAGTCCAATAATCTTGTCACTAATAACCTTATCACATTCTTGCAAAACAGCTGTTCCTATTGCTTTTCAATTACTTAGTTTTTTATTTCTTCTTATATATAGTTTTAGACACTGCAACACGGAGTAACGTAATCCTTAAAAAAGGCAACTGTGCCAGTAAAGGGATAATAAATTTAGCTATTTGTAAAATCTTGTTCCTATTTCTACACTGGAAAGACAGAAAGGACTCTCAAAAATGAACATATGAGCATAATTATAGTATTAAGACCAAGAATGTGAATAATGCACTTTACAAGCACTCATTGCTTAAAACTTCATACGACAAATTTTTATTTGGAATTTTGGAACAGGTAGATACTGATCCCAGGGGAGGAGATTGGGAAAATGTATTGCAGTATAAAGAACTGTTGTGGCAGTTCAGATTAAATGCTTTCACCTATCTTGGCTTAAATGACTATGTGTCTGTTAAATCTGTTTTAAAGTGTAGAACAGCCAAACTATAATATTTACCCTTTATTTAGAATGTCTTCATGTATACTTAGCAACCTTATTTATTCTATTATTTTTCACAATTTTATTATAAAGTGACACTACTATTTTGAGTTCACTTTTGTTTTAACATCTATCTGGCTTATTTAATCATTTCTCAGAACTTTTGACTTTTTAATATTCTATAATATATATTCATGAACAGTTTGCATTTTATTACTGAAGTTTTTAATTTTTGAATGGATTCACCTATTTAGTTCGTTGTGACAATGTTATCCTTTTGTATTGAGAGTTATAAGTTCATACATATAAAAATTCATATCATAAATTGAATTTGTTGCTTGTTTAATATATATCAGTTAACTGAGAGTATAAATACTTGATGCTGAGTGTGTGATTTTATTCGGTACTTATGTATTATCGCAACCACATTCCGTGCAGGAGAAGCGGCTCAGTTCTAACCCTTTCTTGTCCCGATATATGTTATATATAGTTCCCCAGATTTGGAAAAGAAATTCACATATAAATGTGACAAATTAGTTTTTCACGGAAAAGTAAAGCAAGGACTGCTTGTCATACTTATCACGGCTTTGTGCTTTTGCATTTAAGTCATGCTATTCAGAGAATACATGCTGGTACCAAAAATGTTGTTGGGTTCACTTTGCAAGTGAACTACATTCATATTTATAAACCGTCCCTTGATTTTAAGTGCAGATATATTGCAGCCATGCCACCCCATTTCAGGAAGCGCCCCTTGGGTATTTCTCTGCCATGCACGAATGCATTCAGCATGACCGTTACGGCTGTGGGTCCCCATGGAAATGTCCCTGGACACCCGTACAAGAAACATTGTAATGCAACACCATTTCATGGCTTTCTTTTTAATATTTGTATTTATATTTGTGTAATAATATACATTTCAATCTATTTGGACCACATAATGTACTGCTCATGAGCAAACCGCCCTGTGAACACACACTTGTAATCTGGTTGAGATATTCATAGAAGAAGCATTTTAATGAAGTACTATGTCACGGTTTTCCTCGTAATATTTCTACAGACATGTTTAAATAATATACATTTCAATGTATTAGGGGCAGAAAATGAACTGTTCATGATAAGACTGGACTGTGAAAACATAGTTGGAATGTGGCCTGACAATAGCAGGACGAAAGTGTTTGATCTCTCAATAAATTATTGGATTTTGTTTGACTCCCTTCGTCTGTCTTCATCTGTGCACCTTGCACCTGGTCACTGAATTATTTGTATTATTAGTAACCTCATATGTAGAAATACCACCTTACATCTCCCCTGAAAGTAGCGCAGGGGCCTAGTGTCACTTACCCCGACAGTGGGTGAAAATAAGTAGATTGGTTGTTTGGAGAAATAGGATTTTTTTCAAACAACGATTTAGAACACTCAAAAATGCTAAACCCAACTTAAAAATACACTAAACGCACTTAGAGTGCCGAAGAAAAACAACCAGTAATTACTTAGTGCTTTTGTTCTTTATAAGAACTTCATTAGAATGAAATGCAATTAAGTGCCATCCAATAAATGGCTGTTTAAAATATCACATGACCAACCAGCTGAAACATCAATAATTACTGGTTGTTTTTCTTTGGCTCTCTAAGTGTTTTAGTTTATTTTATTTTGAAATAAGATATTCAACAGATTCCTTTGTCTATTTTCCTTAAGAAGAACAAAAATGTTTAGATTTCTTCTCTCTGTGTTGACATTCTGTCTGAGAATAAAGCATTGCAGCTTTTCAAGTTAGTGTAGAATGCATCTTCCTTTTATGCTGTCCAAGCACTTGAAATATAATCAGTAACTTTCAACACACTGGCAGGCTGATTGTTTGCTGAGAAATGCTCAGGATGCTAGTTAGCAAGCAAGCTTGATTGACTCAGCCTGCATTTATTTAGATACAGGAATTGTTGAAATGCATAAAAAGCCCTCATCATTCAAACCAAGGCTAAATTGCTCTCTAGCGTAATTTTTCTTTTTGGTGGCATCCTGAACAGAACTTTGTAAACTGATTTTTTTTTAGCTCTTCTTCAGAAAGCTTGCTAGTGACTTCAGTGAGCAAAAACTGCTATGTCCTTATTCTTTATGTAAAAGTAAACATACATGTCAGCTACGTGTACAGTAATGACAGACTGAAAGGCAAGCATCAGGAGAAAGCTAGCTGTATGGTCTATTTTTTGCCAGTTTAAGTCACCGTGAACAGTCTACAGTAAACAAAGCCTAAGGAAGATGAATTCCTATAGAGGGTGCAGGTTAAATTAGATGTGCCTATACAGTGCTAAACAGCTATTGGATTTCAGTCATCACATCTCTTAAACATGCTAACTAGCAGAGTAAAATATTTTCTAAAAGAAATTTTGGAGTTTATTATGTAGAACAAACAAAAAGTAGCAGTAATTCCATGTTTGTGTTACTGTCAGTAGGTCAGATTCTGCACCTTGTTGAATCCACAACAGTATACAAATTTGTTATTGTTATTTCTGTTCTTGGACAGCTCTCGGTCCTTGCTGATTTCACTATTAGCTACCTGCCTAGTTGATTATACCAATTCATTCATCTTCTCTATACTGACCACCCTGACCCCATGTGAATCTTCATGAGGTGGTTGGTACCCCTCATAAAAGTGAGAACTGCCTTGTATCATCATGATTAGTGGGACAAGCAAGGAAGACAGGGAGGAACAAAGGGGTCTGTGCTCTGCCATCATCTATAATATACTGTTCACATTTTTCCCCCAACATCCTATACAAGTCCCTGTGCCACACAAGGTGTGAGGAATCTATATGTGCATATAATTTCAAACATGTTTGTGTAGCGCCTCTCCATTTTTGAGGAAAGCTGTAAAAAACTTAAGTAACCTTAGGTCTCTGCCAGGAGGAATCCTGCTTTGGGATGTACCTTCCTTCATTTTCATATAACAAAGAGTTCCATCAACCCAAGCTGACCTTCTTGGCTTCAGAATACTAAATGAACCCAGATCATTAATGATATGAGTAGATGCCATTTTGAAGATTCATGAATTGTATCTGACATATTCTAACATTCTGCTTATATTCCCAGGGAAATTAGTATGATAAATCCATTTTAAATCTGTTCTCCAGACTGACAAATATCATTATTGGTACTTAAATAAATGCAGTTCCTCCCAAAGAAAAACAATATAGACCATTGCATCTTGATGCATGTTGTAGTTTTACCAAAACTGAGTACACATTTGTAAGAATTAACATTCCGTTTTAACTTCCAAGTACGCAAGTACTTGAGTTCAGGGAACAGAGAATTTGGAAGGCATATTAATGTATACAGTACTTAAATTATAAACATTAAAATATAAACAGTCCCTTTCTAGTTATAATGACCTTTATGATTGTTACATGCAACCATGCATTATATTGCATTCTGGAGTATTGCTGTATAGCATGCCAGTCGTTGGCCAACTGTCCAGGTTTGGTAGGCTGGGAAAAGTTCTGAGTTGAAGATCACTAATTTCCATGTCATAACATTTATTTAGCAAACAGACCGAACTGTTATGATGGGGAGAGTCTTGATTTCCATTTCCTTTTGTTACATTTTGATCAACTACTAATAGCGGCCATGAGACTGACCTCTGAACTTTGGAAATAAATATAATGTGTTTTGGATACTTTAAACAGACTGTAATGTTTGGTAAATCTGCAAAAAAAAGAGGTTTTGAACCAGTAATATTCTAATACAGAGCAACTGTAAAACATGTATTCCAAGATGACTGGTCATTTTGAGAGATTTTTCAGCATATATAGGTTTATTCGTAAAAACTAAAAGAAAAATCTAGCCAAGCTAGATTTAACACTGTGTGGTTCCTTAAAAGCATTGTTGCCTCACAGCAAGAGGTTCTCCTGTTTGATTCTTGGCTGGAGTGCCTTCTATGTGGAGTCTGCATGTCCTCCCTGCGGTTGAGTGGCCTCCGAAAGACATGCGTGAATGGGCGTGCCTTCGCTGAAGGTTGGGCGTCGAGCTGGCAACTCGGCACCATAAAAATCTACTGCCAATAATTAGCGGACCAGAGTTCTGCTGTGGCGACCCCTAACAGGGAAAAGCTGAAAAGACAAACAACATTAGAGGTTACATGGGATATATGCAAATGACCCTCTAAGGACATCAGGTGTTTCAGCTATATGGCAGTTCTGAATGCCCGTGACATTTTTTTCCTTTTTAAGTCTGTTATGGACTGCTAGGGACAAGAATGAAACTCTGTGATCAAAATAAGAGTGAATCTTGACGCGTTTGAGGTGTATATTGAGATAATTGGGCAGGATCTGATTTATGTTCCGGGAAGTTTGTTTTTGAGGTAATGTAATAGTTGTCGAATGTATAAGCAGCTTGACAGAAAGTGATATGAAGTAATTGTCTAAAGAAAATGACTTAATCTGCATAGAACTCTCAAGGCAATTACTTTAGAGTGTAACCCTTGCTTCTGCCAATGAAAGGAATGGGTGGCATTAACAAACCTTCTGGTTTTATGTATTGGAAAGATGATGAAAAACAGTCATTCAAATAAACAGAACAGGCAAATGAGTCATCTGGAATGACAAAAGATGACATTTATGTACTCAGAAGCAATAGATTTTAGAGTGTTGCAACCTGCCAGATAAATACTGAGTATGCCTCTGTCTGAGGCGTACGTCTCAACATCTAAGTACAAAAAATCTAGACAAAGCCTAAAATAATACAAAGGCTCAAAAATAATATCGGTCTTATAAACATATTAAGTTGCTAGAATAACAGGTTTTGTGTTAACATGCATTTTTTTGGAGGATATGAAGTCTGAAACTCAAATCTGTGTCATTATTTAATTACTTCAATTTTCACTGATTTGCCAGAAAACCATAAATTTTATAAGGAACAGACCAAAAATATGAGGCAAAAATCTGGTCACTGTGAAAATTTGGACAGTTGAGAGGCATGCTCCCTACAGGTCTGTCAGGCACGCAGGCTAGTAATTGAAGATGTGTCACCTGGGCTGTAGTCAAGGCTTTATCCCTCTAGGCCACTGGAGTCCGTATTATAAAACATTAAATGATTGGTCAGCTTAAGATGAAATTTAGCTGGTGCAGAAAGCTGAGGGGAGTTAAAAGTGCTTGAATATTTATGTGAAAAGATGCATTTACAATCTCCCCACCTCAGAATGTTTAAAATCCAGGATAATGTTATAAGTAAGCTCATCAGCTTAACCCCAGGCTAAGGAACACCATAATCATTTGCCACTTTCCAAACAGAGCACTGAGTATGATTTCAGTTATGACTAGTGTGAAGTAGTTGCTTGAGTATTGGTCTTATATCGGGGTGGGGGGGGGTTAAAACTGCTTCTCTTGTATAGGATCCCACCTTTTTCCTTTGTGTCCAATGAGAAGAGCAGCATAATAACTACTATATATCTGCCTGTATGATTTCAGATTTCCTGCAACAAATACACTAGGCTGGGCCTATGCTGTTTTACAGATTTGTATAGCCTAGCCATCTTAAATGAGCTGTGTAGTTAATTTATATTATCTGTGCAAATATTTTATATAATTGCTGGATAGAGACCCAGTTTAGCAAATTGCCAAAATAATTCTAATGGATACTGAGAAAGGCAGAAAGATAATATTAGGCATTGTGATATTAAAGAAAAACAACTTTACAAAATACAAGATAAATGTAGCATATAGGTATTGTATCCTGAGTGCTCAAAATGTTAAAATGCCAACCCACATAAGATCAGCAAAATCATTTCAAACATTCAGATCACCAACCTCAGAAATCACTGAGCATCCAAAAGACTGCAGAAGGAAAACAAATTCCTTTTGCAGTCTATAAACTGTAACCATATAGCACAATTCACTCCTAATTTGTCTGAACAGTGGTAGTATTACAGAACGTAGTTTTATTTTATTAAGGTGTACAGTTAGTGGCAGGAAAAGGATTAGGGTTAGCATCTCTAATATACACCCATTTCTCTCATTCATTAAAAAATCCACCATTGGCACAGCGAACTACAAAGTGTTCAACAAATTGAACTGCAACCCATACGGCCTACTATCAAAATGAATATTAGAAAGAAATAAACCATACAACTGTGCCTAATTGATCTTACTAAAAGATGATGGCACTATTAGCCAATTTATCAGCTGCGCTGTCCCACTGCTGATTGGTCAACTACAGAAAACAAACTAGCACAACGTATTTGAAAGCTTTTTTTTTGCAGGACACTGTTCTGTCTACATGCCCAGATCTAGGGGTCTATGTCCACACTCCTGGTCTCCAAATATACTATCTCTGAGATTGCACTAACTTAGAGGAAAAGGAAATACACATATTTCCCTTACTCCTAGCTGGTACAACATTAGAAGTAGTATATTTAGAGATCACGGATGTGGGGTACTCACCCACATAAGGGACTACAGTGGATGCAGGTGCCATGCAAAAATGTTTGCAGTAGGATTGTAGTTTGTTTAGTGGATTGCAATGGTCTACCAGTTGGTGCTAAGGTCTTCCATGGTAAATCATGAATGACACATTAAAGACTGAGAGGTCAAATTATACCCTAAAAAATCCAGTCTGTTGAAGAAATTTGACACATCTTATTTGTCTGCAAATGAAACTGGTATATTACATATGCAAAGAGCAAGCACGAAATACAGACAAAGAAAGTCAGAGGCCTCATTCAAAGGGGGATTTTGTGCTATGTCTGGTTAACTTTGTTTATTGGGGTACAATTTGCTAAAAACAAGAACAAAACCAGAAGCATAATGACAAATGAATATTTGATAAGACATTTTACTCTTTAAGGAAATCTGCTTTCTAAACTAGTACAGTGTGAATATTCCTAGGCTGAACAAGGATAAAATCTCTGGCAGGATTTGTTAGAGTGGTCATTATAAACACCTAATAGAATGCATTGGTTACACTGTGGTTCGAGTGCTTTTTTTGATTTAGACTTCTAGCGTTGAGCAGCATGACCCTCAGATTAATTTGGTCTTTGGAACACTGCCTAAAAAAAGGCACTATAGGGGTGGCAAGAGCCTTGGCCACTATTTGGAAGCCCAGGGGTGACAGATTCAGGCCATCTCTGGCAAAGTATCAAGGTCTGTCAGTCAAGTCATCCCAGGCAGATACTGGATCCCCATAGAATGACACCAGAAACTTAGCCAATTGTTGAAATCAAGTCATTTTCTGCTTGTACTGTGGTATCATTCTGGGTGATGGTAGGATGCTGCTCAGGGCTAGGGTCATATCTGCCTGGGGTACATGATCCGAGAGCTCCTCCATGTCTTTTTTCATGTAGTCCAGGGAGGTACGTCTCAGGTCATTCATACCCACATGTACAATTACAGTCATATTTGTACCTGTTGTTGAGGGACCTGAGTGTGTGCATTATGTGGCGGATTCTGTGACTTGACAGGCAGCTAACTGTTACTTTCTCCTTATTCAGCCTAGTGAGTGGGACATCAGTGTGCCTCACTATTGAGTCATCTATGACTAGTGTGCCAGGCTGCTGTTTTGCCTTAGGGGCTTTGGTTAAGTGGCAGACTGTTTAGAGAGTTATGTGTCTCATGATTAGTGTTGTGTTGTGGTGGTTGAGCTCGTTTCTGCCTTAGAGGTCTCTGCTGTTTGGGTAGATTTTTATTGAGAGGATAGGATGAAGTAGTTAATGGTAAGTTTTAGTAAGCTAGTTTGACTGTACTATAAAAGGCAGGTAATAATCAGGGAGGCAGGTTATAATCAGGGAGGATGACTACAATGGCAGGACCAGTGTTTTTTAAAGTGGTCTTTGGTTGCTAGCTTAAATTGTTTAGGGTGAGTCAGGGACCTTATTTGTAGTGGGAGTTTGTTCCATGCAATAGAGGGATGGTAGCTATGGAAGTTGTACCCCTACGTTGGATTTGGGTTTATGGATTTTTAGTAGGTCTTGGGTTGGGCTTCGGAGAAGTCTGGTAGGGGAGTAGTGAGAGATGAGAGAAGATAGACTTGGGCAGAAATCAGGCTGATATAGGATGGAGTATATGTTTTGGAGTTGAGATTGTAGGAACAGGTGAGGTAGTTCAGGCCATTTCAGGTATTTTAGGGAGAGACAGTGGTGAGATTTATATATTTGTTGAGTAGGGAGAAGTTCAGATTTGTGAGTATTTGGGAACAATAGGTTAAGCATGGTAGAAGGTAAGCATGGGTAAGAGAAATTCTAGCTTTGGTAGTTAGGAATTTGTTGTTCCTGTACAGTAGTCCTAGCTTTTGGTGGATTTTTTTTATACAGTTGGTCGTCAATGGTAATGTCAAGAAGTTTTGTGCTAGTTTTAACTTCTATAGGAGTATTGTTTAATAACCTTATGGATAAGGAAAGTTTAATGTGGTTTGCAGATTTAGGTAGAAGGAGTACTAATTTTGTTTTCTCAGGGTTGAGGATGAGCTGATTATTAGTGAGCCATGTCTCTACTGGGTTGAAAGATGTCTGGGTATTTGTTAGGAGTTCTAAGGATGAATTAGCAATAGTTATGACTGTAGAGTCATCTGTGTATTGGACGATGTTAGAATTAGGACAAGAGGAGTGAAGTGAGTTGGTGAAAATATTAAAGAGTAGAGGTCCAAGAATGGAACCTTGGGGAACAACAGTTCTTACTGAGAGAGGGGTAGATAGTGCTCAGTTCCATCGTACTGACTGCAGCCTATCAGAGAGATAGCTAGAGAACCATGAAACTGTATCAGGGGAGAAGTTTAGGTCTACAAGTTTACTAAGTAGCAGAGTGTGTGAGACAGTGTCAAAAGCCTTAGAAAGATCAAGGAACAGACAGGATATGAGTTTGCGATCATCTTAAGTCAGGGCTAAGGTGTAGAGAAATGATAGTAGAGCTGTGGTTGTACTATGCCTGGAATGGAAACCATGCTGTGTTGTAGTGAGAAGTTTTTCTTATAAGAGATAATGCATAACTTGTTTGTGTATACATTTCTCAAGGATTTTGGAGAGAGGGGAGAGAATAGCGATAGGTCTGAAATTAGATATTTCTATGGAGTTACCTCCTTTATGAATAGGAAGAGTGTAAAACTGTTTCCAGGTAGAAGGAACTTTATACTCAGAGATGGAGCGATTGATTAGTATAGATACAAGCATAGCAATGGAGTGTGCAGCAATCTGGAGAAAGTAAGAAGGAATATTGTCTGCTGATACAGAGCATGGTTTGAGCTTTGAGAGTAGAGTTCTGATATAGTCAGTGGAGACAGGTTTGAGAGAGAAGGAGTTTACTGAGATAGTGGTTGAGGGGTGTATAGGGAGGTTTGAAGTGTTGTTTGAGAGGTAGGGGTTAAATACTTTGGAAATGTATTTGATAAAGTAGGTGTTGACGGTATTGGCAGTTTCTTCTTTCTACTTTATTTGAAGTGCTACTTAATTTGCTTTCTACTGGCCCCTTGACGTTACTTTTAGCCATCTCTACAATATGATATAATGGGATCCGGACACATGCTCGACTAGCATATGTCCGAATCACAAAACATCGAGCACACATACACAAAAGCGCTTAACATCGACAAGCGCTTCCGTGTATGTGTGCCTGTTTCGTAGATCGGACTACAGTGCGGGTAAGGGAAAATTCCATTTTCCCCACTGTAGTGTGATCTCAGAGTGAGAATAATAAAGTAGGGGGGTGAAGCAGAAATGTAGATTTTTTTTTGAACTATACATACATGGAAGCGCTTTTCAATGTTAAGCGCTTTCGTGTATGTGTGTTCGATGTTTTGTGATTCGGACATATGCTAGTCGAGCATGTATCCTAGTACCCGATATAATATATGTATGTCTGCTCAGTATCGGGATAATATGTCAAAATCAGTAGAGAAAATAAAGTTTGCTTATTTTTGACCCATCCTGTTCTCATTTCGTAAAAAAAAAAAAAAAAACGAGAAGAGACTAATACTACATGTCTGGGCTAAATCTCATCACATATACCTTGAAAGTCTGATTTTAAACTGATATATTTGAAGACAACTCCAAAAAATGTTAAGACATTTCCCTATTGCTCCCTTTTCATACAAGATGAGTCCTGAAAACTTTTTGGCTAATGGAGTTGGAGTATAAACATATTTGTGTAAACACTGTTAAGTGAGGCTCCTAAATCCCTGTAACTTTGTTGTGTATCTAGACAGGATCCAACTTTTTCCTCAGTTTTTCCTAGTAACCACAACACCAAGTTCTTTTGCTCATGAGTCATAATGTAAACCAAAAAAAAAAAAAAACACTATGCCTGAATTACCCAGTTGCTTATAAATTCTTCTGACATTTTTTTCCTAGTGATTTGGTTTGGATGTCATGAATGCTATCCATTTTGGCCTGTCATCACCTAGTGTTGTCGTCCATCTGAATAGAAAAAAATATATCTTCTTTATCTAAGGTAAGGCCCCTTGTGAAGCACCATATCTAGCATGAAACTGAGTTCAGGGTAATCTGGAATGTAATGAAGTTAACTACTTCCAGTACATCAGTTTAGGGCATGTAGCCAACCAATTACATAGGCTTAGCCCTTGAATACTATTGCTCCAGTATTTCAACATAACTAGTTGGGTTAACCCATTTAGCCACTCCTTAACACCAAAATGGGCCAAACCCAGTTTGCATTTCTCACCATCACACACCAGAAGATAAAATCTCTCTTTCTTGCATTGCCTCCCTCAAGGAAGCCAAGGCACTTAGTGTTATTCATTCCCATTGATGTTTGTATTATTTTTTTCCAACAAGCCACTTAATCTTTAACTTAGAAATAAAAGCATTTCAACTGGCAGCCTTTAAAGTAATCTCCACTGCCTACCAGTAAAATAATTTTTCCCCAAGCCATCCTTGGTTAACCCACTTGCCATAAAATCATGAAATTACAGTCCTTAAGTTATTATTGAAGCCCTAAGGGAGATCTGCAGGGGTACCTATGTGACATAAAGTACCAATGTAAGTATGAACTTCTGTACTCCCTGTATATGTTGTGAAAACTCCAACAACAGTCCTTTCATTTATGAGAGATTCTTGTATGTGCTCCAAACTTTTGTTCTCTGAAGGTGGGAACATTTTCTGAAGAGTTCTTGAATATTGTTAATGACAAAAGTGCTAAACTCTTAAACTCTGCTCATCTACTCCATTTGTTAGTGTTATTTTGTTCTGCTGTTTTAAAACATATCTTTTATGATTTTAAAATGACAAAAAATACCTCAAAGCCAAGTTACATTATCAGCTGATCTTAAGTGATTAATGGTGGTAAGGCCACTTCAGCAGGATACATACCTCTTCAGCTTCTGTACTCAATAATGCTAGACAAAGGTCCATAATCAGGGACACTCAGCTGAGTATTTTCAGATTATTGCCAAACTATCCATTACGCTAAGAAAATCTGAAGAATGCAATCATAACCTCATTGTATTTCCTGATGGTAAATTAATTTTCAGAGACACTCAGCTGTAGCCATAAAAAGGGTGAAACATGTCATGTCTACAGTTAGTGGTGTTTGGATTTATTTTCCTGTATGACTTACTAAAGACTTATAAAAAGTAAATAAAAAGTTAAAGGCATTCCAAAGCCATGTGACTGGCATAGCCGGCCTTAGGCATAGGCCAACTAGGCGGCCGCCTAGGGTGCCGCTTTAGTAGGGGCACTTTTCCAGTATTTATTTGGTGTAGGTAGTCCAGGATGGGGACACTGGGTGGTGTGGTGGGGGTGCCATGGTGCCTTTTTGCCTAGGGCACCAGTTGACCTAAGGCCACTCCTGGTGACTGGTACACTAGTGTAGCCTTAATAGTTAATTTGCATATTTCCCAGTGGCCTCTGTAAAAGGAGGTTTAAGGTATTACACACAGTGAAGTTTCTGGGTTGCCAGGGTCTTTTGATGTTTGAGGTTTTTCTGGGTGACAGTTTTACTCGCTATTTTGTCTATGCAAGTAGAAGAGATCAGCTGGTAGTTACATACTGTCTGTCTTTTCACTAAAAATTCATTTGTCATCAGGAAATGCAATAAGGGTATGATGGCATTCTTCAGATTTTCTTAGAATGGAAGTGCGGGGAGTTCATCAGTGATTTTGTACAATATGTTTGTAGATGACATAACTCTTATTTTCTGTAAGACAAAATCATTACCTGCTACTCTTTCAGGATAGAACTGCTTTTTGTGCAGTGAATTTAATGATAATCATCTGCCTTGTATGATCTCGCTGGAGGTCCTCATCCCGCCCCCACCTGAAACAAAAAAGACCACAGTGAAAAACTTCTCAAAAGCCGATTTCACACTTCTAAAAACTAGTGTGGTCTCCTTTAAGGCCCCTGAGCCAGTGGTAAACATTACTCAAACCGCTGAATCACTTACAAATGCCTTCTACCAGCACCTACAGGACTGCATGGATCAGGCAATCCCAAACAAAACTAAGACTCTCTGTACCAAAGGCAAGCGTCCAGTCTGGTGGACCCCAGCCATAAACAAGCTCTACAACAAAAGGAGGAAGCTACTACAAGATAGAGCAAAATCCTTGAAAGGTAAGACACCTTTGATCATTATAAGTAAAAAACTAAGAGCTGTCATAAAATCATCCAAGGCAAATTTTGAGAGAAAAATCGCCAAGGACTCTAAAGACAATCATAAGGCCTTCTTTAGCTATGTTAGAAACCTAGGAGGAAACTCCCAGATATGCTCAGAATTAGTTCAAAATGATGTGAAAATTACTGAACCTACACACATTGCCAACATACTGGCTGACAGGTTCAGTGCAAACTTCTCCCGGAGAGATATCTATTCCAGAGGATTGTCGCCCCCAAACATCTCCAACGCCCAGGTGAGAACTGCCCTCACTAAGGCAAAAACACAGCATCCATGGGACGGATGGTGTCCCAATTAAACCCACAGTTAGGACAGCTGTTTAATCTTAGCCTCACCTCAGGATTGGTCCCACTTCATAAGGGCGGTGCCTCCACAGACCCTGGAAATTATTAGCTTGACAAGCCTTATCTGCAAAGCCATGGAGAGGATCATAATGGAACTCATAAAACTTGCAGACTTTGGATCCAACCCAGTTTGGCTTTGTCAAAGGCAGATCCTGCCTCTTAAACTTGGTTGACTTTTGAGACAGTCACCAAGGCCATTGAGGAAAGGCAGTCCATACAGCCTACCTCGACCTGGCAAAGGCCTTCACACAATACCCCACTCAGGTATCATCGAAAAACTCATCAGCTTGAATGTAAACCCATACATCACAAGATGGGTTGCAAACTGGCTAAGTGACAGAACCCACAGGGTCAGAGTTGCTGGAGCCATGTCAGACTCAAAGCCTGTCACAAGTGGTGTCCCACAGGGCTCAGTCCTGGGTCCACTCTTGTTCGGCATCTACTTTTCTGAAGTACAAGCAAACACAGGAGGGTTATGGCTGACAAAGTTTGCAGATGACTGCAAACCACATCTGACACAGATATCCTCCAGAAGGGCCTCACAGAAATGGATAACTGGTGCCAGAGCCATGGCCTGGTCATACCCTTCGGGAAAAACAAGGTACCCCTAGCTACCATATAGGTGGCAATCCACTGAGCACAGAAAAAGTCATCAGGGATCTGGGGACCCAGGTTGACAGTAGCCTTCGTTTGACACTCATGTTGCTAAAGTAGTTAGGAAAACCTTCTATATCGCCCACCTGATCATGAAGGATTCACATCTAGATCAAGGGAGGTCATCGTCCCCTGTACTCATCACTCATTAGACCTATGATTGAGTACAATGCCCCATTCGGATTGTATCTGTCCAGACACCTGTTGCAGCTTGAAAGGCCCCAAAAGTTCCTCACCAAAAGGATAAAGGGTCTCAAAATATGTCTTATGCTGCCCGACTGAAAGAACTCCAGCTCTATTCAGTCTCATACCGCTTGCTCAGAGGTGACCTGTGCCTGACATATAAGGCCATGTCAAACCCAGATTTGATGAATATGCTTCACCTCAAAAAATCTAGATCCCTCAGAACCACAAGGGCGGGAGACTTAAACCTTGACACGGTTATAAACAGAACGTGCTGGAGGGACAGATTCATCACCCAGAGACTCCCTATGCTGTGGAACAAAATCCCGGTACATGTGAGGCAGAGCACCTCTCTGGCCTTGTTCAAGAGGAATCTTGACCAATGGATGGGAGATTGCAGATATACCCCAGGGATTACTTCAGTGTCACTGCTTGACAGAGGCATAGCAAAATGATGGGCATAGTTTTTATTCAAACTAAAGGGAGTGGTGAAAGCCACATAACTATGGGCTAGGCTTATAAATGCCCTTGGGCAGATAGCCTAGTATGAACCTATGAACCTATGAACCTATGAACTTGATAACAGATGCTTGGGTATCTGAGCATTAAAACCATCGGAGTTTTTCATTCCATTTGTTATATAAAAATGGTGATGATGATGATGATGATAATAATAATAATATTACACTCCATCTCTTTATCCGTCTAGCGGAGGGATTATGGAAAGCTGTGGAAGAGCGTGTTGAGCCAAAGACCAGTGTTTTGAGGAACTTGCCTCACTGTGGATGCATCAGAGTATGTACTCACACAGGGAGAGGCACTGTGGTTCCTGTGCTGATGTTGGACACTCTTTCCCCTGCCCAAGGAAGCAGTTAGAGCCATTTCATAAAAAAGTCCTCATTGCTGGGAGGTCAGCGAGCACACAAATGACCCCCATGGCTGCTTAAAGGAAGGCCCATATAAATGACCCCCCCCCATGGTACAGAGCCTAAATATGGGCAACTAACTGGCTAAAGTCCCATCTTGGGTAGCCTGATAGTGAGCAAGCATGGAGGCAAAAAAGAAGTAAAAAGAAAATCTTCATTAATGCTTGTAAAACACACATTCAGGAGGATCTGGCCAAGAAACAGGCTGTTGAAACTTTCTAATTTTAATTGGGAGGATGTCAGCTTAATAATGTGATGTATTATGATGATGGCCTCTCACTTCCAGGTTCTGGGGTTCACCTTTAGTCTTCTGATACTGTCTGGGTTGAGTTTGCATACACTTCCTAGTTCCATGTGGGTTCCCCCTATGAACATGCTGCTTAAGGTTGATTGCCTACATATATAAAATAAACTGCCCCATTTTGCATTATACAGGGTGTCTTGCCTGTGAATGAACTCTGGATATTGTGAGACTCTCCTTATTAATAAAAGTGTAATAAAATAAATAAAGATTAGTTGTGCAAAAAGTTTACATAGTGGATTAGAAAACATTTTCTAATGTCATGACATCTAAAAATAATGTCATCAAAAGAACTTGTGTTACAGAAATTTGCAACACAAGCAGCATCACTCCGCTGGGCACCCACCATAGCAGTATTTTCAGCCTGTGGAATATAGAGGAAGGAATATATAATAATGTCTATTTTTATCCTATTTAGTAAATAAAAAAAATGCTAGAACAAAAGAAATACAAGGGATCCCTATAACTGTTCCCTTTATGAACACAAAATAATGTACTGGAAAGAGACAACTTGATTTTTATAAAGCAGGGGAAGTGGGAGTGATCTCAGGAGATAGATGTTTGTGCACCTTTTGAGTGAGTACTGCTGTTCTAATTTCTTCTACAGTATTTCTTCTTTCATCCTCTAAGGTACCTCTTACTGCAGGTTATGACACGTAGGAAGAATTCAAAGCAGTCCTATCACCAGTGAGCACATTAAGTCAGTTAAAAACAGAGTAACATACTGAGAAATGCACCGAATAAATGTTTTTGGTAATCCATTATCATGGTGTCCTGCATAATGAACTTGTACACTGGTGCATCATAAATATTGATACCATTCTGAGTAGATACTTATGAAAGCATAGTTCTCAGTACCATCTCAGATGTGTAAAAAATAACACAAGGCTTGTAATGCAACAACGTCTAAAGCTTTAATGTTGGGTGTTCCAGTCTTACTGGTAAAAATCATGTTTTTGAAAAGAGATGCCTTTTGACATTGGAAGCATCAGATTAAAAAGAAAAAGTGTGAGCAGTTCTAAAAAGAAATTGTAGATCTCATGGGAGAGGCAAGACTGTAGAAAGCTAATGGAAAAAATATGTCTCTCCTAAATGTTTTATCAGGAAAAAAATGTACAATGGCTTGCATGATAATGTTAAATACAGGTCTGATTCATTGACTTCTCATTAGTAAAACCACATGTCCACCAGTAAGAACAGCTAGTCACTGATACATAAAATAGAATTGGGCTTGTAAATAATACCTAACCAAACAGTGCTAAGCTTCAGGAATAAATGTCCAACTTGAAAAAAAAAACTTTAATTTAATAGACATAGATAGACATATTAAGATCAATGAAAGAAATAGACTACAAAAGGTCAATAAAACCCAAAAGTCAGAAGTTTGATAAAACAAATGAACACAGTAATAAAGACTGACCATGGAGATCCATGCGCTATAACTGAAGTAAGCAGGATACATTACTGTGCAGCTAAATTAATAACAGATAAAATTCTACCACAAGAACACAGGTTAGTGAGGATTAGGAAGGGAAGAAATGGAATACCATAATGGAAGTATCAAATGGAGAAAACTATAAAGCAATTAAGAGAAGAAGTATCGCTGTTAGAGGAATATAGAAGAGGGAACAAATCAATAAAAATTCTAAGAAAGATAGACGTGATAAAAGCAATGCGCAGTATTAGAACAGACCAGGATCTGTCATGCACTATCACAAATAAACTAAAAATCTCAGTACATGTGGAAAAACTTAGAAGATATGTAGAAAAATATAAAGGAAGTACAAAGTAAGCAGTTTATTGATGACCCAAAAAAGTTTTATAGAGAACTGGGAAACAAGGTGAAAGGAATTGAAAGACCAGCAAAAAAAAGAAGAAATAGATACATTTTGGAGAAGTATCTACGATGATCCTGTGGAACATAACAAAGATGCTAAATGGATAAAAGAAGTAAAAGAAAGAATAAGAAGTTTAAAGGTACAGGATATGAAATGGAATGAAGTAACAGCCAGAGAGATTGAAACAAAGTTAAGAAAAGCCTCTAATTGGGAAACTCCAACTCTTTGCATGAAGATTTAGCCATGAGTAAGAACTATTTATATGCATACCCTGAACAGACACCAACCTGGCTAACAACAGGAAAAACAATGCTCCTTCTTAAGAGTGAATCTGCAAGCTACTTGAAGCGTTGACATCTAGAAACAAAATCCAAGCTATAAACAAATTTGCTCTTCCTGTCCTAACTTACAGTTTTGCAGTGATTGACTGGCCTCAAAACGTGTTGGATAGATTAGATAGGAAAACAAGAAGGATGCTTCTTGCTCAGCAGATGATTTATAAAAATCAGTGCATACCAAGATTATATATTCCTTGTTCTGAAGGAGGGATGGGCCTCCTTCAAATTGATTACATGTATAGATCTACAATTGTGGGACTCCATGCATATCTGCTGACCTCACAAGACCCAAACATAGTGAAAGTTTTGAAACATGAGAAGAATAAATCTAAGATGACTTCTCTACTTAATCTGCCAGAAGCATATTGGTGTCAAGCAGGAATGGAACTCAAACCAGAAGTAGATAAAAATCAGGCAGCAACTGAATGTGCCAAAAAACAAAAGAAAGACTATAAGGTGAAGGACCAGATGAGAAGGCAAGAAATGTGGAAAATGCATAAATATAGTTGCAAGTATAGAAAACTTCTGGAAGAATCTTATGTTGATCAGGAATGACCGCAGGAATGGTTAAGGAGAGGCAAATTCAAACCAAAAGATAAAAGGTTAATATTGGTGGCCCAAGATAATGGGCTATGTACACGCTGGTTTACGAAGTCCATTGAGCATTTGGCAGAAACAGACAAATGTAGGTTTTGTAGAACAGATCTGCAAACAGTCACACACCTCACTGGTTGTGACATACTAATGGCAGAAGGACTGTATACTGAAAGGCATAATAATGTGGCAAAACTGTTGCACTGGGGATTGTGCAAACATTATGGTACTGAAGTGGCTGAAAAACACTGGAAACATCAGCCAAAAAACATCATAGAAAATGATGAATTCTACATCACATGGGATCACCCATTACCAACAGTTCAAAAGACAGATGCTAGAAAACCAGATATAGTGGTCCATGAAAGGAAGACAAAAGTAGCATTGATCATTGAAATCGCCACACCCAGTGACTACAGTGTGTTGTGTACAGAGAGACACAAAGTAATAAAATATCAGGATTTGCAGGCAGAAATGAGAACAATGTGGAATAAAGATACCCAGACTGTAGCAGGAGCAACAGGTCTTATAAAAGAAATAATCTGGAAACATATTTAGACATGTTACCAATCCATGTAACCCTGTACGAATTGCAGAATAAGTCAATACTGGGCACATTGAGGTGCTGTGAAGAGCACTTTTGGCTGACATCAAAGATTGAAACAATACTAATTTTATGAACTTTAATCACACTTTGACTTAGGAATGGGGTCCATTCCCATCATAGTATTAAAAACCCAAAAGACTTGGAGAAATTAAAAAGAGAGAATTTAATCACTTTATAATAACATGCTTATATAATACTAATACAACAGCCTCATGTCAGACAGTTGCTGCTTACATTCAGTTATCAATACACATCGAAGTATCAGAATTATCTATTCTAAGTCTCATTTCTATGTTTTATTTAACATTAATCAAAAGGCGGTTAAACACACACAATAACTATCTGCAATCTAACTTGAGAACCAGAATTAATTAGTGACCATATTATTGTATTTACACTCTGCTACAAAACATGGAGTTTGCTTTATTAAATAGCTATAGATCTAAGGTGCTTTGTTACATGTCAACATCCTCTTTAAGCCTACATTCCAGTCCACACAGCACATTTTCTTACTACAAAGTTATATTTCTGAACTCTAATAGTTCTTAGTTTTACATTTTTAATCTCTGTATTCATTTTTAACGTCTTCTTATTTAATGATTTGTCTTTGATTTTCCATTTTCTAGTTATAACTTTCATAGTCACTTTCCGTACTAATGATAGCAATGCTTTCACTATTTTTAGTACATTATTTTTCTCCAAATCAACAAAAACATCTCTATACTGAGGTTAAATTTTCTTTCAAGTATAAGACCTAGCATATTATTTGAGTAAATTTTATAATGTAGCAACTCCCCTTACATTCTCAGAATATATGCAACCAAGAATCTCATTTTGAATTATCACATCTCCAACATACGCATGTTGTCTATGGGAACATTTTTATCAAGACTGATAAGGGTATATGAATATTTGTCTGAAAACTCCCATGCAAAAATTCTGACTCTTCTTGATTTAGTTGCATGTCTAGGATTAAGACATATTTCCCTTCACTTTTCATCTCTAATGTCATTATTTAATTGTTCACTCCATGCCATTTTACCATTGTACTGTAGCATCTTCTCAAATCTAATATTGACTTATATGCTCTACTTACATACCTCTCAACCTGGAAACATCAAAAATCTGGACAAGGCCCATGAAAAACAGGTAGAAATCTGTACATAGATTAACATTAAATTTGAATGCATAATTACATAACCCCACCCACTCCAATGGAATTGTGGGATACCAACTTTCAAATGCAAACTGAAGAACAGACAAACAAAATATGGCACCAGAGTCCCCCTGCAGCCATTCCAATGTCGCATTACCTGGCTATTTCTCCCCATTTACCATAAACACTAATGTGCATACTGCTTTACTTCTACAATGATTATTTGGAGTTTATTTTTACATTTTATAGCACATTGCACAAACACTAACAGACATCTGCTTATTAAAGCAATACTGTATCACAATGAAAATAGACAGCATTAAAACTTCTCTGCCCTTGAAACTCACATTCATTGAAACAGCACTGAAACCTACACCACATCCAAAGAAAATGCATCTGGCCAGTGGTGGACAATAATGACAAAACTGCCCAATTCAGAACATTTCCATCATATTTGTTGCTCTTTCCGATGAGGCACAAGTGCCCTTGTGCATGACATTTTCTCACTTCTGTTGTATCTGTAGCTACACCCTTGACTTGTTACACCCACCCCTTTAAAAGTATAACAACACAGTACAGTATCAGCAATGCATCTACATACTGTGGGAGTAGAACCTACAGCCTTCTGTATTTAACCTCTTATGCTATTAACAATGGAAGCAGATTCAGCATAAGTAACACTAAATTCATCTTCCCCTGAAGCTCTCTGCTCCTTGTAAAATCCACTTGACACCCAACAGTATCTCTCAACTTTGCAGCACAAGAAATCTGGAAAAAGCCAAAATTTATTGGGGGTGGGGGGTGGAAAAAAGCCCCAAAACCAGGGACACATTTTAAAGATTGCTTGTATAATTTTGGAAAGTTGCTAGAATAAAATGTTGTGTTACCACCATGCATTTCACTGCCAAGAGCCTGTGCACTACAATCAGAGCAACATACCACTATGCTAAATCAGCAGTTTCCTGCAAGATAGGAAGATTGAAACTTAAATGGCTATAATTTAGTGAATTCGGTTCTCACTTCTCACCATAGCTCTCAACCTCTTAGCACAAAAAAACCTGGATAAAGCCAATAATGGGGGAATACAGCCCCAAAAATAGGGACAAATTTCAAATACTGATGTTATAAACTTAGAAAATTGGTAGAATAAAAGGTTTTGTGTTATCATTTATTTTCTGAAGAATATGAAGTCAGAAATTCAAATGCCTGTCATTATTTAGTGAATTTAATCCTTCACTGATTTGCCAGAAAAATGTAGAAAACCACAGATGTTATGAAGAACATATGAGAAAACCACAGATGTTATGAGGAACAGAACAAAAATATGAGAGATTTTGCAAGTGGTGGTGGGTAGTGACTTTAGGCTGTTGTTACCTGCATCCAAGGTACAGGGTCTGAGCCTGAGCTCTAGCCACCAGGTATATTCAGCTGGGGCATTACACACACACACACACACACACACACACACACACACACACACACACACACACACACTGCAGCATAATAATAAATACCTTAGCGAACGAACGTCAGTGCAACATACCTCTGCAGGCCGATGTTAGTGCTATCATTCCAGTTCTGTTTACCATTATTTCTCATGGCTTGGAGCAGCACAGCCGGAAATGCATGTACATGAGCTCAAAGCTCAATTCCGACAGGCTGGCAGGCCATTTCACATAGCTGATGTCATTGCACACATGATAATGTCAGCTCAAAACGCCGAAAAAAATAAATTAAAATAAAAAGCCGGGAAATTTGGAAATTAAGGGGTGCCACTCAGGAATTGTGGACCCCAAAACTCAGTAAAAACTGAGTAATTTGGTACGGTTGGGAGGTATGTCTACTTTTTATTCTTTTCCAGTTTGCCATTTCCTTTATAGCCTCAGTTATAAAATCAGCTATTTGTAATTTAACAGTTATGCAGGCTGATGTGAGTTCAATAACTGAAAAATTTCTCTAGCTTCATCACATTTTATTACCACATCTCCTTTTATCATCTGCTCATAAAATCTTGGTTCTTTCTTCTTTCATCTTGAAATGTTCATAGCATTCTTTCCTGTAACTTTCTTATTACTATGTGTAATACCTGTTGGTGTTACTCTGTTTTTCCAGGGTCTAACTTCCTTTAATGTAAAGACTTAATTAATACTCTTATATGTTTAAGGCTATACATAATGCTCTTTCTATTTATTTCCTAGATCTCCCAAATGGCCTTGCTGGGTGCTTTGCTTACCATGGGCTTCTATTTGGGCATGTAGTCCATATCCTGAATCAAACATATTAATTTCTGTTGTATTACCTTAAAGTATGCTCCAAATCTGGAAGCCCCAAACCACCCTGCCCCTTTGTTAGTATTATTTTTTCCCTCTGCAGTCTTTCTCTTTTGTTATTACCAAGGAAACTCCTTAATTTTCTTTTTCATATTCTTGTGTATCTCATCTATCTGTTGCTATATAGAAGCCTGACCTATATATTAAGAACAACTGGGAATAAAACATCTTAATCACTTGTATCTTATTATTTGTATTTATATAAATAATAGATTACATAGTCGTATAGCACTTATAATCTTTTGAGTAGTTTCTTCCCCCATTTTTAGCTGCTTACATCCTGTTTCAACCAAATTCATAAGTACCTCATCCTGTCATAATGCAATAAAAGGGGGTCTATAACAAATACTCGAAGAGGCGTTGCAGCAAATGCCTCTTCATTGACACATACACAGCAAACGCACAAAAATGCGAAAACTGACATCAACGATTTCTTTCCCTGGGAAAGAAATCACTTGGCCATTCCTGTAAGTTTGCCATTTTCCCCACTGTAGTGCGATCTCAGAGTTAGTATGTTTAATTAGGGGGTGTGGGGGGCTGTTGGGGCATGTGGGAGGCAAAGCCTCCCACTTTGTTATGTTTGTAATGATGTGTTTATGTTTTGAGGCAAACAATTTCTTTCTCAGGGAAAGAAATCGCTCATGTCAGCATTCGTGGTTTTATGCGTTCGCTATGTATGTGTTGATGAAGAGGCATTCGCTGTAACGCCTCTTTGGTGATATGATATAGACCCATAAAAAGGGCAAATTCTTTGCCAAGTCATGTGGTGGGGCATAGTTCACTAATGTAGCTTTTGTTTTTGGTTTGTTTACCTTTACCCCACTATACTAATAAAACATTTCAGTTTATCAAATAAAATTTTATATCATTTTCTGGAATGGTAACATATAATATTATATTGCCCTCAAAAAGGCTATTTTTCTCTTTAGCATTTCTCACTTTATATCCAATTATGTCTAATTATCTTATGTCCCTGGTTAATGGCTCTAAATGTAAAGCAAAGAGTAAGGGCAAAAGTGAACAACCTTGCCTATTTCCTGTTGTAAAGCTAAACACTTCAGACAGCTTACCGGCACAGTTCAGTGTAGCTTGAGGTCCTCTATTGATATTAAATATTAATGTTGTCCATGTTTGTCAAAACCCAAATGACTCCAGGGATCTCATCATAAATTCCCACCTCACTCTGTCAAATGATTTTTCAGTATCCAAACCTATTAACATTAATATATTATTATTGTTCAAGGCATCCTTTTGAATAATACTGGTTCTGTTAATATTGTCACCTGTTTGTCTACCTTCTATAAAGCCACACTGAAGGTCTATTATTCTCAGTAATATCTTTGAATTATTTTTGTCAAAATTTCCACAAATACTTTGTAATCAAGATTAAAATTGGAATAAGTGTGTATGACCCTGGATCAAGTGGATCTTTCCCCTCCTTTAGTATAACTACCACTACTGCTCCTTTCTAAGTCAAAGCACACCTGCAGCCATAAAAATATTGCTACTAAGTAATAGATAGACTTTTATTATATCCTGTGCCTTCTTTCTCCACACTTCTATTGTAATACCATCACTACCAAACGTTTTCCCTGCATTCTGTTTTCTTATTGCGTCTTCAATTTCTGTTTCCTTTATTTTTGATATTAATAGCCCTTTTTACTTTTATTAACTGAAAAGGTTGTAATTGTTTGAAATATGTTACTATTTCTTGAGTATATCTCTCATCCTCTACATCTTGCTTATATATTGTACTGTAATAATTCAGTTACATTCATAATTTTCCTGAGTTCACTTTTACTTTGCCATTTTCATAATTTCTGATTTTAGTTATCATATTTTAAATATTTTATTGCCTCAAACTTTGAGCCAATAGTTTGGTTGTTCAAGTGTTATTATAAAAGTAGCTGTTTTAAAACCATTGCTCTATATTCATTCATGTTTTGTAAGTAGTGTTGCATAGACATTCTAGCTTCTTTTAATTGCTCTTCAACTTGTTATGGTCTACTTATATATTTTTGCTTCTGTAAATCTAACCCATCTAGATAGCTGCTGTAGCTTTTATTCCATGTTTCATTTGTTTTTATTTGCTTCTTATCTTCAATTTACAGTTACCCAAATTCTTTGCGATCCTAACTGCATAGGTTTAACTCTAGTAACATTTCAGTTAATGTTTGATCTACCCAATTATTACACTACTCCTTTTTCAGAAGGATTAGTGGAAATGCCAGTGCTTCTTATAATGTACTTAACTTGCTTACAAAACTTAATCGGTATGGGTACAGAACAGTGGAGTAAACAGCAAGATATCCAAGAACTTCTAAGATGATAAACGCCAGTTTAAAAAAGTTACAAATATAACCAATTCAGACAGGTTATAAAATATATATCGATATGTAGATATTCACATTCTAAGATTTTGGTATACAAGATGACACTTGTAGCACCAATAATACAAACAGAACATGAAACCATTTTGGATATTATATTTGCAATATGTACATGTTGATTCATATGATAGCAGATGGAGAGTGAGCACAGTAAACATTTAATTTAAACATTATTCCATGATATGAATAGAATATGGTTTTAGCTGCAGACCCAGTGGTCCACACAAAGCAATACATTTTGCTGGCTGCAAACCCATCTTAGCAGAAGAATGCTAATTTTGTGTAGATTGAGAGGTGAACCAAAGTATGACATAGTGTGGAAGGAGCAATCTTATAAGCCTGTTAGAGAAATAAAGTTTTTGAGGTGAACAAAAATGTGTGCAGATTTTGAATGAACGGACATATCACTTAAATTTGATTGCGCAGTCCTTCAGTTAAGAAAGTTAAGATTTCTGCCATAAGGATCTTTATATCTTGTCCCACTAACGTTGGTGGGAAATACAGTGCAGCCAGTGTAATTCTTATACCTTGCCAACAGCTCTCACCATTCTAAATCTTCCCTGCCTGTGCGTTTGTACCTCAGTCTTTATTCCTAAACCTTTTAATTACCGTTAACATCCCCATCTTTTGATTTCCTTCTGTTCCAGAAAAGAAACCCTTTTTACCACTTTTCTTTATAAAAGTTTCATGTTCTGTATGACTCAGGTATATTTCCTGTGACATTATTACTTGTGCATTAATATTTTAAATATAAGTTAGTATTTTGTCTTTTTTTACTATTATCAACAAGCCCATTTATATTCCAAACAAATAAATCAAATTGTATCATACTAAAGATTATATTTTTTCTGTCTGTTATAAACTGGCCTTTCATAGTCCGTTTTTATCATGTTTTACAAATATCATTTTATATATATTTTTAGTATTATCTCAAATGAATTGATCTCTTTTTAAACAGATACGTATCCCCCCACGTGATAAACAATGTATTAACTATATACAGATTTTTGAAAAGGTATAAAGCTGATACACTATACAAACAGCCATTTAAAGATCATTCCAATATTTTTATTATTCACACAATGTTGGACAGAATAGCAGCTATAATAACATCAATGATTTGTTTATTTCTTGCCTGAAGTTTTTATTTCTAACTATCCCTCTATCCTCGTGTTGCTAAATAGACAGTAAACATTTCAGATTCTCTAATTGTTTTTAAAATTCCAATCATTATTATCCAGGCACATTTCTAACTATCCCTCTATTGTTGTAGTACTAAATAGGCAGTAAATAGTTCAGATTTTACAGCTGTTTTTAAAATGTCAAGCTTTATTATCCACCTTACAAGAGCACTGGAGACATGCCAGTCTGGAAAAACAAGATGAGAAAATAAAATGCAACAGTTGTTTTATCAGTTTAGCTTCCGGTGTGCATGTTTTTTATATTTTCATACCAAACAACCACATTCATTCAACAAATTTACCTTTGTCAATGTTTCCAGTGAAATATTTTGAGATTTGTTTTTTATAATCTAGCTTCTTTTCAGACAGCATACTTATCAATATTTCTATACATATTATCAGAACTCATTTTATAAAATACTGTCTATTTCTTTTTATCAAATAATATATTAATTTCCTTCTTTCATTCATCAATAATTTACTTTTCTCTCCCTCGATTGTGTACCTTTATTAGAAACAAAATCAACATAAAAACAGTTTGTAATTTGAAAACAGAAACCTTTATCAAATAGCATGCAGTATAGGTCTCCCTGTTCAGTTAAATATAAACTTTTTAAATTAAAATGCTTTTATTATATTATTTAAATAATTATTTTGTGTCTGGTAATTACTGATTTTACTGATTTTTTAAGGTGTCATTTATAATGCAATTCATATTTTAAGACTATCATATCCTTGGCCATATAAATATTTATCCTTCTTTTAATGGTATCTTCATTCAATGTTCTTATTATTGAGGTGCATTCATATATCGCTAATATTTAAGACTGTTCCCTTTAGCCACAAAATAGAAAGAATTTCCTCCTTTAGCTGATACGTTTGCAGTTTAATCAGTATAGGTCTTGTCTGCTTTCTCAGTCTCAACTGGGAATATTTGCTCTATAAACTTTCTGTTTTATTACAATCAGCAGAAAGTCTTGCCCATGTACTGAGATATTTCATCATAAAGTCATTGTAATCATTCCCTTCAATTTGTTCTGGTACTGCTTTAAACATCAAGTTGTCACTATATGACCTATCCCCAAGTACAGCCATTTTTGTGCCATTTCTTTATTTTTACTTTCTGTTCCACCATTTTTCTTTTGTTTCCTTTTCAACAGTTGGCATATGTACTATTTCCTCTGAATGTCTGGTTGAAACATCTATTTCCTGCAGCCTTCAGTTATTTGTCTCTATGAATTGCAACATGGACCCACTCATCTTGAAACTCTCAGAATGCATTTGGTCAGTCTTTCAGTCTAGGGTGACTGAAGAGTTTTTTCATTCTGCCAACATGACCATCTGTTTTTCTCAACTTTATCCCACCACACTGCTTTCAGTCTCCTCTGAGTTTTCACAGGTTCTCTTCCTTTACCTCACTTTTTTTTCTCTTTTACCTCTCAACCTTTTTGACATCATAGATTCTTCAGCTAACAATTTCTGTTGACAATTTACAGTAGTTTGCAGGCTTTTGCTAATTTAGATTGTTTACTGCACATAGCTCAGTTTTAAGCTACTTACAGTGATACTGCCATCTTGGAACCTTCGAAATAATCAGTCCACTTTTATTGTAATACAGTTTTTCTGGGCCCTGGGAGATAGACATAAATGTCCAACTGACCTTATATGTAAAAATGGAGTCTCAGTAACATGGCGGAAGAGTGAAAACAGGCCATATTGTATAGTTAGAAGTTGACTGTTGGTAGAATAATACTTTATTGATGCGTAATGTTAATCTGTATGAGTAGAATATGTTTGAAAATGTTAAAAACTAATTTTGATTAGGAAGTATACTGGTATGCAGGATAAAACCCCTGTTGTTCCTGTTTTACATAGTTGTGCCAGACAAATGGGAAAGAGGAAAACTGGATGATAAAACAGGAAGAACATAATGTAGGTATAATCTTAATCTTCATTTATGCATGCATGAATGCATGTATTTATGTATTTACCTATTTGTCTGTCTATCTGTCCATCTACTTATGCTTTAACCCTTCTCTTACCATCAAGCTTACCTTGCTGGCCACTATACTGACCCACTTGTTCCCTCTGTGTGAAAGCCCTATAGCCCATTTATTCTTTTGGAATGTATGGCAAGCATACCAGGAGTGGTAATGTCATTATATGGGGTATTTATTTTTATTCTCTGAAGCCCTGACTGCCCTGCACATGCTCATTGTCATCCTGTTGGCTGGCATGAAGTGGGCCTTTTTAATGCCTGGCATGCTTCCTTGTAACACAATCAGTTGCCTCTACTGCCTTGTAAACAAGCACCTCCATATGAGGTGGGAAAGTTCTTTTATGTGTGCACAAGACATTGATGTAGCCATTACACACATGCTTCCTGAACTGAAGGACTTGACCTTTGTGGGCTACTTGTTTATGGTAGCAATTACAGAAAAGTGGGACACAGGAAGCCATCACCATGATGTCAGTATACACTTTAGAAGAGAGAGACAGAGAATGAGAAGTCCTCCCACATGGGAAGAAATTGGAATAACATAAGTAATAGATAAGTAAGAAGGAAAGTTTGTTTAGGATTCCTCCAGAAGTCAGAAAATTACATTGCAATTAGTTCTGCAGTTGTTTATAGATTTATTCTTCCTCAGGAATGGGGGGTGAGTAAGACAGTGATAGAAGGAAAACAGAACGATGGTGAGAAGAGGAATCCTGATACTAAGGAGGGACTTGCTTATGTCAGACCTTCATGGGAGAATCTGTTCCACAGTTATGTACATCAACAGACCTCTTCTCTTGCCACACATAACACAGATCACAGACACTTTATGTTGTAAGCCACCCAGGAGGGAATATCTTGTATCTGATCATTTCCTTGGTACCCAGGCATAGAACCCTGACTCTAACACAGACAGCTGAGGTTCATTTAGTGGCCCAGGTACTGGTGATTCTGGTGGGGGAGGGAGGGAGAACAATGATAAAGCCTTTTCTGGTTAACTCTCCCTGGTGGAAAGGTTGGGGTATGTGTCTTGAAGTGCAATTTCTTTTACAGTCATCAATGGGGAGGAGAAAGTCTATTTTCAAAGGAAGTATGGCTTTCTGAGACTTATTGTCATTTGTATAAGTTAAGGATAGGGTTGTACTGCTCATTGCTTATGACCACTTGATGTGCACACACATAGGGGTTGCAAGCCTCAGGAAAATCCTCCTGATGGCAGCCTGGATGATAGCCACTCTACAGATGTACTTTCACCACAAGAAGAGATGAATGATTGTGGCAATAGCCACTGGTGGCATTCACATAGCAGGCAGATATGGAGGAGCACAAAGTAATACAAAACAGAAAATCTTGGTTATATTTAAAGACCCAGAAAATGGAAATTTAAAACTTGGGCCACTTTGGCAGAAAAAAAAAATAGATGGAAATTAAGTAGCAATGGCCAGCCTTTAATATACACACACACACACACACACATATATATATATATATATATATATATATATATACATACATATATATATATATATATATATATATCTATATCTATCTATATATAATATATATATATATATATATATATATATATATATATATATATATATAGATAATAGGTCGTGAGTTTGACAGGTGAACCTATGAACCTGTGCCATTAAGTGTATTAGCTGCAGTATGAGCCATTGTTTTAGAGATGTTTACTTTGTGAAAAGGACCTAGTGAGTTCAGGCTGTGGAGGAAAGTGTTCTTGACAAACAGTTGTGCACATACTTTTCAGCTAATATGATTTAGTCATATTGCTATGATTTTGGCTGTCAGATTTAGCCTTGCTCCTCCTAGATGTCTGATGTTCCTCATAAAGTCGGACCTGTTTATGAGTACATACTATATTAAATATATAAACTAAATTTATAGAAAAATTCACTACTAGTAACAATATAATGTCCAGTATATAAATATCTTCTATTGTGAAAATTAAGTGCTCCTGTTTCTGACCCCTTGATATGATTTTTCAGGGCCAGTGCTATGGTTTCTAATGCTTGCAGGCTGAGAGGTTTGGTATGCATATTCTGGATGGATATTTCCAGATTCCAGTTTGCTTGCATTAGCAGAATAGTGATCTTTGAAAGACCAAAATTTTGTGGAGTAAATATTAGCAAAGCAGTTGGATTTTATGGTACGTGTTGTTTCCTATGTGATGAACATGGTATAGTGATCACTTAGGTAGTTAAGTATTACTCTTAGACAGTACTGCAGTCAGTGGTTTATTTGTGAGTAGCGAAACAATTGTTTTGGTTATTTCAGGGCATTTTCTGTTTTTAATAGGCCATATAATGTAAGTTAAGTCTTTGACATCAGTTAAAATAATGCTGCCACAGTGTTGATGTTAAGCCATTCAAGCATGCTTTCCATGTCGTTCTTTGCAAAGTCAGGCAATATGTACAAATGCAATGGTCAGGTGTTTAGACTTGCCTAAGGTTAGAAAACAATCCAAAACAGTGCAGCATCATTCAATAAGATTCAGAACCAAAGGAATACAATGCCTCACGGGGTCCAGTAATGGTTCACAAAATTTTATTCACCAGAGATAAAAAACAATAAAAGCACTGGGCGCTTTCATCTCATAAAAGAGACTTCATCAGAATAATGCTACATTCAACACAGGGCCATTAAGTATTGTTAAAATGCATATCATTGGTAGTTGCTTAACAATTAAATTAAATTAAATTGAATTGAATTGAATTGAATGAACATTCTGTTTAAAGGGCTAGAAACAAATTCACAAATTGCAAGTTGTGGTACAGTTCGTAAAAGACATAGACACAGCCAACAAAAAATCAAAATAATTTTTTTTTCACAAAAAGTGTACTTAAAAATAAAGCATAAGCCAGATTTATTAGCTTGTTAAAACATTACTAAAGTTTATCTGCTTTGGAAATTAAAACAGGTGTGACAAAAATGCTGTCATTTAACCCAGGGGGAAAAATAGCCCCCATTATAAATTGCCAATGTAGTTCACGCACTTTAAGAAAATTCTTCCAATCCCCACCTCAAAGATCTGGTGAAATCTTTTCCAGTATCCCAAAATAAAATTTGCTGAACACCTTACACCGAATAAAATGTTTGTATAAGGCATTATTGTCACTTTTGTTGGCAATATCATATGTATGCTTGTAAATATGTGCCCTGAAGGCACATTCAGTTTTGCCAACATAAAAAGATGGACATCCTGAGTAAATTACTACATAAATCACCCCAGTAGTAGTACAACTACTTTCCTGAAAAATTACCTGAGTTTTCATAGGGTTATCAAGCTCCACTACCTGGTTTTAGTGATAAAGAAACATTGATTACAGCATCCACATCTGGTAGTGCCCCCTAGAGTTCTTAGGAAGGGCAACATAATTTTTCTCCATTAATTTCATAAAATTAGGGGATGTCTTTGAAACAAAAACTGGTTTTGGCCCCATAAGAGAAAATAATTCAGGAGGGGTGGCTCATGGCATCGGACTGCCGGACTGCAGCCCCCTCAGCAAAAAAGAACAGAAAAACGTACTGTTAGTTTTTTAATATTTTATTTATTTTTTATGCCTCAGACTCAGTTGAGTTTAGTGTTGACTTACTTGTTTCTCTGTTGCTGAGTCGGCGAGTACGCGCATGCGCAGTTAAACCACTTCGGGTCGCGGACTCGTGGTAAATTTAAAACAAGACGTTTTTTTCTTTTTCCCATCTGCTGCAGTCCGGAGAGCGAATTGCCGCATCAGTATGATGCCCAGCAGTCTATGCGGTTCCAAACCGCATAGAATTAGAAGGGGTTTGGACTGCGACGTCCGCAGGCACGTACATGACGTGCTTGGGTTAAATGGCTACTGATTGGTTGTCGCTCTCTTCCTGGGCTTTATGGGCTGGGAAAAGAGTGAGAAGCAAACAGTTACAGCCAGTTTCGGTCAGGACTTGGCTTGGGTGGAACAGGACAGGTGGATTATTATTTTGTGTTTTTAACTTTTTGCTTGCCTTGGAGTTGGTGGTCTAACTTTGTTTGCTGGAGCCTGGACGTGACACAGACACACAACAGCTGCAGAAGTAGAGTACAGACTGAAGGGAGAGTTTATCTTTACCTTTTCTTCTTGGTGGTGGTACGTATGGTATACCATATGTTCATATAGGCTCTGTAAACCAACTCCTCCTAAAGACTTGTACTTGATATAAAATCATTATTTTATTTACTGTGATACCAAATGATTATGGAATATTGTCCATTAAGTAATTTTTATGTAACTATGGCCAGATTTCAGGTAAACAGGTTGAGACATTATGTGAACTGCTTGAAATTGTATTGGAGGAAAATATTTTTTATCTTTGATAATAAGTATTACTACTTTAGTTCTAAATGGATGGGAGAATGAAAATATTTATAATGGTCGTGAGTGTCATGTAGGTAAAGTGCATTTTTTTTTAAAGCTTTGTGGGCAATGTTTTCCTGATTTGGGAATGGGAGAGTGGTGAGTTGATTTGAATAATAGTACTCATTTTCTGAAATTTTCCATGCATAATTCCTCGAGTAGCATAGAATTTTTAGATGTTGCCATTAATTATGATGGGACTGATTAACATAGATACATACATACCTCAGTCAGTACATAGAAAGAATGTACATAAGAATAACTACCTGCATAGGAAGAGCATGCACTCTTCCCATGTGTTTAAGGGAATTGTTAAGGCACAGATGACACAAATAAGTAGGCTGAATACTGATTTGGGTGGATGTGAACCACAAATGGATGAGATAATGCATGAATTTATTGATAGTGGCTATGAATCTAGGTTACTAGCCATTATTAGACAAGATGTTATTGCATCTAGGAATTCTGTAGCTAGACCATATTTTGGTAATGCCCCAGTAGGAATGGAGACAACTGAGGTCCTTAGGAATAATAATACTGTACGCTATGTCACTACTTTTAGTATGTGTAGTGAAGCTATTAAAATATTTATAACTGATAACTGGGGCATTTTAAAAACTTTGCATGAGTTACAAGCATACCTCTCAACTGTACAGATTTTCGCAGAATGTCCATATTTTTGCCTTATATATTTGGTCCGTTTTTCATAAAATTGTGGCTTTCTGGCAAATTAGTGGCAAATCATTAAAGACTGAAGTTAGAAAATAATGACAGACATTTGAGTTTCAGATTTCATACCCTTCAGAAAATTCATACTAATGCAAGACCTATTCTATTATCTTTCTAAGTTTATAAAAGCAATATTTAAAAATTGTCCTTATTTTTAGGCATTTGTCCCACTTCTATGTATGGCTTTGTCCAGATTTCTTGTTCTGAGGTTGAGAGGAATGACAAATGTGTCAGGGCCATCGCAGTCATCCGGAGACATTTCAAATTGTGACATACTTGTTGCACCCCACTCCCCCATGTAGTGACTCTGGATGTGTCCAAGCAAGGCAAGGAGCAGTTATGTAGTGTAAATGTGCAGAGTATCCCCCCATCCAAGGTAGACACAAGTACTACAGTGGCTTTTCATCTGTCCTTGATTTTGCAGAATGGTCCGGTTTGTCATATTTATGTACTGTTGGTTTATGCTTATTACTCAAAGTGCCTGTTGCTCTTTGTTTAAGTAGCAATGCTTTAATGACCATTAGGTAAGCTTGTCTGAGACGGTAAGATGCAAGTAAGCTTTAATAAGCATACTGTTAAAGAATTGCCAGCATTGAAAGCTTTTCTGTTGCTGCCATGCAGAGAATACTTAACTAGATAATGTATAAGTCTTGGGTATTGAAATGCATATGACAGTTTGTGTAATAAAGGACAGGATTACATTATTTTAAGAAGCTCATTACACATGTTGGAAACTTCCAGTCATCTCTACAGGCTTTACCCGTCAACTAAAATGCCAATCATGTGTGGTCCATAACCTGTACAGTAATCCTTTAAGCAATGTATCTTGAGCTTGTTTCTTGTTTGCTTTTCATTTTTTACTTTGATCATGTTTTCCCCATGAAACAAGTAGATAGTTGTCAGGCAGCAGGTCTTTTTTGGATAAGAAACATTTTTACAAGTGGGGGTATCACAAAGATTGCTACTTTCAGCATGTTACTTGGTTGTTTAATAAAGCTGAATATAAATTATAATTAGAACTGCAGTGCAAGGAGAAGTGGTTTGAGTTGAGTGATGCTTGTTTTTCTTATGCTTTATTTTGACTGGCATTCCAGAAATGTATTTAAAAAGTATTTTTTCATGCCTCACAACCTTTCTGTTTCCATCTAGATATTAGATAAGCTGTCATGCAGCCAATGCATTGAAATATTTTTAATAATATATTTGATTTCTTCAGAAAACTGGTTATACTCAAGAATAAGTTCCTTTTCATATTTGTGTTAATAGTGTCTAGATGTAGTGGTTAACCCAGTTCCTAAAAGGGGTTTATACCTGTTTCCCCATTCATTGAATATTTCCAACTGCAACCTATCCAGATGAGGGTGAGGATACCCCTAGTAGATGACATATCCTTTAAACTACATAGCCCATCCCACACATCTTCCTTTTAAAATGGTCCACCCGGGTTGAACAAAATGTTTAGTATTGTGCCATTTTTAAAGAAACGAGCTGAAAAAATATGAATTTTATAGTTAATATGAGTTTTGTGATGTATATATGTATTTGTATTTATGTACCTTTGTTAGAATGTATTAATTACACTTAATTGACTGTAAATTGATTGGTGGGAGTGGGTATTTAAACAGAGGAATTCAGCATTTTAAAACTGTTCTGAGGAAGTCATGCTTGACATGATGAAAGCGCTTAACATTTTGTTGTGGTGAATACTGAATAAACCAGTGTTTTTATACATATACTGGATTGTGGACTGTGTTATATGCCCTAATTTGACACGTGTCCTGGTTTTTACGAGTTGTTTGTTGGGCACTATACACTTCCTTTTTCGACCTAGAAAGTCCCAAGAATCTTTGATGAGATGAGGTACGGCATCATAAATGCGTTTCATCCACCTATCAGTAAGAGCAGCTAATGGGCACATCTTGGGCCCAGTACCAGAAACAATTAGCCTAAATGGGGGTCAGAGTGTATCCTTGTGGATTTTTGGGATGTCAAAAAGGTATAATAGGATTAGAAATAGGAAAAAAAGTGATAAGTAGCTACATCAATAGGTTGGTTTAGTAGATATTCCTCAGGGTATGAATCAATCCTACGGTAAGCAATATGTATCTTATTTCTAGAAACAGGGATATAAGAATCCACATCATATAGATGTAAAAATCAACTACCAATCATTAGCGGACCGGAGTTCCACTGTGGCGACCCCTAACCGGGAAAAGCCGAAAGACACAAACAAATCGTATAGATGTTCTAACATGGTGTTAGAGTAGTCATGAGTGTCAAATATCACTGTTCCCCCGTATTTGTCAGGTTGCATCAATCGAACCATTTTATCCTGTCTCAGTTGATCAAATAACAATTTCCCTTCCTTAGTAAGACTGTAAAAGGTGTATTTCTTGTTGGTATACATTATGATTAACTTACCCACGACCATTTCCTGCACTTTCCCGACTGTTTTTCTTCTGGAAGAAAGCAGTAAGGTTGAGTTTTCTAGTAAATAATTTAAGTTCAACTAAAGAGTCAGCAATGTCAACCTCTCTGGAAGGAATACATTTAAAACCCTTAAGAAAAATGAAAAATGGTCCTCAGTAATTGGTCTAGAGGTGTAGTGAAATATATATTATACCCCTTGTAGAAATTGATTGTACCATAACTATCAGTCTTTATGTTCTCCTCTGCATCCTTCCCCTTTTCTGATGTTTGTAGTATGGGGACCTTTCCAACTTCTGGCCTGAGTCATACTTGTACTTTGAATGACTCATTAACCTCTTGGACTGCCTGAAATTCCTAAAATCCTGGCAATCATCAATAAAAACATCAATGTCCCTAGAATCTGACACCAGCAAACTTCCTTGGTCTCTACTATTGTGCTCACTTACATAGGGGTCCTCCTTTCAGAAAACACAACGTTTTAGTATTAACAACAGGGGGTATGAGGAGTGTAGTGAGATAAACTTTTTTATTTTGGTATTGTTTGATATCTTTTTCCAGCATTCTTTTTTTCTTACTGAATAAATCGTTATATTTTTTATCCACTCTGGAAAGAATTATAGCATACAAAGCTGTAAATTGTTTAAATAAAACATCATTTGAAATGAGTTGGTAAACCTCTTCCATCTTATGACCCAACTTGCCAAGCTGAATTTCATTGTACTTTTATTTTTTGCATCAGTTCCAGCTCATATTTATCAAATAATGCAACAAAATCAGCAATAATTTCCTCATTATAAGACAGTCCAAAACAAACTTTATGCAATCTCAGTCCCTGTGGAACAATGTCTAAACAAAGGCACTGTCTAAGATAACTGTTCTCTATTTGTAGACTTTTGAATTTAAAAAGTATTTTCTCAAAAATGTGCAATAAATCTCTTAAAGAACCATGATTATTCTCACTGGCAGCAAGATTTTCTGAAGTATTAATAGTAGGCTTGGCTGTTCGAAAAATAAAAGTTTTTTTCAAAAATGTTTTTAAAATGAGCAGTATTGCCATCAATTATAATTCGTGAAGGAATGGTATTGGGCTGCAATAAAATGAGAAGCAACCCCAACGCTTTTATTGTTTTTTATCTTTGGTGAATAACAATTTGTGAACCATCACTGGACCCTGTGAGGCACTGTATTCCTTTGGTTCTTGTGTAAGGTTAGCTTGATTAAGAAAGTTTCATGTCCTTTACCAGGAAATGGTTGATAGTGATGAAGCCCTGCAAATTAGAACATGGGTGTAAATGATGGGGGAGGGGTGGCTGGAGCTGGCCCAGGCAATGATGACAAGTGCTGTGCTTCTGAGTGCAAATAAAGCTCTATGGGGAGAATACAAGTTTAGTATGTCAGTGAGATGCCTGAAGGTTCTGGAATGAAGATGGCTGAGAGCAGCCTTTAAGTGCTGCCTAGTAGCCCTTGGTACAGCCTGGGCCACAGAACAACAGACCAAATAGACTTTGGTACTCATACTGATCAGCTTCGGCAGGCGGCTTCTGCAGCAGTATGATAACCTATAGCCTTGCAGTCAAGGTGCTTTTAATGAATGGAGGAAAGGATGATGTTTCTGAATTTCTGAGGGTGGAGAGCAGAAATCCGCTAGCAGCATGTGCTTCAAGTTCTTATGGCATGCAACCTTTATCTAAGTAAAAGGTACCATGTTTTTTGTTAATTATTTAGGGGATGCCGTTCAGATGGTCAGAGAATGAATGCCTTTGTCCAAGGGAAAGCCAAGGTATGTTTATATTGATAGGGCAATAATGTTCAGATCATAAATTCACTTTCTTTTGAAGGTGCTGCTTGTTTTGGTTTCATTTAATTAAATGTATTCATCTGTCTGTGTGAAGGTTGCATAACATAAAAATAAACTGCCTTGCTTCAGTACCAAACGTTTTTCACTCTTCTCTAATCTTACATCGTTTGGACTGTGTCCTTCCACTGAGCTACTTTTCCTAAACTCTGTCAGTATTAACTAAACACCCTTAGATAACATTCAGTACTTCTGCATCTCCTTTACTCGACTCAAAATGCAGTCTCATCTAGAGAGTTTCTTCCTTAATTCTGTAAGTCAGTTTTCAAGTATTTACATCATTCCCAATTGTCAATCATCTCTGCAAATGTTCAGCTTAAAACCTTCCCCAACAACACACAGAGAAAAACATGCCACTTTATACTTAGGTGTCATAAAGCACTCAGTGTTTATTTTTACTGGACAACTTTATCTTATTTTTTTTTTTGGTATGTTAAGAGACTTGAATTAATTTCTAGTACTGCACTTATCTCTTCCACACTGTATACAAATAAACAAATTCAAAGCTAGTTATTAACTGAATTGGTTTTACAGTCTGCAGCACTGCTTTTCAAGTGGTTTATGTGCTGTTAAGGGTATTAATTAGTGTTGCTGCCTTTATTTGCTGTATTGTCAGTCACTTTTTCATCTTACAGCAAAGAGTCAGTTCTGGCCAGGTGTGTGAGTCTTCGTACATCTAGTGTTATCATGAAATTCCTCTTCAATTAAATCAGACCATTTCCCTCAAACTGTCTAAACCCCATGAAACCAATTTATCAGAATTCAGAGACTTCAAGCACACAGATCTCTTTAAATTCTATGATGAAGTCTCAAAATTCATTTATAACAACATAATACCAGACATTGCCTCGGCAGTTCGATTTGCAAAGCAGTTTTATACACAGATAAATGTATACATTTGGCAGCCCCATCCAGATCCAAATATAATAGAAAATGTAAAAGCAAACCTAAAAAGAAATCTACAGTTGAAAAAAATCATGAGAGTATACTGCAGATCTAAGGATCCCCAAGTCAAGGAAAATATTAGAAATTTGACTAAGAATTTTTAAAAAAACTATTAAATCTACTAAGGCAGACCATGAGCTCAGGTTGGCATTTGAAGCCATGGACAATTACAGATCCTTCTTAAGCTATTTAAGCAAAATAAGAAACAATACTTAGCAATGTACAGAACTCATACTAAATGACAACACCTACTCAAACGCAGTGGACATTGCCAATATCCTAGTAAATAAATTTACTGTAAATTTCACCCCTGAGATGACTGTTTAAAGCTACGTGATCCCCATAACTCTTAACCACCACATCATCACTAAAGAATACGCACTGAAAGTGCTGTCAAAGGCTAAGAACACTTTGTCAATGAGACTAGGCAATGCCTCCAGCTTTTTGATAAAAAGTACTAAACATACCCTGGTAGAACCTCTACATAAGCTACTTAACCTGGGCCTGGCTACAAACTCAATCCTGGAAGTATGGCATATATTCCTGGTGATGCCACTCCATAAAAGAGGGCCCACTATTGACTGGGGAATCTATAGGCCCATCAGCCCGATTAGCCTCATTTGTCTAACCATGGAGCACATTATAACAGACCTGAGTATCGCTGACATTAAAAATCCCATAAGGCTAGATACACAGCAATTTGGTATTGTAAAAGGTAGATCCTGTCTAATGAACCTGGTTAACGTTTTTGAGTAGGTTTCACCAGTTGTTGACAGCAGTCATACTGTGCACACCACTTACCCTGGCTAAGGCTTTTTGACACCATCACCCATACTAGCCTAATTAATATACTAAATGCATTAAAAATAGCAGAGGTATAGTTAGCAATTATGGCACCTAGTGTTGTCCCCAGTCTGGTATCCCCCTCAACTTTAAGTTTTAGAGCACTAAAAAAAAAAATTCCCCAATCGGGCATGCCTCATCTAAGAAACTAGCCAGGTCCATTGAGGAAGAAAAAAATGTCCTTTCCCCAATCTGTCACTGCTCATCTGAAGAGCTAGCCAGGTCCAGGTACACCTCTGACAAATAGACTATTATGTGTTAAGATAGATAGAAAGTTGGATAAAAGATAGAACCCACAAAGTGCAGATGACAGTGGGAATATCAGAGAACATGAAGGTGATCAGTCGTGTCCTAAAGGGCTCAGTGCTGGGACAGCTTTTATTTGGTATTTACTTCATGACCTACAGATAAAAAAAAAAAAAACAAGACCTGTAATTCTGCAGATGACTGCAAATCTTTTTCTGACATAGAAAGCCTCCAGCAGAAACTTAATTAATGCATAGCATATTGAAATGGGTTTAAATTAAATGCTAAAAAATAGGTTAATAGGTTATAGGTTCATAGGTGGTTACCGGGCTATTGACCCGAAGATCTTTATAAGCCTAGACATGTGTGCCCAATATAATACTAGAGAAACCCAATATAAAGGAACTTGCCTGAACTCGAGATCTTAGTTAGCAACAACTGCTCATGTCTAGGAGGGTTATAGATGAAATCCCTGGCAGGAATTTGCGGTCTCCCATCCAGTCATCCAGGCTATGCTTAAACAGGGTCATAGAGGGGCTTTGTTTGATGTGAACTGGTAGTCTATTCCAGAGGAGTAGCCACCTCTGAGAGACATATCTGTCTCTCCAGAAGATCCTATTTATGTCACAAGCCAGGTTAATGTCCCTAGGGTGGGTGACCCTTGTCCCATTTGACTTGTGGATGTGCAGCATTTTCATTAGGTTTGGATCAAAGATTGCTCTGTAGACCAGGTACAAGTCTCCTCTAAGTAGTCTGTACACTACTGAGTACAGTGACAGTGACTTCAGTCTGTCAATATATGACGTGCTGGAGCCCATGAATTTTCTTGGTTAGAAATCTCTGAGGTCTCTCAACTTGCTGCAGGTACCTGGTAAGGTACACCGAAAGGTGGCACTGTACTCAATTACTGGCCTGATGAGGGTTAAGTACAAGGGTGTTATGACATCTTTCACTCTTGAGGCAATGCCTTTTGCTAATGAGGTGTGCGACATAGAATGCCTTCCTTACCACAGTAGGCATATGGTGGTCAAAGTTTAGGCTACAGTCAACTTGCATTCCCAAGTCTGTCACTACTGAGTTGTTGCTTAGGGTATTGTTATTTATAAGATAGTCTGCAGGGATATTGTTTTCACCGAAGAGGATGATAATGCATTTTTTTTTACTGAGTTTCAGTCCATGGCTTTGGCACCAATCACCGATTTGTGTAAGTCCCTCTTGAAGTATATTGACATTGTTTGGGGATTCAGTGATTGCACCTAATCTGCAATCATCAGCAAACTTAGTCAGTCACAGCCCCTCTGTTTTGGCTTGAACTTCTGAGAAGTATATTCCAAACAATAGGTGGCCCACCTCTGACCCCTGTGGAACCCCAGTGGTGACAGGTCTGCTGGTTGAGGTAAAGTCCTCAACTTTGACTGAGTGTGATCTGTCAGTGAGCCAGTTAGCAACCCACCTGGTGTCATAAGGGGTGATATTCAACTGGGAGAGTTTATCAATGATGCCTGAATGTGGGATTGTGTCAAAGGTCTTCGCTAAGTCAAGTTTGGCTGTATGCACAGATTTGCCTTCGTCTATGGCTCTGGTGACATATTCTAAGAAGTCCACCAGGTTTAACAGGCATGACAAAACCAAACTGTGTTGGATCAAGGGTTTGGAGATCAACTATATCCTTATTTATAAGGTCCATGATGATTTGTTCCATGGCCTTACAAATAAGGCTGGTTAAGTTTATGGGTCTGTAGTTCCCAGGGTCTGTTGCTCTACTCCCTTTATGAAGGGGGATGATGGTTGCTGTTTTCCATTTAGCAGGGAGAAAACCAATTCTCAGGCCTCCTCTAAGTAGTCTGTACGCTACTGAGTACAGACTACTTGAAGAGAGTACCTAATGGAGTTGCTAACTCATGTTTTAGACCATTTAAAACACAAGCTGGGATGCCATCTGGTCCCATAGAAGCTGTATTTTGGCCTTGGAGAGAGCATTAATGATTTGCTCTTTGGAGATGCAATGTGGGGGAGATGTAGTAGGAATGCTTTGTGGAATGTTTGGAGGGGACAGGGGGGTGAAATTTTTGCCAGACCTATCAGCTAATAAGTTAGCTATTTTTGCATGATCAATGTGTGTGATGCCATCCTCAGCTAGTTCAGCACGCATCTGGGTCATACCTGTTAGGTTACAGATATAGCTGAAGAATGCCTTATGGTTATCCTTAGCTATGATTGCAAAATATTTTTCAAAGTTACCCTTAGAGGATTTTACAAGCTGTCTTATTGGTTTGTTCAAGCAGAGGAGGGTGTTCTTCTTGTGCTGGGACCTCTCATTTTTATTCTTAGACAGCAACTTCTTCCTCTTGTTGTATAACTTATTAATGCTAGATGTCCACCAGGGAGGCTTGTTTTTTCTTGAGGATCTTGTTTTGATCCTGTCAGGTAAAGCTGTGTCAATATATTTGTATAAGCATTTGCACAGGGCATTTGTGTATACCTTAGTGTAGCTGTCAGTGCCATCTGTGGAACAGGAGCTTGGAAATTACTTATGCCATTCCTTAGGAGGGTATAATTAGCTTTGGTGAATTTTTTAGCCTGATTTCACCTAAGAGTGGTTCAGGTGTTTTAGCTACTTCAAATGTGACTAATTTGTGATCAGATTTTACCGGTGAGGGTCCTGTACTTGTGGTGGTGCAACGGTCACCCATATTGGTGAGCACCAGGTCGAGAATATTTGAGTTCCTTGTGGGGTTGCATACTATTTGCTCCAGAGCATTAGTGTTAACCAAGTCCAGGAACCTTTGTGGGAGCATGTTGGTACTTATATAAGTCTCCCAGTCAATGGAGGGATAGTTAAAATCATCCATGACTAGAGTGCTTGGTTGTAATTTTATTGATTCAAGTAGGTCCAAATAAACAGCATGGGTAACTTAGTTCATTGAAGGGGGCCTATAACTAATGGTGACCTGAAGGTGGTCTTACCCACAATTAGCTGAACTTTGAGTAGCTCCATGGAGTTTTCCTGTATAACCAGTCTAGACATGTATTTATCTTTGATGAAGACAGATACTACTCCTCCTCCTTTGGTTCTCACATGTTCATTTTGTGGTCTGAAAGTGTGGAAAGCATTGCAGCCTTGCAAAGCTGGGATACCCCCTGTGGCCCTGAAACATGTTTCTGTGACTGCACAGATATCAGTATCCTCCAGGTAGAGGAGTGCTTCCAGAGAGTGCAGTTTCTGATTTAAACTCCTAGCATTTAGCAGCATAACTTTTAATTTTGTGAGTGATATTTTCACTTTGGAAATTTTGTTCTAGGGACCTTGCCTAAAAAGGCATTATGAAGGAGGCAAGTGCCTTAGCTAGTAATCAAATACTTAGAGGTGACAGGTAAAGACCAGCTCTGGCAAAGCAGCATGGTCTGGCAACCATGTCAACCCTGGCTGATGGGAACTGGATTCCCTTAGAGTGACACCAGAAACTAAGCCAATTGTTAAAGTCAATCATTTTTTGTGTATATTGTGATATCATCCTAGGTGTGGGTAGAATGCTGCTCAAGGCTAGGGACATACCTGCCTGGGGCACATATTCATAGAGCTCAGTCATGTCTCCCTTCATATAGTCCAGTGAGGTACGCCTCAAGTCATTCATATCAACATGTACCATGATGGAGTCATAACAGTACTTGTTGTTGAGAGACTTGAGTGCATGTGTGATCTGACGGATCCTGGCATCTGATAGACAGTTGACTGTAACCTCTTCTTTTTCCAGCCTGGTGAGTAGGACATCTGTGTGTCTCACAATGGAGTCACCTATGACTAAAAAAATTTGGTTTAGATGTGCTTTGCCTTGGGGGATTATTTGGTGAGACACTGGTGCTTGTGTTTTTATGTGTATTGAGTGCTGTAGGTGCTGTATTAGGTGTAGCGTGTTTGTGTTTGGAAGGTCTCTTGTGTTTAGGTAGGTTTCTGGTGAGCACCTCCACATATGATAGTTTATGTGTTGAGTGCATGGTTTGTGCAGGAAGTGTAGTATGTGAGCTGATAACCTGTTCAGTGTTACTGTTCTGTGCATGATAGAGCAAGGAGTCCAGATTTTTAATGTAGATGCATCTTTCACAAACTTTACTTGGGTGATTTAGAAGTAGAGGATTGTCGGTGTACATGAGGCAGTTGCTATACTGCCTCAGGATATCCGGGTCTATATTATATCATCAAACTCTTAAAAAAGTGAACGATGAATAACTGACCCCATGTAAGCGAAAACTTACAATCTCAAAAGCTCAGAACAGCGATTTTTTTCCAGGGGAAAAAAAATCGCTGTTCCAAAAAAAAAAAAAAAAAAAAAAAAATTGAAATAATACATAAAGTGGGGGGCTTCACCCCCCATACCCCCTCTACTTAAATATACCAACTCTGAGATCGCACTACAGTGCCGAAAATGGCAAAGTAACAGAAGCGGCCAAGCAAATTTTTTCCCTGGGAAAGAATTTGCTTAAAAGCTGCTTCACTATTTTGCCTTTTTGTTGTTTTAAGTTCAGCCAAGATGCATTCGATAGAATGCATCTTTGGTCATCTAATAGGAACCCAGATACCCATGCCAATCCGTCTGGTAGGAGAAATGGTGGGAAACTGTCCATCCATAATGCTAGGTTAAATCCCATTTTTACAGTAGGGAGAGAAAATGGAAGGGTGTGTTATAAATAGGTGCTCTAAATGGGGTCTGTACTAATGGGGGTTCTCTAAATGGTATGATACTATTTTTGATTTGGTGGTTTTAGAACTGTTTAAGGGGGGAAAGTGCAGCTGAGGTGCTCTCTGAGCAGCTAAGTGCTATTTAAGGACTTCTCGTCCAGATCACAGGCAGCTACTAAGGGCAAATTTATCTACTGAAGTTTTTGTATCTATAACCACTAATAGTTACCCCCCACTGAATGGTAGTTTGTGATGGTGCATGGAGGTGCCCTACATATAAACAGATGAATACAGCAGTGGCTGGTCACCTAACTCTGTGGATCTGTGTTAAAACAAGCACAAACCCATGCAAGCACGGGGCTTATATAATAACAGTGAGCAAACTGAATGAACTGGCACCCCACCTAAGCACCATGTTCAATCATAGCCTCACCTCAGGCTTTGTGCCCATTGAATGGCGCACAGTGACGGTTGTCCCACTCCACAAAGGTGGAGCCACCAAGGACCCCACGAACTACCGCCCCATTAGTCAAACAAGCCTGGTCTGCATGGCCATGGAACGTATCATCATGGAACTTATAAACAAAGACACTGGTAATCTCCAAACTCTGGACCCCACCCAGTTCAGGTTTGTAAAAGGCAGATCATGTCTTCTAAACCTGATTGACTTCTTTGAAGCAGTCACCAAAGCCGTAGATGCGGGTAAGGTGGTATACACAGACTATCTAGATCTTGCCAAGGCTTTTGACACCATCCTCCACTCTGGAATTATACATAAACTCACTAAACTAGGTATAAATCCCTATGTCACAAGATGAGTTGCCAGCTGGCTCACTGACAGAACCCACACTGTGAAAGTATCAGACTCCAAATCCGACTTCAGACAAGTGACAAGTGGAGTACCACAGGGTTCAGTCCTGGGTCCTCTTCTGTTTGGTATCTACTTTTCTGAAGTACAGGCTAACACAGAAGGTCTTTGGCTAATGAAGTTCGCAGATGACTGCAAACTAGGAGCCATAAATGAAACTCCTAATGATGTGGACATCCTACAAAAGGGCCTCATTGAGACAGATGCCTGGTGTCAAAGCCATGACCTCAAGCTCAATGCCAAAAAGTGCATTGTCATCCCCTTTGGTAAAAACTCTGTACCCATGAGCTACCACATAGGTGGTAGTCTACTTAACACTTAAAGTGTGATTAGACCTTGGGACACAGGTGGACAGTAGACTCTCCTTTGATAATCACATCGCCACAGTAGTCAGGAAATCCTTCTACGTGGCACACCTCATCACAAAAGGTTTCTCATCCAGGAAAAAAGAGGTCATTGTTCCCCTCTCCTTGTCACTCATTAGACCCATTATAGAGTACAACACCCCTTTTGGTATGTACCTCACAAGACATCTACAACAACTGGAAAGGCCGCAGAAATACCTCACAAAGAGGATTACTGGCCTCAAACGGATGCCCTATGCAGACTATCTAAAACAACTCCAGCTTTACTCCATCGCATATCACCTACTCAGAGGCAATCTCTGCCTAACATACAAATCTATGTCAAACCCAGAGCTGTTGGACATGCTCCACTTAAAGAAATCCCAATCTCTCCGAGATACATGCTCTAGGGATGTAAACCTTGTCACCACAATAAACAGAACATGCTGGAGGGATAGATTCCTATCCCAGAGACTTCCCATACTCTGGAACAAACTACCTATCTACATCAAACAAAGATCCTCATTAGCACTCTTTAAGAAAAATCTTGATGATTGGATGGGAAATAGGAAATTCATCCCAGGGATCACCTCTATGGCTCTGCTTGACAGGGGCACAGGAAAATAATTTTCTTGGGTGGTGAAAGCCAGGGTACCTTTTTGGCTAGGCTTGTATAGGCCCTAGGGCCAATAGCCTAGTACTTACCTATGAACCTATGAACCAATAAAAAATCTCAAAACTGAGCCCTATGCCAGCAACCTTCAATCAGATGAGTCTTAATACTGTTGCATTTGTCAGGCAGACAAACCAGTCCCCCAGAATATGGCATGGAGAATACCCTATTTCATAATGAAATATAGTTAGAGACTTGGGAAGCTGGGCTAATAATTCCCTCTCTTTTGACTGCTGTGTAGTAACATTTGTCAGGAAATCCTTCTACTTGGCACAGCTGAACATTAAGTGAGTATCACCCAGATCAAAAGTGGTTGTTATCCCCTTGCATTCAGCACTGATCAGACCAATTATAGAATGTAATGCATCCTTTGGGATGTTCCTCACCAGACATATTAAATAGCTGGAAAGACCCCAATGGTCCCTAATAAAAAGGATAAATCCATGCCTAAATTCTCTAAACTACCAGAAAAGACTAGTAGAACTGTTCCTCTTTTCCTGTGTCTTATAGACTCCTCAGAGGAGACCTATGTCTTGCCTTCTGAGCAATCAGAGAGCCATTAATCTACGATATTTTTTACTTTCACAAATCAAACAGTCCCACAAATATTAGAACAAGGGATCTAAACCTGCATCAGTACATCAATAAAAGAAGGTGAGGGGTCAGATTTGTTACCCAGTGACTCCTTCATCTCTAGAATAGACTCTGCCTGCAAATAAAGCAGTTCGATACAAGGGACATGGATAATTGGATTGGTTTTGATGCATTCACCCTGGGTATAATTGGCATACCCTCCTTGAGAAGGGAGGTATAGTCTAAGATGGGAACTGACAAGGTGCAATGGTCCTAAGACTCGGTAACCTTGAACTTCCATTGATTGCTGTGACTGTTGTTTTTATGTGTGTGTGTGTGTGTGTGTGTGTGTGTGTGTGTGTGTGTGTGTGTGTGTGTGTATATATATATATATATATATATATATATATATATATATAGGTTTACTATCATAAATTCGAAAATCAAAACAAAACGTGTCTGCATTTTCGAATTTATACATCGGAAATGAACATTTCCGAATTTTCCTAACGTCGAAAACAGCTGTATATTGTCGAAAATGTCGCATGACATTTTCGCAATACACAGCACTCCCACCGTCCGTAACTCCCTACCTAACTAGCCTAAACACACAGTTATGCAGGGGCAAGCCCCTGCACCCTAATGGGGCTGTGCCCCACCCCCCCAACTTAATATTCCAACTCCGAGATCGCACTACAGTAAGGAAAGGGATGTATTTCCCTAACCGCACTGCACTGTGATCCCCTCACATGAGCGAACGTTAGAATTGCGAATGCACAGTCCATTCGCAATGGTAACGTTCGCTCACATCACCTGCCGAACTATGAAGTATTGAACATCTGTTGTTCGAATACTTCATAGCCGCAATTGCACGTCGGCATTGTGATAGGAAACCATATATATATATATATATATATATATATATATGTATATATATATATATATATATATATATATATATATGTATATATATATATATATATATATATGTATGTATCACATACATAAACACACACACACACACACACACACACACACACACACACACACACACACACACACACACACACACACACACACACACACACACACACACACACACATATATATATATATATACATATATATATATATATATATATATATATATATATATATATATATATATATATACACATGGGAAACTGGTACCTTGTGAGGAGCAAAGTTGCTGGCTGAGACTCATTCAAATCAGGAAAAAAAGAACTACAAACTGTATACAAGTTCAGATGAGATTTTGAAGTAATCAAGCACTTATAGCTTGTATAGAAACTGATACTTCTTTACTGAAAATAAAAAAAAAATATTAATCAGAAGAGTACTTTTGCCCTTAGTGGGTATAGATCAGAGTGCATGTGTTGTGTACTATACCTTTAAGAAGCATCTCAAAGATGCAAAGTGCATATATAAATGTCTAGCACGTGCCATTCCTAGTGCCATTTTGACAGTGCAGCCAGAGAGTCAGCATGTATGATTCCAGCAGTTAGTTGTATATAAGTTACTTAAGTTAAAGTGAGTAAACTTCTATCATGATGCGTTTGTTTAAAATAAAGCTGCTTAAACAGAACCCACAAAGACTCTTCTATTGTGTCCAGAGTAGGAGAGCGACATGGTGTTAGAACCGGGATCGCAGAGATTGATATTCAGAGCCATGACGTGCAGAGATGACAGTGAAGGTAAACTAAGAAAAATGAGCATGAAAAAGAACCAGAAAAGAATTGAAGTTAAAGAGAATTCGTACAAGCTATTTATTTTATAAAAAGGATAAAACAGAGCATTACAACGGCACAAACCACATTATTAAGCAAGCAGGAAGCACAAGAGATTTATTAACCAAAGAGGAATGTTTAAAATTGAGATATTTGACAAAAACAATTATCAGAAAAGTAAAAAGAGTATGTTTAAACATAATGAGTGTGTTTAAGGCAAAAAGGGCATGTTTAGAGTAAAATGAGCACAGGAAAAGTACAATGGGCATGGAAAGAGGTTAAACGAGCAAAACAAATATAATAAGGGCAGAAAGTGCACATTAAGCCTAAAAATAGCAAGGCGACTGCATGTTTTTAGGCAAAGTGCTGTGCTTTGGCATAACTGTGACTTCGTATTGTCTAAAGGACATAACTAAAGTTGTTTGAAGTATCTCAAAGTGTGTAAAAGTGTTTACAGTGTCTGCGTATTTATTTATGTACCAGGAAATTCCAACTGGACACAGGTCCTTTTTCAGTGGAGGCCAGGGGAGAAAAGCTCCACAGAACAATAAATGAGCAGCAGATTACATGAATAACAATTGAATATACATATACAATAGCAAATAATACATACTGCAGCAAACATTAGCTATACATACAATATGCGACATTGTAATGAACAGATATACCAGTATCTAGCTAGAGGCTAGGAATAAAGGTAGGATGTATATACAGCTAGTACTAAGCTCAAACGGATACTGTTCTAAACTCATATACCTAACTCTTATATACAAATATTGCTCTGTGCTTGTTACTGTGCATGTATTCTGAAGAGTTTATTTGTGTGCAAAGTGCAACTGTTTTGTGAAGTACAGTCAAAGCATAGCTATTTCAAAAAGTTTCTTGTGCTGGGTGTATCTATTCACAAAGTGCCGCCATTACAAAGTGTTTCTTGCACTGTAAAGAATTGCCTAGCAACGTACCACCATTTTGGGGAAATTCAGTGTGTTGTGTACAGTTTATTCACAAAGTGTAACTATTTTTAAATGTTATTGACGCTGAGCTTCTCTTGCCCAGTTCATTTGCATTGTGAAGTCATTTGAAATGTTTCTTACACTGATAAGAGGTGATTTTGGCAATACAACAAATTCAAACGGTGTTACAATGCCCGAGAGAGTTATTTTGCAGAGTGTGCCCAATAGCATTGTTTCAGAAAGGCCATGAGCATAATTTCAGAAGTACGAAGCATAAAGACAAAGCACAAGTACTGGCATAAATTTCTGGCATATGTGTATGTGTATGTGTTCATGCTTATTTGCAGAAACATTCATTGGTATGTGCTAATATGGCAGACAGATTTCGAAAGCCCTTACCACATGTATTTGATCAGAATATTGCAGAGAACTGGAGAATATGTGAGCAAGAGACCAATATTTTTATACAAGCAGCTTATTCAGATAAAGATGCATGCACCAAGGCATTCATTTTTTTAAACCTAGCTGGGTCAGAGGCCATAGAAAGTGAGTGCTCATTTGTGTATGCACCAGCAGTATATGAGGGAGAAGGTGAAACTTGTCATATTGTGTACAGGCTGAATCAAGGAAAGACCCTGAGTGTTTGAAGCACAAGTTCAGAGAAATATGTAACCCCCAGACAAATATTACATTAGAAAGGCATTTGTTTTACAAGAGAGATCAGAAACCAGGAGAAACTTTTGCAGCTTATATAAATGACCTGAGAAAGAGAGCTAAAAGGTGTCAGTTTGGTGATTTAAAAGATGAGTTAATAAAGGACAGGTTCATGTGTGGTATTAATAGTGCTGCTGTGAGAAAGATCTTGCTTCGTGACTGTGATTTAATGTTGACTAAGGCCATAGAAATTTGTCAGATCCATGAGGTGACAGAAAAACACACACGTATGCTTATGAGTAACAAGAGCATGGTTTCAGCAGGTTATAGATCAAATGTAGATAGTATACAACATGTGGCAAACAGAAGTAGGCCTAAGCACGTGTCAGCTACAATTGCTACGGTGTTTCCTGGGAGGAGATATAGCTTTCCAGCAAGTTCTAAGGCTAGTTCATCAGTGCAATACAAGCGTGAATCAGCAAAACCCAAGTCCAGCTTTATTGTTAACTGTCGCAATTGTGGTGTAAATCATGAGTCTAAAAGAGAGAAATGCTTAGTATTTGGTCAGCAATGTCACAAGTGTAAAAAATGGAACCATTCACAAAAGTTTTGCAAATCAAGTAAGCCTCACACGTTGTAAAGAAAGGGCACACAAAAAAGCAAGTTGATCAAGTAGAGCCACAGCAGTCAACTTTCTATGTAGATGGTGTATCAGTAATTGGCGAGAGAGTTGATGCAGTGAATTTACTGGCAAAGAACAAAGTGTTTTTACTGTATGGATCAATGGTAAATCCACAGAGCTTAAAGTAGACACTGGTTCAAAGTGTAATGTTATATCAGCAGACACATTTGCTAAAGTGAGAGCTAATGAGCAATTCAATGTGGCTAGTAGTGCAAAACATGTTGCTTATGGAGGTGAAGAAATTCAAACCGAAACTTCAATGATGCTTTCATGTTATTTGGCCAAGAACTGTTACAACTTGTTATTCTATGAGGTCAGCTGGTAGTGGAGTTTGCGAAAAGGATGGACATGGCTGTGATGAATACATATTTTAACAAGAGGGAGGAGCATAGGGTGACATACAAGAGTGGAGGAAGATGCACACAGGTGGATTATATCTTATGTAGAAGAGCCAGTCTGAAGGAGATTGGGGACTGTAAAGTGGTGGCAGGGGAAAGTGTAGTTAGGCAGCATAAGATGGTGGTTTGTAGGATGACATTGGTGATCAAGAAGAGGAGGATGAGTGTGTGGGCAGCACCAAGGATCAAATGGTGGAAACTGAAAAAGAGTAATTGTGAGGTGATGTTCAGGGAAGAGTTAAGACAGACACTGGGTGGCAGTGAAGAGTTACCGAATAGCTGGGTAACTACAGCAGAGCTAGTAAGAGAGATGGATAGAAAGGTGCTTGGTGTGCTAGAAAGGTGCTTGGTGTGACATCTGGAAAGAGGAAGGAGGACAAGGAGACCTGGTGGTGGAATGAAGAAGTACAGGAGAGTATACAGAGAAAGAGGTTGGCGAAGAAGAAGTGGGATTGTCAAAGAGATGAGGAAAGTAAACAAGAGTATAAGGAGATGAGGTGCATGGCAAAGAGAGAGGTGGTGAAGGCTAAGGATAAGGCATATGAAGAGTTGTATAAAAGGTTGGACACTAAGGAGGGAGAAAAGGACCTGTACCGATTGGCTAGACAGAGGGACCGAGCTAGTAAAGATGTGCAGCAGGTAAGGGTGATAAAGGATAATGAGGGAAATGTACTCACAACTGAGGGGAGTGTGTTGAGCAGATGGAAAGAGTACTTTGAGAGGTTGATGAATGAAGAGAATGAGAGGGAGAGAATGTTGGATGATGTGCAGATAGTGAATCATGAAGTGCAGTGGATTAGTGAGGAGGAAGTAAGGATAGCTATGAAGAAGATGAAGAACGGAAAGGCTGTTGGTCCAGATGACATACTTGTGGAATCATGGAGGTGTTTAGGTGAAATGGCAGTGGAGTTTTTAACTAGATTGTTTAATGAAATCTTGGAAAGTGAGAGGATGCCTGAGGAATGGAGAATAAGTATTTTGGTAACAATTTTTAAGAATAAGGGTGATGTGCAGAGCTGTAGTAACTACAGAGGGATTAAAATGATCAGTCACAGCATGAAGATATGGGAAAGAGTAGTGAAAGCTAGGTTAAGAAGGGAGGTGATGATTAGTGATCAGCAGTATGGTTTCATGCCAGGAAAGAGCACTACAGATGGGATGTTTGCTCCGAGAGTGTTGATGGAGAAGTACAGAGAAGGTCAGAAGGAGTTGCATTGTGTCTTTGTGGATTTAGATAAAGCATATGACAGGGTGCCTAGAGAGGAGTTGTGGTATTGTATGAGGATGTCAGGAGTGTCAGAGAAGTATGTAAGAGTGGTACAGGATATGTATGAGGGTAGTGTGACAGCGGTGAGGTCTGCGGTGGGAGTGACGGATTCGTTTAAGGTGGAGGTGGGATTACATCAAGGATCAGCTCTGAGCCCTTTCTTATTTACAATGGTGATGGACAGGTTGACAGACGAGATCAGACAGGAGTCCCCGTGGACTATGATGTTTGCAGATGACATTGTGATCTGTAGTGAGAGTAGGGAACATGTGGAGGAGACCCTGGAGCGGTGGAGATATGCTCTAGAGAGAAGAGGAATGAAGGTCAGCAGGACTAAGACAGAATATATGTGTGTGAATGAGAGGGAGGATAGAGGAATGGTGAGGATGCAGGGAGTAGAGGTGGCGAAGGTGGATGAGTTTAAGTACTTGGGATCAACAGTTCAGAGTAATGGTGAGTGTGGAAGAGAGGTGAAGAAGAAAGTACAGGCAGGATGGAGTGGGTGAAGAAGAGTGTCAGGAGTGATTTGTGACAAACGAGTACCAGAAAGAGTGAAAGGGAAGGTCTACAAGTGGGTAGTGAGACCAGTTATATGGGTTGGAGACAGTGGCATTGACAAAAAGGCAGGAGTCAGAGCTTGACGTGGCAGAGTTGAAGATGTTAAGATTTGCACTGGGTGTGATGAGGATGGACAGGATTAGGAATAAGTATATTAGAGGGTCAGCTCAGGTTGGAAGGTTTGGAGATAAAGCCAGAGAGGCAAGATTACATTGGTTTGGACATGTACTGAGGAGGGGCGTCACTAAAGTCTGTCACTATCGCACACATGCCTAAACCGTGCCCTAACCCTAACTCACTTAACCCACCCCTAACCCTAACGTAAAAACAATCGCACACTTACCTGAACCCATCCCGTAACTTTCCACCACAGCGCTAAGAATAGCGAAGCCACAGAAACGGCCAACCAAATTCTTTCCCAAGGAAAGAATTCGCTGTTCTGCAGCTTCGCTATTCTTATCATTCTCTGAATAGTGTTCGATATCAGAACAATACTTCGATGTTCTGATATAGACCCGTTCAAGACAGAGCACATGAAGTAAAGTTGAAGCTCAATCCTCTGAAGCATAAATTTAGGCTACCAGAAGTTACATATGTAGGTCATTTATTTACTAGTACTGGCTTGAGACCAGACCTGACCAAGCAAGCAGCTATCCTTGAAGTGTCAGCACCAGACAATGTGCAAGCTCTACAATGTTTTCTAGGCATGGTCAACTATTTAGGCAAGTTTATACCAGACTTCAGTGAGTTGACAGCACCTTTAAGAGAGCTAATGTGCAAAAAAGTTGCATGGTCATGGTTAGAACATCACGAGAAGGCATTTGAAGACCTTAGGCAGAAAACTGCCACCCTACTTACATTAAGATACTATGATGTCAATAAACCAGTCACTCTTTCCTGTGATGCTTCAAAATTTGGTCTTGGTGCAGTTATTCTTCAAGAAGGCAGAACAGTAGTGTATGCATCTAGAACTCTTACCCAAACTGAGATACAGTATGCTCAAATTGAGAAAGCACTTTTGGCAATAGTATTTGCATGTTCAAAGTTTCATGATTATATTTATGGTTGAGCTATTCAGACTGAAACTGACCACCAACCTCTAGTAACTATTCTAAAGAAGCCTATGCATTCAGCTCCAGCAAGATTACAAAGAATGATGCTCAAATTACAAAAGTACAACTTCAAAATGGTCTATATGAAAGGCAAACAACTCTATCTGGCTGATACCTTATCTAGATTGCCCAGAATTTTAACTTTGATGTGATGGCAGTGCATAATTTTTCTACCACTAGGCTTGATCAGTTACAAGATCACACTAAGATTGATTCAATTTTGCAAAGCTCAATCACTACATTAATGTTGGATGGCTGTTAAAGGAGTCTAGTGTACCACCTGAAGTGTAAACATATTTTCCTTACAGAGATGAAATGTTGATGGAAGATGGCATTATTTTCAAATGTCCTAAAGTTGTTGTTCCAGCTTCCTTACAACAAGAATATATCCAGATTTTGCATCGTGGTCACCCAGGTTTCACATCCACCAAGAGGCGAGCAAGAGAATTAGTATTTTGGCCTACATTACTGAAAGACTTTGATAAAGTACTTTCTTCTTGTTCAGTATACAATAGTACTAGACTGCACCTGCAAAAAGAACTGCTTCAGCTACATCCAGTTCCTGAACTACTTTGGTTGACAGTAGCCACTGATATCTTTGAGTGGAACAAGCAATACTACTTGATATTGGCAGACTCTTATTCAAACTGATTTGAAATTGATCTACTACCTAATCTAACATCTACTACTGTTATCACTAAGTTGAAACATCATTTCTCAGTCCATGGTAGTCCACACAAAGTTATTTCTGACAATGGTACACAATTTACTGGTCAGTTGTTTCAGAAATTTGCAAGAGAATGGGACTTTGTACATGTTGCTAGTAGTCCAGGATATTCACAGTCGAATGGTCTGGCTGAGCCAGCTGTGCAGAGTGCGAAACAGCTACTTGAAAGGTCAAGATGTGACAATTCAGATTTTTTCTTAAATCTGGTTAACTTTAGGAATGTACCTCGTGATGATATTTTCGGATGTCCAACTCAACAACTTCTTTCCAGGCAAACAAGAACTACGCTACCTATTGCCATCAATCTACTAAAACCTAAAGCCAAGAATAATAAGACCATCAAGGCTCAATTATTTAAAAAACTTTCAATCCAGAAGTCATTGTAAGACAAGTTGAGCAAAATTCTTTCTCCATTAAGGGAAGGAGAAACGGTCAGACTTCAAACAGAAAAAGGTTTTGACCACATAGGGCAAGTTATTGACAAATGTCCTTGAACCGAGATCCTACCTTATAGACTCAGAAGGCATGCAAAATAGGCGAAACCATAAACATCTGTTACCTGTACCAGAATCATCATCACAACATTGTCATAGCGACTTAGACTCTAAATCTCAGAGAGAGCCAAATTTTGTTTCCATCCCAGAGGGGTGTTCCTACATTTGATTCCATTCCTGCAGCTGTTCCCAAGTAAATCAGAGAATGAACATTTTTCAGAGACAGCTTCAATAGTTAAGACCAATTCCCAATTCTATGTCACACGTTATGGACGAGTATCTAAGACCAGTGTGAAATATGTAGCAATATGGACTTGTGTGTATATATGTATTATATCTTGTATAAATGCATGACTGATAATTGCCTGTGATATCTGCATGCCAAAAAGATTTATAGCATTGCATGTTTTATTTTTTCAAGAGAGAGGATGTAGACCAGAGTGCATGTGCTGTGTACTATACTACTATACCTTTAAGAAGCATCTCAAAGACACAACGGGCATATATAAATAGCAAGCACGTGCCATTACTAGTGCCATTTTGAAAGTGCAGCCAGAGAATAAGCATGTATGATTCCAGCAGTTAGTTTGTATATAAATTACTTAAGTTAAAATCTGTTAACTTCTATTGTGATGTGCTTGTATAAAATAAAGCTGCTTAAACAGAACTCACAAAGACTCTTCTATTGTGTCCAAAGTAGGAGAGCGACAGTTGGACTTCATTAGCTTGTGCCATAGACCAGACACAAACACAAAATTAAACTATTTCTTAATCCTTGCGTAACTCTAGATAGGATTATTTTTTCACTGTTAATACCTTTTCAGAGCACATTGACTGAATGATAAAACATACATATGGGACATGTCTGCTGGTTTTTCATTTTTTTACAGAGTAATTCATATCCCAGTAAAACATGCCATTTTCTTTCACTTGCTGACTAATAATTGGAAAAGTATAAGCAGTTAGGGAATGGTATTGATGCATCAGAGCAAATCCTCTCTGTTTTTCCTTTTTACTGTCCATCATCCCTTGACATGGTTTAGTTATATCAAATATGGTAAGTGAGAGCAGGCCTTGAGTTATATGCACATTTTTTATGAGGCAATGGTTCTGCAGAGACTTTGACAAAATGGAGACCGTAAAGAAGGTCAACAAAATGGTGCAGGATCAAAACACACACACACACACACACACACACACACACACACACACACACACACACACACACACACACACACACACACACACACACACACACACACACACACACACACACACACACACACACACACACACACACACACACACACACTTATTGTGCATACTTTAGAAGTAAGGTGGGAGAGCAGTGATGTGATATAAATCATTGAAGTACCAGAAGGGAATTATCACATTCCAAGAGATCAACTGTGGTGCCTGGTTTTGAAATAAAACATTTTGGCTTGGAAAGTAAAACTAGAGTTGTCAAGTTCATGACTGTATGGGATAGCCATAAATCATTTTGTTTGGAAAATGGAAAGAAAGAGGACATTGACTGATAAAGAATTTAATTTAATTTATAAAGCTGGAAAATAGGAAGATTAAGTGGGGCAAGTGATCCTTAATTTCTATAATTCTACTAGAAAATCTTATTTCTTGTAATATTGTTTAAGAACATGCTGACTAAAAGATGACAAAATGGAACTATGGAGAGAAAAAAGAAAAAGAAAAACAGGCAGTGCACAGGTCATAAGGGATGCCCAGAGTAGTGACAATATATTGAGTAGGAGTTCCAAAATGTTATATTGCCCAGTAAAAGGAGCATCTAAAACAGAATAATTGATCATAAGGGAGATATACCAAATGCACATATTTCATGCATAGGCCTCAAATTATAGCCTAGCTCTGGACCTTAGAATGAGCAAAGATATGGGGAGGCAGATAAGCTGAGAGAGTGGTAGATGTCAAGTGGGTGTCTTGGTACCTTAAATTCAAAATACTAAAATTGTAAGGATAATGCCATATATATGAATTAATTTTCAGTGATGCAGTCATTCGTATTGCTGCCTCACAGCTCTTGCTTCTCTGGTTCATCTTTTGCCTGCGGTTTGTTTGCCCTTCTTAGAATTGTATGAGTTTTTCCAGATGCTCTGGTTTTGTCCTTTGTCCCAGAAAATAGTCATTAGGTGAACTTATAAGCCTCTAAAATGTAAACTGTCTTTCGGGTATAGTGTATGTGTGTGTGTGTGTGTGTGTGTGTGTGTGTGTGTGTGTGTGTGTGTGTGTGTGTGAGCATGCACGCGTGCGTGCACACACATGTGCATCATGCCATGGACTGGCCTCCCATCCAGGATAGAGACTAGGATAAAGTAGGTATCAGAAAATGGATAGATGAATGGTCTATGTCATAACGTTTTTACCTGATGGTAGATATATAACTTTCTAGAATTTTTGTAACACAGCTATGTAGGCTTGCGGATGTTACAGGGAGTCATTTTATTTTTTTTTCATTTAGGATGTTTTACTGTGTCTGTGTCCTCTGTGAATTATTTGAGTATCCGTTTAACAATGAAAAGTCATCTTTGCAAGAAATGTCTGCTTCTTCTTTGATCTGAGCTAATACTGAATCATTTACTTTTCCTGTGATTTGTTTAACTAGAATAATATTGATTTTTTTTCTTACGTAATAGTTACTAATTCATAAATCATGAAATCCTTAACAGGGTAATGATTGTATCTGTCTCTTGCTGATAGTGAGGTTAACCATATCAGCTTTTTTGCCTTCACTTTCCAGCAGCACCAAGTGTAATAAACAGCCAGCATAATGTCAGACAGGAGTTAGGATCATGTGGCTGGGCTGCGAATAGTCGGGCTCTTTCTATAATTTTAACCACAGTGAATAATCTACATAATTCACAGAATAGCTTTTATTAAGTCATAAATTGAGGCAGTTGAAGAATTTTTCTTTCTGTTCTCTATCAATAGACATGTGATACATTAATATGAGGCTTTGTCAACAAATTATTCATGCAAGTAATCCTTATGTATAAATGCTTAATGCATTTTCTATATTTTTGTCATTTATCTGCAATGCCCTCAGCTTTATATACTTTGTGGTTACACCTGAAGAATTATTCCCGAGTAAAAAGGTGTTTTTGCACCTCGTAAGTTATAATAAATGTTGGTACAGTGTACGGGTGCCAAACATATGGCCTTCTGAGACAGATGTAGCCAAGCAAGCTCAGCTGATTTGTCTCTCATGCCAAGTGTTTCAGGAAGCTAAAATGTGCTAACTACTGTTTGTACTGTGAGTGTGAGAGACGGTTAAAAAAAGTAATCACTGCTCACATGTCAGTTCCAAGTTAGTAAGACTTATGGAAGCCTACAGCCAGACAGAAACTTGTCTTGATTTTTACATCGTCTAGTGGGTCAGCTTTTTAATGTCATTGTTTTCTAGTTTCATTAATTTGTCTGCTTGTTAACTGAGTAAACTGTTCCAAATACCCTTTTCAGCCATGGCTCAGACAAAGTTTCCTATGAAACAGTTAGAATATATTAATTTTACTTTTTGTTGCATGCTGTCTGGGTAATAGCTAATGAATAAATACAATGCAAATTCCAACAAGTTATATAGACTGTAAATGTCTAAGTATGTAAAATAGTTCTGTGGCATGGCATCAGTATATGAGATCAATAAAAGCATTAGTAAAATCATCATGCTTCACCCAGCATACCCCATGCCTTCAGGCATATAAACATTCTGGGTATATTAAACAGACTACATCACAGACGTTATTAAACATATTTTTAAATGTCATTTATGAAATTACATTCTGGTATAGCATAGTGCTATGTTCTACAAATTCCTTACTTTTTCATTTATTGTCTCCTTTTTTTTCATCTTTGTATCTCTATGAGCTTATTACAGCTTCAACAATGAGGCATCTCTGCTTCTTCTCCCTCCATACAATAGTGGAGTGCATATTTTTGTCAGGAGTGTGTGGATGCTAAGGGATGTGCATAAGTATAGCATCTGCCTTGTACAACAACTGCTTGTTGCTGTGTAAGACGGTGATTGTATTTGTATGTATGTATGAGTGTGTTGATGCATGTGTTTGCATGTATGGTTTAGCACGAGAGGTGGGTTCTGAGCTACAGGTCAGGTATGCATTGAGTGATAGTATTTGACATGTTTGGGTTTTGTTTGTATGAGTGGGTGGTTGAAAGTTAGCAGCGTGCACATGTAAAAGGATGTGGTGTTATGCGTAATGAGCATGGGTTTTGTGTCTTGCAGTGAGTGGTCAAATAGTTGTGTGTGTGTGTGTGTGTGTGTGTGTGTGTGTGTGTGTGTGTGTGTGTGGGTGTGTGGGTGTGTGGGTGTGTGGGTGTGTGTGTGTGTGTGTGTGTGTGTGTGTGTGTGTGTGTGTGTGTGGTTGGAAGCTTGTGGAGTGTGTAGATTTTGTCTTTAGTGGCAAATGTGTTTACGTAGGGGATGCAGTTTGTGTTTCATTGTAGTATGTGGAAATAGAACCATAGCTAGAGTAGGGCAAAGGGTGCAGCTGACCCAGGTGCAAGATGATAGAAGGCTTGATCTGCAGTTGCTGACAGGGCTGTATTGGAAGACCAGCATTCAGAAATAAATGCTGATACTATATTTATGGTCAGGGTTGAAGCTCTTCTTGTGTGGTATTGTAAGTATAGCAAGGCGCTATTACATTTATAGTAAGCCACTTGTTTCAAGTATAAGACCCTTTTTTGGTACTCATCTTACAGAATATACCTTTTTTTTGCTCTTCAGCTTAGAACTAAGGTGCTCCAGATTGGGAAATTGCACCGGATAAGCACTAGATAAGCTAGTTATGGCTTTATGCGGAAATTGAATGTGGACTGTGTGAAGATTTTATGAGTTTGGTGTTTATGTGCCTCTGTGTCTTCAGTAGCATTATCCCAGGATAAGTGTGATCTCAGAGTTTGTTATACAAGTTTTAGACCAGTGCTTCAGTGTGTAGATGTTGAGAGATGAGTGTGTGTGTATGTGTGTGTATGTGTGTGTGTGTGTGTGTGTGTGTGTGTGTATGCGCGCGTGCGTGTGTGTGTATGTGTATGTGTGTGTACTCCTGTGAATGTGATACGTAGAGAACTCAGTCTTCAGACTAGTCAACACGTTTGCCTAATTAATGTATTATTCAACTAAGTGGCTTTTGACTAGTCTAAACCTGACATTTAGGACCTAATCTGTTTTTGTTACTTGGTTACATCAAGAAAGGAGACTGTCTTAAGGTGCCATGATTGTTCTTGTATACTCATTGAATCAAATAAGTTGAAAAAAACAAAATCATTTGGTTTGTGTCCTTTCTGGATTTATTTCTGCTTTGATCTGTGGAGTTAGCATATATGAATACATTGATATTCTGCTGTCTCTGTGCTGTTTTCAGTATATCATTGTAGCCCTCTCACAGTAATCTTCAAAACAATAATATATTGTCAGATTACAGAGCACTTTAGCAAATAAAAACCCCTCTCCAACTTGCAATATGGATTCCACAATGCTTTTAATGCAGTTATTGACTTCTGTTGTGCATCTGTGGAAAGGGGAGTGTCTATTCCTAAATCTTTAAATAATGTTAAAAAACTGTAAACCATTCTTTGGTAATCTGCAAAATGAGGTTCCTAGGAGTGGAACAAATACCTTAAAGAGGATACAAATTACCTCACAGACAGAACTTTCAAGTTCAGTCCAGAAGCCTCCTGTCTGACATAGGAATGTTCGGAGCTGGAGTCCCCGAAGAATCAGTACTGGGCCCAATACTGTTCTGTCTGTTCATTAATAACATAACCTCCACACTTTCTATTACAGCTCAAACACTATGTACTCACAACATCCTTCTTCTATGGTTTGACTCCCCCGTCACATCAAACTAGAAACAGTTGCAAAGCAGATTTCAGCTGACTGCGTTAATGTGTAGAAACCAGTAAAATTTCATTTACCTCTCAATTAACTCCAACCCTGTGAATACAGTTACCATGACTGACTCAAGTAAAACTTGAACGCTGACAAACAAAAATATCTGTGACTCAGGATGGATCCCTTATTTTTTTCAGGGAACATACCCATACCGCATGCATGACTGATACAGTAACTGTGCATCTCAGAGCATGCTATTCTGTTTCAAATCGCCTCACACTAGGGTCTAGAAAAGTCCTGGATAAATATGCTGACATTTAAATCAGACTATGGACTACCCTTAAGAACACTGAGTTCAGGTCAAAACACACATCTAATGCAAATAATGAATATCATTGTACAACCCTAAAGACAAACAGCTACCCAACCCACCCAAGTCTCAATCCTTTTATGATACCTAATGTTCAAACTCCTGCTTAGTAATTATTGCCATCCTCTTACCTACAGAGTAAAAATTAAATCAACACCTTACAACCTAGACTCAAAAACTGATGAGCTTTCTGATACTTCAAAGACCTCAGTTCATACTAGCTCTTGGTGAAAAAAATGTGCCATAATGTAGTCCTCTCAAATAGAATCGCCTTCCAGTGAAAATGTAGAATGACATCAGTTACATGCAATTTAGAACAAAGCTATTAACATACCTCAGCGACACTTATGGCCGTCATTGTTTTGATGACATAGGATAACATTCAAGATCCCTCATACATTTTTCTACCTTATAAAAGTAAAAAAACATATAGTCATCTAAGATACTTAGATCATTTTGCCTTAAATATAGGAATGCAGTAGGGATCACTGAATATAACTAATCTACTTTACTAATAATATTCATACAAAGTTGGTGTTGTTACTGGGTTTATCTTACTGTAAACAAGTAGCATGCATTCGTTCTTTATATTTATATGTGACTGTCCAGTAGTTAAATTATGTGACTATGAATGCTTGACTTAAAACAGCAGATAATAAGCACTAAAATTAACCTAGTACAGCATTTAATGCCAATAAGCAAACAAAGTTTATTTTGTCTCTCTCACAAGAAACTATGTCCTCAGTTAACTTTCTTAGTTAAACTTTAACCTCTGTATATTGACATGTGATCCGGGTCATGGCTTAAAAGGTCTAAGGACCAGTCCATTCACTTAGTTAATAAATAAATAATAAATAAATAAATATGTAAATATTTTTACTTGAAAATCCAAAGCATAACATTGTATACAAACTTAGATAACTTTTAGTGTAAACTTGTTCATAGGTTCATAGGTAGGTACTATGCTATTGGCCCTAGGGCCTATATAAGCCCAGCCAAACGGTACCCTGGCTTTCGCCACCCAAGAAAATTATTTTCCTGTGCCCCTGTCGGGCAGAGCCACAGAAGTGATCCCCGGGGTGAATTTCCTATCTCCCATCCAATCATCAAGATTTTTCTTGAAGAGTGCTAATGAGGAGCTTTGTTTGATATAGATAGGTAGTTTGTTCCAGAGTATTGGAAGTCTCTGGGACAGGAATATATCCCTCCAGCATGTTCTGTTTATTGTGGTGACAAGGTTTGGGTCCCTAGAGCTTGGAGGGATTGGGATTTCTTTAAGTGGAGCATGTCCAACAGCTCTGGGTTTGACATAGCTTTGTATGTTAGGCAGATATCACCTTTGAGTAGGTGATATGCGACAGAGTAAAGCTGGAGTTTTTTGAGACGGTATGCACAGGGCATCTGTTTGAGGCTGGTAATCCTCTTTTTGAGGTATTTCTGAGGCCTTTCCAGTTGTTGTAGATGTCTTGTGTGGTACATACCAAAAGGGGCATTGTATTCTATAATGGGTCTAATGAGTAATGAGTAGAGGGGAACAATGACCTCTTTTTTCCTGGATGAGAAACCTTTTGTGATGAGGTGTACAATGTAGAAGGATTTCCTGACTACTGTGGCGATGTGATTATCAAATGAGAGACTACTGTCCACCTGTGTCCCAAGGTCTTGTATCACACTTTCGGTATTAAGTAGACTACTGCCTATGTGGTAGTTCATGGGTACAGAGTTTTTACCAAAAGGGATGACAGTGCACTTTTTGGCATTGTGGTCAAGATACTCATCTCTGAAGTCAGACTGCCTGTAGAGAGGCAAGGCATCCACGTGTTGCTGGGTACTCTGGTCCAGGAAATATCCTGCTTGTTAGAATTGTCAGCAGGGAGGATAGAATGATGTGTCCAAGAGCCTGCTGTCCTATCATGATGGAAGGGTGTGTGACGCCATGCTGGCAGATTAGTTCAACAGGTAAATTGCTTATTATTCAGAACATTTAAGACCACAGGTCCCTGTATTCTAGTCCTACATTCAGTACATTATACACACAGTTCCCTTGGGTGGCACTGCTGAAGGAGTTCTGTTTTCTAGGAATCAAAGGTGTGGGGGTACTGTAAACTTCAGTTATATCCTCTGTAAACATATAACTGTAACTAGTGAGGTACCACAGAGATCAGTGTTAGGGCCTTCTCCTGTTGGCATTTATTTTGAACACATCCAGTCAGATATCCCAGAAGCATGTTTGACCAAGTTTTCTAGTGACTGCAAGATAGGCACTGCTATCTGCTTATTCACTGAAATTAAACACTCCAGCAAGACTGAAATGTTCACATACTTTCTGTACAGAAAATGGTCTCAAGTTATATTCCAAAAAGAAATGTGCATTGTAGTAGCATTCATTAAAAAGCTGTTTGCACCTCATATGTTTTAAATGGTACTCCTCTTCAGACAGACTTGGTAATAAGAGACCTGGGTATTTATGTGGGAAACCTTCTCATTCAGTCATCGTGTTCATGATGATTATGATGATGATGATGATCATACAGTACTGTCATTAACCAACCAGGTGACTAATCAAGCTCTTCATATCCCCACTCAGTCAAATAGCCTTCTTCAGCATTTCTCTTTCCAACCAGTTCCCATACATATCATCACAAAACACCTAAAAAATTAAAGCCACCTTCAGCTGCCCCTGACATTCTACCTGTTGAATATCTTAAAATCGTAACTAAGGCTATTGCATAACTGGTTTCTGTTCTGATAAATTGATCCATATCTGTAAACAAAGTCCCCTTGCTATTAAAAAAAATTGTTATTCCTCTGTCCAAGGACTGAGTCAATACAGATCTTTCAAATTATAAGACAATTGCCATGCTATCTCCTCTACAAAAAATACTGGAAAATGTATTCATATGCAACTTTTGGTCATTTCACTCATAACCAGCTTCCATTGTCAACCCAACATGGCTTCTTTCCTCATCACAGCACAGCTACTGCTTTGCTGAATTTTGTTAATCTTGTCAGTACCCATAGAAATGCTGGAAGCCTAGTCTCCACCACTTTCTTAGACTTATCAAAAGCGTTTGTTATTGTCTCTCATCAGAAACTCTTATATAAACTGTCATCCTCAGAGCTTGCCTATTTTTCACTGCAGTTGTTCCATAGCTACCTCTCAAAGAGAGGACAAGTAGTGAAATGGAAAATAATGTATTCACCTGCATGCCAATAACTATTGGCATCCTACAAGGATCTATACTAGGCCCCATACATTTCAACATATCTCATCATGACATCTACACTGCTACAAAAAATGTTACCCCAGTTCAATACACTGATGATGCACACTAATCTGCTCTGCTAAAACTCTCTCTAAACTTCACGACTTTACAAAACAATCCTTTTTATCAACTAAAACATGGCCTAAATAATGCACAACTACATCTAAACTAAAAAAAAACATTGTATACAAACTTAGATAATTTTTACTGTAAACTTGTGGTCAAGACACTTATCTCTGGAGTCAGCCTGCCAAAATTACTGCTGTTTGCCCAAAAACACATTTCTACCAAAACAACCCTATTTACTATCATCTCTGCCAACAGCACCATAATAGAACAAGCAAATCACACAAAATTACTGGATGTGATCCTAGATGACCAGTTGAAATTTGGCCACCATGTATCACACATGATTAAAAAAACTCATCAAAAACTAGTTAGATTATATTAAGTAAAGACCTACTTCACTGACACTGCCATTAGACGCATAGCCTCTGCTTTCTTATTGCCATCTCTCTTCTGTGCTGCTAAAATCTTCACTAACCTTCAAGTCTCACAATTATCCATTTGAGTAATGTTTCAATAAAATAGCCACATTTGCAGTAAACTATAACAATAGAACGCACTGCTATTTAGTACTCAGAAAAAAAACACATCATCTAGCTGTTTCTCAGCTAACTACAATCTGCAGACTTCTCTGTAAGCCTCAGTTGTTATCACTAACATCATCATCATCACGAATGTATAATGGATATAAACTGTAAGTAAAATGTTCATTGGGATGCAACAGAAGAGAAATCTGCAGACAAAAAATAAGTTTAATAATGATAAGAAACAGATTCTGAAAAGTGTTAATTAATCATGTTCTAAAACAGCCATCTTCAAATTTAAAGCAGATATACTGCCGCTGAGCAGACAAGCCTGCAATGCTGCACTGGCAAGTGGCAAGATGTTGCTTGTTTGCAGAGGTCATAACATAACATAATATACAAATACTCTAAAATATTTAGGTGTTAAAGACTATTTTAAGTGCTTAGAATGTTATGGGAGATACAAATTCAGTACCTTTGTGAATTCAAATTTATAGTTTAATCTACATGTTTGACTTACTACAGTCTGCATCAGATAATAGCACATAACTTTTTTAATGCCACTTCTCAGCACCATAAAATATCTCCTTACAAGACACTCAGTGAAACTCTGCTGCTACTCCAAATATCCCTGTATATCCATTCTCATAATATCCATAATATTTTTCTGCTGCCTGGTCTGGGTTATTGTTCCATTTTACTTACTAATTTTATGATCTTCTTATCCTGGTGGTGGTGTGGAATGGACCAGTATTTTTGCTTCCTCTTCCTTCCTGGGGTGATCATGACTAGTTGGCTTGCATCTGTGCAGGGATCTGTCATACTAATTGTTCTTCTTTTCTTTCCTGAATTTCCAACTGGATTAGAGGATCTAGGTGTAGTAAAATGTCAGAAGTCCTCCATCAATGTGTTTTGGCACTATGCCATGTACTTGCAATTATGCAAAATTTATTACTCACATAACTTGACTGATAACATTTGTTTACTTATAATTTACTTTTCTGAGGGCTAGTTGCTTGCTCGCAACACTGTTGTGGCTCTGATGTAATCCCATTCATCCTTGCACATTGATGACATACCCCATGGCAACATGGTAATTTGTGATGATTTAAATAAAAGTAAAATATACATCAGAATTTAAAGGGGCCATTCAAGAATTTGTAGCATCCTCTTATTTTCAACTCCAAAATGGAACTTTCCACAAAATTGAGGACAGTTGAGAGGTATGTTTCCAAATGTGTCTCTTGTAGCACTGCTATTTCCACTCTACATTTTTTATTACAATTAAGTATTATTTTCTTTCTGTCTATACCTGTAAGACCATTCACATTCCAAGATAATATGGAAAGTGTCACCATTATGGTAAGAAGTCATTATTCCCACCTATTATATATGTCAACTTTTTAAAATGATTATTTCCAGCTTTTGTGATACATGCAGCCATTAATATCTGGCAGATTAATCCTATATAAATGTTTACATTGGAACCTAAGACATTTTGTTTTAATAAATACCCTAAAAAAAAACACCCTGGAATACTAATTGGTGTCTGTTCTTTTTTTTTTTTTTTGTATCTTTATTCACTCTGATGTTAAAACTACTTGCATACTTTCAGAAATAATTAACATTTAGCCTTGAAGAAACCAATGTTCTATCTTCTGTTGTCCTATTATCAGCTTGCCTCCATGGAAAAGGAAAAGGAAGAGAAAAAAAAAGAAAAATGTAGTCCTCTGTTGCAGCCTGAAAGACAAGGTGAAACATTTATTGGTAGAGGAAAACATTTCATTATATTCGGTGTTCTCATATTTACTTTCTTCCTCTTAAAATTTATTAGATTAAGCCAAAGGTCTTAGTCCAGATATTCAGCTATGCAAAAGTAAGAGAAAACATATCAACTCTACATATAGTATGATTTCAAATACCAAAAACTGCAGATGCCCATATACTTACAACATGACATTTATTGTATAAACACTTTTGTCCTTAAAGTTATATTGGACTTCCTCAGATACATGTGGTCTCCATTAAAAAAAAAACATTTATATACTGAAAACAATGCTGCCATCTTGTTGATGAAATTATGAAAGATAGCTTACAACAGAAAAAAATGGCAACACATAAAATGTAACTTAAGTATTTAAGACACTATAACAATAAATACAATGTTAAACTTTAAACCTTTTGTACATTAATAAACTGGTGATGGAAACTCTATCATTAATCATTGTTGCTTACTCGGTTTTTGGTATTTGTGTACAATTTGTGTCTGAGTTTGGTGCTGGGGATATTTTATATATCATGATTTGTGTACTTTTACAGCCCATCCTCCACTGCAACAAGCCAAGATTACAGCCTATTAACTTAAACATGCTTTTGTCTAGCATTTCTTCTCTATTTGCACTGTGATTCCTATGTTTCTTAATACCAAAAAAAGAAGAAATAAAGAGGAGAGAAAGAAGACAAAAGTCATTTGTACTTCAATAACTATCACATACAAAATCAACTAAAAAGTATCTACTGTAAAATATGCAATTTGTATTGTGAAAAGTTTTACAGAAATATTAAGAAAAATTGTTTTACTTACAGTTACTTTTTTCCTTCTTCTTCCCTTTTCATCACAGTCCTTCCAAACATTAGCAGCATGAATTGAGGTAAATGCTTTTCAGTTCCTCATAAGTTTAACAAAGTCACCAAAAGTTCGCTCTTTCCACTTATTCTTATACAGCCATATTTCACAAATGTGATTGATGCTTTGCAGTCTCACATTTATTCACTAGTTTCAGTGATGCTTGTCCTCTTCCTTTTCACCTCCATCTCCCAACTCCAGATTCTGGTTCAACTCCATGGTACTCCTGATTTTTCTGGTCAACTCTTATGTTTTCTCTGTCCACCATGCATTTTCCTTTGGAAAAATAGAAAAGGTTTCACTGGAAAAGTCTCTCCCTGTGTTTTATTAGCAGAAGAATGAAAGGCAGAGTCCCCTTTTGCTTGATGGCTCATTTTTTGTTGGACAAACTTGCATTTTTTCCTTCACCTGTTCTGCATCAAAAAAATTACTTTGATCCTCGAGGAAAAAATATTCTAATGACAGCTGGATACAGCAGCTTGAATGTCACATCTGCTTCTTGACATTCTCTGATTACTGGAATTATTTTATTTCTTGTCTGCTTGGTGTACAGTAAATAATCATTTTTCGCAAACACTTTACTGTCTCCAACTTTTAATGCTTTGCTCTTTTGCCAAAGTTTTGTCATGACCGACTCTATCTGCTGGTAGGGTTGCATCTTTACTAATAAAGGTCTTGACTGCATTTACATGGCCAGATTTGGAGCATACACACATGGTGCCCTTTCAGTTATCAGTTCCTGCTGTGGAATACCTGTCCAGCTGGTTATTTGTGCCTTAATAAAAATAATACAGTCTATTCCTTCCAATTTCTGTGGTAAAGCAGAAATTCTCAGATTTTCCCAATGTGCTCTATTAATAACTAATAACCCTATTATTTTTGAAACATCTCTTCTTGAGCAGTCTCATACTCAGTCAGACTTTTCTTTATTTCAACTTTAGATTTTTGCAGTTTTATCAGCTCATCTGAATATCTATTTAAAGCTTCTCCCATTATTTCCAGCCTTTTGTTATTTGAGTTAATATACTCCAACGATGTTTTGTTTATTTTAATTAACTGAGAAAATTAAACTTATTTTTCCTGTAGATTACTGAAAACCATGTCTTGCATCAAACCTGGACCTTGAACTGCTTTTTGCTGAACAGCTGCAGGATTTTTCCAAATTACTGTTTTCCTTTTACCTTTTTTATTTGATTTTATTTCAGGCTGTCTTAGTTTCTTCTTTGCAGGCATTCAGGCATGTAGTTAATAGCCAGTACATTAATTTTTGTCAGTCTGACAATATCATTGGCTGTTGTTTCTTGATTTCTGTTTTTACACTGGGAGAGCTTAAGTTAAGTTGTTGATCAGTGTGCAGCCATCTTGGGAGTCTTACAGCTCTTAACAATGTAATACAACTTAATACAACCCTATGCCTTCAATAGAATTTTACAGTGTATATTAATGTTGCTAATCCCTATAAGCAAATCATCTAATACTACAGGTGACTCTTTATATTTAAGCAGAGTAGCTAAACTATGAAACCTTATCCCTCAACCACTAAAATCCATTCAGAATGTAAACTCATTTAAAACACAGCTAGACTTCATTGATCAAATCAATGGATCCTGTACATCTCCAGGATAAATGACACTGTAATCTTCAGCTTGCTATGTCATCAAATCATTTCTCCTCTCAGAGAATCCTTTGCACCACAACCAGTCCTCACCAATACCCAAAATAGTTTTACTAGCATCTCCCATCCTTATACATAGTTTTGTGACACTGTTCATCACCCTGTCTCTATACTTGGAATATAAATCCTCACCTCTTCACTACAATATTAACCTTTTCTTACCTACTGTATTCCTTCCCTCACTTCCATTTCTTTCTTGTTTTTGATCCCTGAAAGATCCAATACCATTTGACCACCTCTTTCCTTGCACTATAGAAAAATCTGCATCAACAAGTAAACAAAATTCATTGGAGACAGTTTCCTAACTCAACATATTCCCAGCCTATGGAATAAGTTACCACTACAGGTCAAACAAAGTACTGCTTTGACTACATTTAATGCTACTGTTGATGTTTAGATGGGTAGACACACATTTACACCAGGATTGTAATGTACAGCTCTACTTCAGTTGGATAGTAAGCACTATTAAGTCCTTGAAAAAGGATGCATGAACTTTTAAGTATGTATATTTAAAGATGTATATGGCTAGGTATCCTATGGTCCTTGTGACTGCTTCCCTAGCATTGCTCCTATGTTCCTATGTTGAATGACCTTTGGTGGAGAACAGAAGCCTTACAGATTTTCACAAGTCTAGTATGGAAGGAGAGGAACATGTGTCCCACATCCGATGTGCATAAGGGCATACCACAAGAACCTTAAGGCTTTGCACATTTCTTCATCCTGAGAGCATAGATTCTGACCAACCTGCTGAATGATTGGTCCCATCTCCCATCTTCATCTGCAGAGTGATCCTCACTCCTTTGGTCCTAACTATAGAGCACTATTGTCCAATTTCACCTTCCAAGGAGTCAGGAGGCCCACTCATAGTGGGTTTACATCCAGAATTACTGATGAGGAGTACTGGGAGCTTAGAGAGAAGATGGAGACTGGGCAGGCATCTGAAAATCATTCAAAGTGGCTAGATGTAAAAGACTGTAGACATAAGCTAAATTTCCATGAAAAAAATAAAACTATAAGAAAGTATGAAATTTATATTTTGAGCAGCTGCAGTTTCCCACACTGTACAGCTAAGATACACATCTACATGTTTTGCATTTAATAAAACATTGCATTTAATGAAATAATTTCCCTGGCATCACCTCTAAATATTTTTACAGGAAGAGAATATGAAAATAAAAATATATATAATACTAAGTATACTTATGAACATCCTTGTGTTTGAACATAGCATTTCTTATGAAAATCAATGACTTGGGCAGAAGTCCGCCAACAGTTTACCACTCATACTCAGATTATGCTAAACATTCTTCCCAATCACTCCTGTCCAAGACCATTTGATGTCTCCTGGAAGAATTACAGAAGCTGTAGGTAGTAGCCTATGGAGCATTGCACCCATGGTCTATAAGAAGGCCGGACACCTTAAATAGGTGTTAGGTGCTTATGCAAAAAAAGCAAACAAGGTTTTCTTTCTGCAACTTGCAGTTAAAGGGAAGCTACCCTCTCATTTACTAAGCAAACTCCAACAGAAAGGTATCCAGACAGTGTTTTATGTGTTTACCCACACCTGAGCAAGACCTCTCCTGAGATTCAATTCCAGAGAAGGAGAGAGATAAAGGGGTAGCCACAATTTGACAAGTCTGTTTGTACTACCAATAATGCATGTAGAAAGACTAACTAAATTTAGCTGGTACTTATCACCTACCACAAAACCTCCTTTCCCATTACTGAGGTGACATTCTGTGCTCCAAGATCTATTTTCCAATGAAAGAGTCAAGTTTGCCTTAATCAGTCTTTCCCCTGCCTGCTACTTGACTGGTATCACACCTGGTGCCCCACACGTTGACTTGCAGAAGGTGAGCTGATATGACAGCTCCACACAGATTTTTTTTTTGCCTGCTACCACTGACCTCACATTCTTCTACTGCCATTACCCTTTATGATCACATTTTCATAGTTGCCCACTAAGTGAATTGACCCACGCCAGGAGTCTCTCCTCTGGTACAGCCCATACAAAGGGAGGGTCCCCAATCCCTATCTATAGGTTCTAAGGGGTGTGAGTCACCACACCATGCACTGTAAGTGGGACAAGACCATGCATGGACCATCATACTACAATTCACACTTTTTTCTTAAGCTCTTCCTTCTGGCATGCAGGGCTTATTTCATCTATCTGGGCATACAATACCACAATTAAGAAATCACCTCCTTCTATATAGTGATGCATTCCTCATCTGCCTGCTTACCTACAGCAGCAACAACCCATATCGCAGCTCCAGTATCACCACTAGGGCTCATGAAGCTGCCATGCCCCCTGCATGTCCCAACACTCTCCTCCCTGGAAAAGGTGAGAAGGTGAATGTGTGGTCATTCCTCTTTCATCTGGTCAGCTCCAATAGGTGCCTGAGTCAGTAATCAAACTCAGGGCTTTATCCCTCTATGCCAGTGGAAATGGCTTCACTAAGGTCTTTTGGTCTTAGCCATAACTGTCTACATGAGGCACTTAGTCACCAGGCATTCTCTAGCAAGTAGCACCCTAGGAGCCTGTGTCCAATATGTTCATTTTATTTTTTATAACTGCATCCACATTCGGGCATTTTACTATCTAGTTTCCCTGCAGAATCCATATCAGTACTTAAGCATTGGTTCATACACAGTAATGAAGCAATCATAGCTTTTGCATCAATACACACTCTTTAAACGTCTACTCATAATTAAAACTACTGATTGCCTCTTTCTGCTTGCCTACATTGCCTACAAATTAGTGGAGATGCTTTTTATGCAAGTTCATTTTCACTAATATATGACAACTCTTTCACTTTACTTTTATACAGTTGATAAGGCTACTTTTGTTCAGAAATACTGATTGATCCTTTCTGTTTGTTAAAATCACTGGCACAAATTCATATTCTCTAAATGTGAAGACAGTTTTATTTTGCTTCTGTTTAGTTGCTGAAGCTTATTTTTGCTTAGAAAAACTGATTGCCTATCTTGTTTTACCTGGAATATTTTTAAAGAAAGTTTTTTGTAGTAATATTTGAAGACTTCTTCATTGTGCCTTTACTATATATTACTTCACATTCAACATTCAGTTGTTAAATTGTCCCCTTTTAGTGCAGTTACTATATATTGCCATTAAACTCTGTTACATAAAAATTACTTCAGATTGCTCTTTTTGTATTAATTATTGCATATAAGTTGCCTGTATATTAATTTGTTATATCTAACCATGCATATGTTCATTTGATAGGTACACACTGTTTTTATTGCATGGAAATGCACTGTGTATGTGTTGTTGCAGTATCTGACCAGTAATAAGGTTCTTTGCAATTTTATAGTTACTACATTGCAAACGTTCATGTGCACTTCTGATAAGCAAACAGTGTCATTGTTGATTATAGTATCGTGGGTGTGGGGTGTAGTCCCTTATGTGCAGAGAAGGAAGTAATACAGAAATTCTGATAGATTATGACTGAAAATGCAATTTTATTTCGAAACATCTTTCCATTTCAGTGTGGTTAGCCAATATCAGTCTGAATTGTTCTATTGCTACAGAGGCCAACATATGCTGAGTCGTGCATACTTACACCATATATGCAATATGCATTTGACTTCCTGGTTTATAAATTGCTCTAAAGTCATAGCTCTGTAAATTCTCTGCAGCCTGAGTGGTATCTTGTATAACAACTTTGTGAATATGCTTTGCACTGGCTTCTGGGCATTCCCTACTTGCACTTCTTTTCCTATAAATATATTGATGAAACTTTCCACAAACACTGTTGTTCACAGCTGTTACTCTAGCAGAGCATATAGTTTCTGACAGACAGTGAATTTTCTGGCGTTAAAGGCAAATGGTTTATCTTCTTGCAGAATCATTGCACTGGTTCCGTTTTGACTTGCATGAGCTTGTAGTGATGTAGCACTCACATCAGACTATTTCAGTGTGCTTGGTCTGATTTATATCTGAACAGTACAAAAGACTTGTATTTCTCTTAATAGTGTATACATTTCAGGCATTCTGAATAAAATTTGAAAGATACTGTATCATGATGAGTAATCTCATAAGTGCTTGTTTATTATTTAGTAGTGGTAATTCGACAACAGAACTGATATTTTTTAAACCTTTCTGAAATTAAAATATGATTTCTGTATCTCAGATTATATATTATATTGTTCTTATTAAGCTTGAGGTTTTTTACACTCATTGTAAGGCCTACCACCAGCCAGTAGCTTGGTGAACCAAAATCCTACTCCAGGATGTGCCTTTACATTGCTGCCTCACCCGTTGGGATTCTGGCAGTACACCTGCTGCTGTACCTCTCCATCAAGGACCCCATCCACTAATCAAACTTAGATCAGCTTTTAGTCAGGGCATTATTTCTCACATCATCAGAGCTATATAAATGGACCCCAAAATTCTACTAAAATGAGAGTCTGTAGAGTTGGGACCATTCCTCATACTTACATCATCCAAAGAGCCCACAACTGTAAGTACTCTTCTGAAATAAGGAATCCACTTACATCCATCCTACTGACCTCCAAGTAACTGCTTGATTTCCCTATTATAATAACTTTAAAAGCAGATTTATTACCCTTACCCTGAAGATGTTGTCATTATTCTTTAGGATATTGCAGTTGCCAGTAACCACTTTCTTAATGGCTATAGCATCCATGCTACATGTGATACTCATGGCTAAATCAGAGATATTATTTTCAACAATTTATTATAAATATTTGTGTTACCCCCCAACAAGTAGTTATAATAAATTGTTGAAAATAATATCTCTGATTTAGCCATGAGTATCACATGTAGCATGGATGCTATAGCCATTAAGAAAGTGGTTACTGGCAACTGCAATATCCTAAAGAATGTGTTACCCCAACAAGTATTGCGGTGGTGGTGCTGCGGTAGCGTTGTCGCCTCACAGTTAGACGTTGCCCGTTCGATTCTCAGTTAGAGCATCTTCTGTGTGGCGACATGCATGAATGGGCGTTCCTTCATTGAAGGTTGTGCGTTAGGCCCGGCAAGCCAGTACGTAAGAATCTACTGCCAATCATTAGCGGATCGGAGTTCCGCTGTGGCAACCCCTAACCGGGAAAATCCGAAAGACATAACAACTTGTGTTACCCCAACACTTGTAATGGGACTATAGGTGTCCATCCCTAATATCTTCACCCGTACTCTTGATGAATGCCTTGGGATTCCCATTTGTGGAAAACATTTTTGTTGACTTTGTTCTCTTACTTAAAAGTAAACGATCGAAACAAGTTAACTTATTAAAAGTAAATGATTCACAGAAGTTAGTCTTTGCCTTAATCTTCTCTGAATTCAGCTTCAGTCAACTTTGATTTAGACAGTTCAGTACAAAATTAAGCAGTTCTCAGGGAGGTTAAAATGTGATATGTGTTCCTATGAGAATGAGAAGTAATGCTGCATGTCATCAGTCTAAGAATGATATTGCATACTTTGCATTAACAGGACCTCGTCCCAGTGGAAACAAATATGCAGCACACAAGAGGGGAGTCAAAATCAATCCCTCAGTTCATTAAGTGTCTGTGGGAGGACGTTTTACACCGTAAAACCAAAAAGGTGTGATCCCTCTGAAAACCATGTTAGAAAGTCCAGTGTGGACATGCAGGTGATCAAGGATGATCCTGTTGTCCGCACTGTTAAATGTTGATGAGAGATGAAGGACAACCATTTGATTTTATATTTATTCATTTAACAATCGTTTGGGCAGCCACGGTGGTGCAGTGGTTAGCATTGTCTCCTCACAGCAAGAGATTCTCCGGTTCGATCCTCGGCTGGGGTGCCTTCTGTGCAGAGTCTGCATGTCCTCCCTGTGGTCGCGTGAGTTTCCTCCGGCTGCTCCGGTTTCCTCCCACATCCCAAAGACATGCTGCAGGTGGATTGAACACTCTAAATTGGCCCTAGGTTTGAGTTCGTGTGTGTGTGCCTTCTGTGGAAGGTTGGGCGCCGGGCTGGCAACTCGACACTGTAAAACTCCACTGCCAATCATGAGCGGACAGGTGATCCGCTGTGGCAACCCCTAACCGGGAAAAGCCGAAAGAAGAAGAAGAATTGTTTACTTCCACTGTACTTTGCTCTTAACAGGCCAGTCATTGAATATAATGCACCATTTAGTATGTACCTGTCCAATTACTTGTCCCAACCGGAGTGACCACAGTGCTTTCTCACTAAAAAAGGCAAGGGCTTAAATCACAACAACTATGCACACCATCTCAAAGCCTTAATCCTCTTCTTGGTATAATACAGCCAATTAATAGCTGACCTCTGTTTCATGTATAGAGCCTTGGCAGACCCTATCCTTTCAGACCTATTGCACATTTGTAAGTCTATTGGCAGCATGTACACCTGCACATATCGAAGGGGCAGGTATGTGTCATAAAGAGTGCCTCTTCTATGGGTCCATCTTCTACTCAACATCAAGCAAAGTACTTTATTTTATTCAAACATGATTTGGATGAATCAATGAGAAACCACAGATTAATTCCCAGTTTAGCACCCACGTCCCTCATGGACAGGGAAAGCAAGTAAATGTCCCAGCATATCCTTGTTTTGACACCCTCTGGATTATTTGCATGCAAAATATAAGGGTTAAAAACTACCTTGGGAATGTAAGCCTAAGATTCTCACAGATTAAAAGCCCAGTAAATACCTGTGAACTGAGACAGAATATAGCCAATTATTTCTCACCACCATATAGTCTTTTATAAAAGGGTGCTTACTGTGAGCTAGTAACAAAGAAGGTTATCATTTCTTGTGTGTGTGTGTGTGTGTGTGTGTGTGTGTGTGTGTGTGTGTGTGTGTGTGTGTGTGTGTGTGTATGTCTGTGAGTGTGTGTGTGTGTGTGTGTGTGTGTGTGTGTGTGTGTGTGTGTGTGTGTGTGTGTGTGTACTGGTGTGTGTATTTGTGTGAGTGTGTGTTTTCACTTTTCTTGGCCAGCTGTTCTTATATCAAGGAGTTTGATTTTTTTTTGTAGTTCATGAATGAAAAGGACAAAGGAGACAGTAAGATTATAAATGGGAATTTAACTTTCTGTTGGTGACCTCCTCAGTAATCTTTTCAGTAAAGGAAGGCCTGAGACAAGGCAACTAGGCCTGAGACATGGAACCATCTTTAACAAAAGGGATAGCAGAGCCTTTTTCAATAAAGTTGGAAATGTCCCTACTCTCTGAGAAGTATTAATTATATGGAAAATCACTGGAGCAAGACTCTCTATGGTAACCCGAAACGAATGAGCTTTGTAGGGCCAGGATTCAGTTAAAAGTAAGCAGAACTGACAGAAGAAAACATATGTATTGTCTCCCCTTAGACAATGTGGCCAAAATCAGGCTAACATAACCATAGACATTCCACAGCAAGATGCTGCTAAATAAAGGAGGGGCACATGGAGGAAGATGATGCATAATTTTACTGTGCAGAGTTCTGACACTGAGAGGAAGGGAAATTCTTTAGAGAAGGCCAATTGGTTGTGCTGCAGAAGATGCTAACAACCCAAAATGTCTTGGCTGCATGATTGTAGACAGCGGAAATATTGCTAGGAAAGCCCATTGCTTTCTTATGTGACATTTCTGAATGATATACTGTTTAATGGGCATCTAATCTAAGTCTGCCCTCTAGAAGGACTGTGTTTATTTATACATGCTTTGACTTTCACTCATTCCTCTGCATCTCATAAAGGTCGGGACCAGAAAGATAGGAGTACATAAATGAGGGCAAAATCGATCTTCTGGAAAGGAAATTGATTTACTGTAAATGGAAGCGAATAAATCTGAATCATGAGCACTACAGACCATTTCTAGCCGGTCCGATAAGGAGAATCAGGTCACTACTTCAAATATTTTCTAAATACTTAAATGGAACCAGCTTGGTATCCGGTGACATTATTTATGTAAGCTGAAGGTAACACTGGATCAAGGTGTGATCAGACCATGCACCTTTTGTCTTGGTCCATACTGGCTATGTAGTAAGAAAGCTAAGTCCAAAGTATGTTCTTTTACATTTATGGCAGAAGTCTCCTAAGCAAAACCAAAGCCTTCCTTTCATAATCTGGAGGAGAAGAGACATGATATGCACAAAGAGGGTGAATTGGAACCACTTTAAATGAAACTGACCAAGTGAAAACAGAAAGTAGTGTATCTAGGTCATCTACACTTTGGTCCAGTTACAGAAGGTCTAGTAAGGCAATCAAATTGCTACTCAAAACATTTCTTAAATCTGTAAACTAATCTGATGAAGCCCCAGGTAGAAGTAGATCAGACTGTGAATCTGGTTTTATCTCTAGATCAGATATGACAGCTTAGTGTGAAAATCAAGTTTCGACTGGGTCTATATTACGTGATCGAATGGTCAAATATTCGAACATGTAATAGTCGACCTGTAATAATCGAACCACCACAATGTCGAACGGTTCAATGGAGATCTCCGTACAGTGCGGAAATGGAAGTTTTCTGTTTTCTGCACTGTAGTACGATCTCGGAGTTGGTATATTTAAGTAGCGGGGGGGGGGTGCAGGGAGGCTTGCCCTCCTGTGTAGAACATTTAAATGGTTTGGGTGGGTTTTTCTTTTTTATTTTCCGTTCGACATTGTGATGGTTTGATTATTACGGGTCGACTATTACTTGTTTGAATATTTGACCATTCGATCACGTAATATAGACCCATTTCAACTGCGTTCTGTTAGATATATGGCAGAAGAGACTTCCTGAAGAAAGCCATAATCTGGAGGAGTTCTGTGGAAAGTTCACTGTCATCAACCCAGGCATTAACCAGATAGCCGGAGAAATCTACAGATTGCCTCTGCCAACAGAGTGTATTCAAAGGTGTTAGTTGTCCTATGATCTGTCTTGGTACAGGTTTTGTTTGCAGTTCCCTAACACTCCTCTTTGCTTAGTCACACTGTCCTCCTGAGTTGGAATGGACTCCGAACACTTCAGACCCCTTCACTTGTCCCATAGGTCTGTTTTTTCTCCTGGGGACATATCCCAATGTCAGTTCACCCAGGTAGGTCCAATCTGTCAAGACAAAGATAGTTCCATGACAAACACAGGTTTTTGTGCCCCATGACTGGAGGGTGGTGACGGAGTGGAAAAGTGAGGGGTCACCATGCTGACATCAGCTGTTGGACTGTTGCAATTTATTTTACACCATGCCACTAGTGTTATGTTGCCTTTACTCACAGCTGAATGTAGGAGTAGCATGGCATGTGACTAGGGAAAAGCTTTACCTCCATAATAGTGTTCACTCCACAAATCTCCACCCATATTTCTTGCCTAGCATTTGTCAGGCCCCTGTTTCCTGGATCACAGGAGCCTTTACAAGCCAAGGCAATAATTATCAGGATATGACAATATTATATCTTAATTTCCCAGATATGGGATGGGGTAATATCAGGGTCTTTGGGTGTTGGAGCCCTTAGTCAATTTACAGACTGCCTCTGCCCATAAGGGACATGGGCAGTACCCCAAGAGTGAATTTATGGTTCCCCATCCATTTATCCAAATTCTTTTTGAAGAGAGTAAGGGACAGGCTTTGTTTTATGAGGATGGGAAATGTATTCCATAGATATGGTAGCCTTTAGGATATGAACCTCTCTCTCCAGCAAGTTCTGTTAGAGTCACAAATAAGATTCAGGTCCATGGAGTGCATAACCCATGTATAATTTTTCTTGCGAATATGTAACAGTTTCATCAGGGCTGGTTCAGAGAATGCCTTGTAGGTCAGGCATAAGTCCCCTCTCAATAAAATATATGTGATATGAGGCGGAGTAAAGGGATAGGGCCTTTAGTCAGTCTGCATAAGACATGTGTCTTATGCTTTGTATTTCTTTAGTGAGAAACCTCTGTGGCCACTCCAGTTAGTATAAGTGTCTGGTTAGGTACACGCAGAAGGGAGTATTGTACTTGATTATGCGCCTGATGAGAGTTGGGTACAATGGCACTATGACTTTCTTTGATTTAGAAACCACGCCTTTATTTATACGTTGAGCTACACAGAAGGATTTCCTCACTACTGTAGCTGTCTGGTGATCAAAGTTTAGGTTACTATCTTTCCGTGTTCCTAGGTTCCTCATCACTGGGTCTACTTCTAGGGGTGCGCTATCAATATTATAATGTGCAGGAATATCTAATTTACCAAAGGGCCTAACCATATATACCTTTTTTTGTTGTTTTATCTTTAATTTCACTGTTGGTTGTTAGAAAGGGATAGGTTTTAGACAGGTAAGCTCTAGCCATCCTAAGGGGCATAGAGAGCCATAAATTCACATAGACTGCAGAGATGAAAATCCAGACCATATCTAAACAATCGTATCTTGGTTTGTAATTTACTGTAGAATTGACTGGTAAGAGAAGTTTTATTTGAATTTATATTTTATTTGTTATCACTGGTTTTCACTGTTTGTAGGTAGGAAGGGATAGCTTGTTAACAAGATTTACTTTGATTCATATTTTGTTGTTTTTACCTTTAATTTCACTGCTGGTTGTTAGAAAGGGATAGGTTTTAGACAGGAAAGCTCTAGCCATCCCAAGGGCCCTGGAGAGCTATAAATTCTCACAGACTGCAGAGAGGAAAACCCAGAGCATACCTAAACAATCCTACCTTGGTTTGTGATTTATTGATGTTTACTGTTAAAACGAAGTGCAACTGTGAGCGATAGTAAGGAAGTACAGCTTTTGTCTGGCTTGCAGAACTTGTACAGTCAGAACAACTTTACTGTACTTACTTTAGTATTTTGTTATATTACTTGTGTGACTTTTTGTCATAGAAATAATTTAAGTTCTCTTTCAATTCTGTGGTTACTGATTTTGATTATCTATTCTTTTACAATATTTTATTTGTTTGAAGCTGAATACGGATTCCTTAAATGAGTATACAATTAATGATTTGTTAATGCACAAATATCTTGTACAGTGTAATAAATGCTATGCATATTTAAAGCTAACAGCCGATAACACTGATGATCTGTGTTCGTCATGTCAAAAGTTGGATGAGTTACTTACCATTGTTAGAAGCAAATCTATATTCAATAATGATGATTGCATTTGTGCAATTGGCATGGCTTGGAAAACTAACTGTTGTTATATATATATTAATGACTGGACTGGTGAGGTAGATAATGTTAGGCAAAGAACAAACAGAACACATTTAGGAAATCCTGCATCTGTTGTCTGTAAAGATCATTCAATCCCTAGGAAACAAGATGATGCCCCTGACAACTTTGGAATTCTGGATGCAAGTATTCAGCAATATGAGGATCTGGATTGTTTAGAAGGAAACAAAACAAGAAAGAAAAGGAAGTTCTCAACAAATAGCAAGGCAGAAGAAGAAACTGATCAATGTCTGTAAAGTAAAGAAAATATGTACTAAAAGGTCACTGCTTTGTTATGTAACACACAGGTTACAGGGAATGATAATATTTTTCTGTCAGAAAACCTTCAGTCTACAGAACAAGGCATCATTTTTTCCCAGAAGAGAAGGTAGAAAAAAGAGGCAAGGAGTAGTTGAAAAGGAAGAAATCAAAATGTAATGTGGAAGGATGGAAGAACATTACTGAAAGAAAAAAGAAGAGAATGACAGATGTTGACTACATTGCTCAAGCTGTGGATTTACAATAATAACTGGATGAGAATTTAATACACAGTGGGATTAATAAGACTAATGATGATGAAGATCTATCGTTTGTAACAAATGATACAGTAGATTTTACTGTATTACAAAGTTGAAGATTCTTCAGAGCTTGTCGAACAAAGATATTCTTGTAATTGGAGATTCAGTTATTAGGGGGACTGATACTTATATGTGCAGATAAGATAATAAACATCAAATAGTGTTATGCTAAAAATAGAAGATGTGAGGCAAACCTTGGAATGCCTTAATGTAAGGCAGTACGGATCTGTTTTAATTCATGTTGGTACAAATTATCTCATCCGCAAGGATTCTCTGACTGTTAGTAGGGAAATGACAGCCCTCTTAGATAGTAGAGCTTGTTAGGATGTATTTTTCACAAATTACCTGTAGAAAGGATAGTCAGGTCACCGTGAATGAAAAGGCTTTTTGGGTAAATACCTACATGGAAAAATGTCCTGTTTTAAAAAATGGAAACATGTAGAGCATCCAAGGCTAGTTTTGTGCACACGTGTTCAGATAGGATGACGTGCATTTGTCCAGATCAGGGAAGAGAATTTTTGTAGTAGATATTTTGCAATATTTGATAAACACTGGGAAGGATTTTTGCCAGGTGGAAAATTTAACCGTTCAGAGATAGCAACATTTGATGCATCTCTGATGGTTGTTAATGCTAGGAGCATTAATAATAACTTTTTTTTTAGTGGAAAATTTGCTACTTTCCCACAAGATTGATGTTATTGTTCGTGAAACATAGTTAAAGAACAATGACTAGAAACAAGTTCTGTCAGAGTATAAATGTTTTTACTGTAACAGACATTTTAACAAAAAATCAGGTGGCGGTGTTATAATAGGGATTAAAATAGTTATGACACCTGTGATTATTACATGTTCAGTCATAACACCAACACTGTGTAACTGTGACAATAAAGACAACCCTGGAACATATAACATTTTTTGGAGTGTATAGACCACCAAAGTCAAGTGCAGATGACCTAGAGAATTCATACATTTCTTGTATGAAACGCAGGAGGGAAGCATAATATTAGCTGGAGACTTAAATTTACCAGAAACAGACTGGAATAATATTCATTCAACAACATTAGTAAGGAAATAATTCATAATATATATTCAGGAGCAAGAATTGCTTCAGATTGTAAAAAACCTAAAAGGGGCAGAACATACTAGACATTGTGTTCCTAAAGAAATTACTGTAACTTCAAGTTAAGTTTTACCACTATTGATGTGCAGTGATCATTGGGTTATAAAGGTTAATTTGTTGCTAGATAATTCTGCCAAACTGAAATCTAAACTAATGGACAGAAGGTTAATTACAGATTATATGGAAGCAAAACAGTCACTATGTAAAAGTAACTGGAGTGAGGTGTTTAGGGGAAAACCGACAGATGGAATGTGGAAAGATTTGAAAGAAAAATTGTTTGGGTGCAAAAAAATCAAAAAAATGTTTAACATCAGGATCTAGGCATACAATGTCAGGGGGATATATTTCCTTACGAACAAGATATCTGATTAAGGTGAGAGAAAGCAAATATAAGAAATGGAAGAGAGGTTGAAGTGCAACTTTGAAAACTGAAATAAACAAGCTGGACAAACAGATTAGTGTGAGACAAGATCAAGAAAAATTTGAAGACAATTTATATAAAGATATTGAGTATAATAGGAAACCATTGTATAGCTACATAAGATGTTGAAGGAGTAAAGACATACAAATTGATAAACTGTGTGCAGATTCTAAAATGTATTCAGACACAACAAGATACATTTACAAAATCTTATGCAAAACAGTTTGGCTCCACAAAAGGGGTTATAAGTTGTCCTAGTGACATTCAGGTAACCTCAGATAGTGGAAGCAAATTAGATTATATTGACAAAACAACTGCACAAATTGGATCTAAACAAAGCACAGGGAGGAGACAGAATTAGTAATAATGACTTGAGAACACTTCAGCAAGAACTGACAGTACCATTATATCTGTTATTCACTAGGTCATATAAATATGAGGAGATTCCTCAAGACTGGAGACATGTGCTTATTAAATCTCTCTATAAGGGAAAGAGGAGTAGGACAAACCCAGAGTCATATAGACCCTTAAGTCTACTTTCATGTTGTGAAAAAATAATGGAGAAGGTAACATTGGATAAGTTATTGTCAGAATTGGATAGGTTGGGACTTGAAACCATATATCAGCATGCATATGTTGAAAATAGATCTATTAGCACCTGTAACATGATGTTCTATAACAATATAGTAACAGCTATGAATGAAAAATGTTGTTGTGATGTAGTTTATAGAAATTTAATTTCACCATTTGACAGGGTACTACACAAAACACTGATCAATAAATTAGAACAACTATGTATTGATGTACTCTTGATAAGATGGATAGCTGCATGGCTTACAAATAGGATATGGCAGGTATGGACAGGCGAAATTCTTGGTTAGAGTCAGGGTTTCCAACAGAGCTCTGTCCTAGGCCCTTATTTTTTAGATTGTATCTTTCAGACTTAACTTTTTCATCTGAGGTGTTCTACAGCCTATATGCAGATGACCTGAAATTGGGTAAACTGATTACACGTGTTACAGATAAGGCATGTCTGCAAAATAACTTGATTAAATTGACCATTTGGGCACAGGAGAATAATATGATGATAAACACATAAAAAACGAAGCATATGAGATTTGAGAGACATAAATTGAAATGTGAATATTTAATACAGCACACAGTAATTAAAACTGTAGACTCATTTAAGGATCTGGTTATATGGGTCGATCCAATAAACTAAAGAGGTAGCAAACAAGAGAAACTAATAAAAAATGGCTGGAATATGTAACGGAAAAGCTATACACTTTCTTAACAAAAGAAATCCAGAATGATAAACGCTTTTGCATCTACAAAATATGAGACTTCATCAGATAAAATCCTCTGTAAAATACCACCTTTATAGTGGGAAGAAATCCCATGATCCCTCACATAATTACTCCAATTATATGATTAACTAATTGACAGCATTTAAAAAGCACATAAAAACCATAAATATATATTATAAAAAAACTGTAGAAAATACACAATCAAATCCAGTCCTCTAATAATAAATTAAACAGTTTAAAAACATTATCTAGTTTGAGCTTTTAGTTTTAACAGACATCCAATGGATGCTAATTCATTTAAACCTGGCCAAACTACAGCTTTAAAACATAAGATCCAAAACAATTCACATTTCTCTAAGTGTAATGCCTAAGGCCCACCCCTGAGATTATGTTCCACTTTCTCAACAGCAATAAACTTAAAATTGTTTCCTGGATGGTCAGTAGTGTGCTTATAAAATGCATTTGTCATTTTTTTCTTTTGAATTTCATAATTATATTCATACATTCTATCTTTGAGTGTCTTTTCAGTTTTTCCAATATAATATGCAGGGCATAACTGACAAAGAGCTCTGTAAACAATACCAGTAGTATTACAATTAAATTTACCAATGATTTTAAAATAACTATTGATTTCAAATAACTCACCCACACAAATAAATTTACAAAGAGTACAACTACCACATTTTCCCATATATGCACCAATGTTACAGCTTTTTTTAGTGGTAATAGAATGTTCCAACAAATTTTTCGGTGGTGCAGCGGTAGCGTTGTTGCCTCACAGCAAGAGGTTCTCCCATTCGATTATCGGCTGGAGTGCAGGGAGTGCCTTCTGTGTGGAGTCTGCATGTCCTCCCCATGGTTGAGTTGTGTTCCGAAAGACATGCGCGAATGGGCGTGCCTTCATTGAAGGTTGGGCGTCGAGCTGGCAACTCGACACTGTAAAAATCTACTGCTAATCATTAGGTGACCGGAGTTCTGCTGTGGTGACCCCTAACTGGGAAAAGCCGAAAGACAAACAACAACTATACATAATAATAGGTTTATCACCCAATTTGTTTTTGACAATCTGATCTTCATAGATAATACTCCAATTTTTAAAAATTACCTCTTTCACCAAACGATCTACAGTAAAAGTGATAAAGGATTGCCAAAAATTTTTATTTTGCACATTTTTACTCAAAGACATAACTTTATGAGCTATATTATATATATCAGAAACTGCAAAAGTAAGAATAGCTAAGAAATGTTTATTACATCTCTTAATAATGACCGCATCCATAAGGTTATTGACAAAGATTGTCAGATAACCTCTCTTAAGGAACATAGATCTTAACTCACATTCTGTCAGAAAATCTTCAAACAAAGATGTCATTCATGCTACCATAACAAATTGTCTGTTCCCAACTGATTTGTTTCTGTCATATAGGATGGGAGCTGGTGAAATGTAAAAAAACTATTGGAATAAGTAGTTTTCCAATTATTTTTTGATATATATATATATATATATATATATATATATATATATATATTTCTTAGTAATTAAATCTTTTTGTAAAACCACATCCAAGTAATCTCCCTTTCACCTATTTCATATGGAAATTAAAAAAAAAATCAGTAGTGCCATTAATATAATCTAAAACCTCAGCTATCAATCCTTTTTCTTGCTTCCACACAATAAAAATGTCATCAAGGTATCTAATATATAATTCACAAGCTTTAAACAACTCATAGTTGAATAAAAATCTGTTTTCCCATTCAAGAATGACAATGTTAGTGAATAATGAGCCACATGCGATATCCATAGAGATTCGTTTCACTTGTAGAAAAAATTGATTGTAAATAAAATAAAATTATTCTTAAGAACAGTCTCTAAAATTTCTGCAAAAAAGATTAATTTTATCTTGTGATAATCCTTTCTTAGAAAGCTATTCAGTGAACCACAGTACTCCTGTATCATGTGGGATCACTGAGAAAGGTCTTTAGCATCAACTGTAAGAAAAACAAATTGCTCTCAGTACTCCAAGTGACTACATTATTTTCAAAAAGTCTCACAAATCAATACATAAATAAAGTTAATTAAAAACATATTCTTTCAACTGAAAATCCAAAAATTTAGACAAAGGTGCTATAGTAGAATTACAAGTATCCACTGTTGAATGCAAATTAGGGGGGTATTTAAATCCTTATGGATTTTGGGCAGGCTAAAATAATGGGAATCATAGGGTTAGCCAGATTTAAAAATTTATATTCCTCCAAAGTAATGTGTTGATCAAGTAAAAAATCACTTAATTGTGCTTTAATTCTGCTATATGCAATATTCAACTCATTCCGAGAGATAGAGACTTAATTATATGTATCGTCAAATAATAAAGCATAAATCCTACTAATATAATCCTGATTGTCCATAACAACTAATCTGCCCCTTATCAGGTTTCATGAACCTAACGTCCAAACCTTTAATAAATATGTTAGTCTTTATCATTTTTACTAATGTTATTTACAAAAGGTGGCAAATTCTGATTCAGCTGGACAAACAGATTAAGCATAGTATAAGACCAGATCAAGAAACATTTGAAGAAAATTTATAAAAAGATATTGAGCATAATAGGAAGCCTGTTTATAGATACATAAGATGAGGAAGGAATAAAGATATACAACTTGATAAACTGTGCGCAGATTTTAAAATTAATTCTCAGACACAACAAATTATAGCTATATTTACAAAATTTTGTGCAAAACAGTTTGGCTCTACAAAAGGGGTGATAAGTTGTCCTAGTGACATCCAGGTAACCTTGGATACTGGAATCAAATTAGATTATATTGAAAAAGAACTGAGCAAACTGGTTCCAAACAATGTACAGGGAAGAGACAGAATTAGTAATAATGACCTGAGAACACTTCAGCAAGAACTTACAGTACTATATCTCTTATTCACTAGGTCATATAAATATGGGGAGATTCCTCAAGATTGGAGACATGCAGTTATTAAACCTGTCTTTAAGGAAAAACCCAGAGTCACTTTCATGTTGTGGAAAAATAATGGAGAAGGCAATACCGGATAGGTTATTGTCAGAATTGGATAGGTTGGGAATTGAAACCATATATCACCATGCATATGTTGAAAATAGATCTATTACCATTTGTAACATGATGTTCTATAACAATATAATAACATCTATGAATGAAAAATTATGTTATGTAGTTTATAGAGATTTAACTTCAGCATTTGACAGTGTCATACACAAAACTCTGGTCAATAAATTAGAACAACTAGGTATTGATGTACACTTACAGCAAGAGGTTTGATCCTTGGCTGGTTACTTTCTGTGTGGAGTCAGCATGTCCTTCCTGTGGTCACATGGGTTTCCTCCAGGTGCTCCAGTTTCCTCCCACATGTCAAAGACATGCTGTAGGTGGATTGGCCACTCTAAATTGGCCCTAGGCGTGAGTGCGTGTGTATGTGTGCCTTCTGTGGAAGGTTAGGCACCAGGCTGGCAACTCGACACCATAAAACTCCACTACCAGTCATAAGTGGACAGGTGATCTGCTGTAGCAACCACTAACTGGGAAAAGCTGAAAGAAGAAGAAGAGGAAGAAGAAGGTATTGATGTACACCTGATAAGATGGATAGCTGCATGGTTTACAAATAGGACATGGAAAGTATCATAAAGCAACTGAACAGGTGAAATTATTGGTTACAGTCAGGGTGTCCCATAGAGCTCTGTCCTAGGCCCTTACTTGTTTAGATTGTATCTTTCAGACCTAACTTTTTCATCTGAGGTGCTCTACAGTCTATATGCAGATGACTTGAAATTGGATAAACTGATCACATGTACAGCTAAAGTAAGTCTGCAAAATAACTTGGCTAAATAGACCATTTGTGCACAGGAGAATAATATGCTGAAAACACATCAAAAACTAAGCATATGAGATTAGGGAGCCATAAACTGAAAGGCAAATATTTAATACAGCACACAGTGATGGAAACTGTAGACTCATTTAAGGACCTGGGTATATGGGTAGATACAGCCATAAGTTTTCCTATTCATATCAACCAGTTGGTTAATGATAGTTATAGAGCTATAGGTTGTATAAAAGGATTTATATAACGTCTAGGAAATCAAAAATTATGAAGTCATTATTTGTTAGTTACATTAGTCCCAAACTTGAGTATGGAATAAGAATATGGAAACCCTGCAAGAAAACATGCATGAGTAAACTGGAAAGAGTACAGCGGAAATATACCAAGGGCATCCATGGATGTGAAAATTTAAGTTACTGTATTATTAAAGAATAAAATATCTGAACTTGTACAGTGTCTCTCATAGATATCTAAGAGGAGACCTTATTCAGGTATATAGGACATTTAGAGATAACTACCTCTGGGAATGTTTGGGGCTATCAAAAAGTACTACAGAATGATCAGACAACCTATGTAGAAGATACTGTATGAATGAGAAGTAGCTGATGCATGGAACAGACTACCAAATTACATTAAAGCAAGTACTAGTTTAGATATTTCTAAGAACAGCCTGGACACTTATTATGGGATTAAGTGTTTTGGTACATTGGCAAACTAGAAGGCATTAGTGTCTGTGCTTGAAATATTTCTATTTATATATGTATGTGTTTAAGTAGACATACTTAAAAGTTTGTGCCTTCCTTTTCAAGCACTTAATAATGCTCACTGCCTAAATTGAGCAGGGTCATACATGATAACCCTAGTGTAAATTTGTGTCTAGCCATGCAATCACCAAAACTAGTCTTAAATGTAGATAAGATAGTACTTGGTTTAACTTGTAGTGATAACTTATTCTATAGGTTTGGAACACAGTGAGTTAGGAACCTATCCCTCCGCTGAGTCTTGTTATTTGTTGGTGTAAATTTAGATTCCTTGTGCAGGTATTTGTAGAGCAACTGGCTTTGCAAAGAAATGGGAGGGTGGTGGGTCAAACAAGATTGGGTCTTTCATTGCTCAAAAGTGAGACACATCAGCCAGTATACCACTGAATATAAAGAGAGCTGAGTAGCCGTGTCAGGATAGTTGAAGGTTTTAAGGCCTTTCATTGTAATGGTTAGACATTTTTGGTGCTTTTCCAGTTGAGAGACATGCTTGGATTTGTACATACAGGGCCTGCCATCAATAATCCACACTTATCTAGACCCCCAATCAGTGTGGGTTATTGAAGGCAGACCCCCAATCAGTGTGGGTCTGCCTTCAATAACCCACACTGATTGGGGGTCTAGATTGGTTGCATATGTCTGCATAAATGAGTTCTGCTATGATACATTCCATGGCTTTGTATTTAGGGCTGATGAGAATAATGGGTCTATAATCATTCTACTCCACTCTGTATAGGGCCACTCTTGTTTGGGGAAGTCACAGTGACTGTTCCCCACGCATCAGGCTGAGGTTGAACAGTTTACGTAGATGCTTGGACGGTGCGTAATTCACACAGATGAGAATATAGATTAGTATTTTGTCTCGTTGCAAGGAGGTATTATTTTTAGCCTTTGACAAGGAAACTAAGGCTTGGTCTATGTTTCAGAAGAAACTACATTTCAGGGATAGTGGGAGCATTGATATGGGTAGGTAGGGTAAACTTAGCACTAAATTTGTCTGATCATATATTTAGCTATATCTTTGGGATCCCACTGTGTAATATTACTATAGATATGCTCAGTGAATTTTTGAACATTATTCCTTAATTTTCTGACACGACTGAAGAAGGATTTGTAGTTTCCTTTGGTATCTGTAGTGAACTTAAGTTTGTACTCTGCATTACACTTTCCAATAGTGCTCTTATGTTTCTTGCTGGCAGGGTGGTTTTGAGGTAGGGAGGGGGATTTCTTACAACTTTTCATTATTTCCTTATTTTATTATTTAGTTGATTAGACTGCGGTGGTGGTGCTGCGGTACCGTTGTCGCCTCACAGTAAGATGCTGTCCGGTTCGATTCTCAGCTAGAGGGTCTTCTGCGTGGAGACATGCGTGAATGGGCGTACCTTCGTTGAAGGTTGTGCGTCAGAGCTGGCAACTCGGTATAGAAAAATCAACTGCCAATCATTAGCGGACCGGAGTTCCGCTGTGGCGACCCCTAACCGGGAAAAGCCGAAAGAGACACACACAATTATTCAGTTGATTAATATAAGATTTCCATCAAAGATTTTTATTGCTGAATTTACTACTATATTTAGATTGGATGGATATTGACTTTTCTATGCAGCTGTTTAGACGTTACTAAAAGTCAGAGGTGAATGTGGTAGCCCTATCAGTTGGGTTCAATTACTGGGGAATGTTGGGAATTTTGCATAGGTCTTCTACAAGCTGAAATAGGCTTGCCCTGGAGAAATCCCTTAAAATTATTCCATTTGATGGTGAAATGGTACCGCTTGGCTTGACAGAAAAGACTGGTTTTCTAGGGACATGCAGTGAGGAGCATCTCCAGCACATCTTCCCTTTTTTATTCCTCCTGATTGAGGTGAGCAGACTTCTTGCCTCTCTACCTTCCTGCACTCATTCCTCCAGCATGAGCTGCTAATTGAATCCAAGTAATCTGAGTCATAATCAAGGTTTCATGCCGCTTTGCTATGGAACTACCTCCTGTGCATATTTAAAAGGTACTCCTCTCCCAATACTCCTCACATGTGGTGTTGAATTATCAGAAAATTCTGGTGGCATACAGGGCTGGATCCAGCACAAGGTGACCAGGCTGCCCCTTAGGGCCTGGTGCTGGCTGGGGGGTGGGGGGTGAAGCCATGCAAAGTTAGTGTAAAAAAATTTCATGTTTACTCTTTTTGAGAAGTATGATTTTCCTTCAAGACTGACTTCCACTTTGTGTGTTTTAAGAGGGGGGGGGGTCTAACGTTTGAGCACACTCATGCTTTGGCATGAGATTGAAAGTGGGCAGCCTGGATTGAATTATGAAATATATGTGAGACTTTGAATGCTGAGTGATTGATTTTTAGCACATCACTGATGACAGACAGAGTCCCCCAGGTTAGTGCAGCAGTTAGTTCTTTGGATTGCCAGGTGCATTTTCACTAAATGTGAGCTTCAGTGAATGAGAAATTTAATGTTTCTTGTGCGGAGTCTTTTTTCAATGTGAAGTGTTTTGTTTATTAAATGGCTGTGTTTTAGTTTGCACTAAAGAATGAATTGATTCATTAATAGGCCTGGATTGTGTAATGTAGTCTAAACATGTTGCATTTTAGTAGACTAAACATTTTGCATGTTATTAATATATTTTTTTGCAGTAACATTGTTGCGTGTTATTGTGATATAGTCATTTCTACAAGGTCAGACTGTAAAGGATTTCAGCTTTTGTTAAAAGCTGTTACTCTGGCTGTGAGTGCGCAGGACTAAAGCTCTGACTTGTTAATGAGCAGCTTCCTGTGGCAAGGGTGTAGGGTTTGAATTCTTCCCCCTTCATTTATCTATTGTGTGACGCCAAGTAAGTCAGTGCTTTGGAGCAACTGTGAATTTGGACTAGGCTCCTTAATGTTCCCCAGGACTGCATGCTTAATGATTATGAACTTGTCGCCATTTCATAGACATTCCCTATTGCACTGCTGAAAAAATCCAAATCCACCAGAGCCACGAGAGTGAGAGACTTGAACCTCAACACAGAAATAAATAGGACATGCTGGAGGGACAGATTCATAACCCAGAGGCTCCCTACACTCTGGAACAGAATCCCAGTCCATGTTAGGCAGAGGCCCTCACTGACTCTCTTCAAGAGAAATCTTGACGAGTGGATGGGAGATCATAGGTTTACCCCGGGGGTCATCTCTGTGTCACTTCTAGACAGAGGCACAGTAAACTAAACCCTAAATGGGCACAGTATTATCATTCCAGGGGGTGGCGGAAGCCACACACACTCTGGCTAGGCTTATAAATGCCCTAGGGCAGATGTATGAACCTATGAACCTATGATGTAATTCACAAAATGTTATGGCAACATCATTAACACACCAATTTTTAATGTAGCACAGACAATTTATTCTTCAAGGGCAGCAGGCACTACATTTGTAGATGAAGCATTGAAATGCAGATTTATTTGCCAACAGCAACATCTGCAGTGGTATAGCTCTTTTAATTTGTGATTATTCAGACAACTTTTACAGCTGCAGAAATTGTGCATATTGACTTAGCATCCCATATCAGGTGGTTGATATTTCTTATGTGCTCATATACACTCTTCTGTTTAAAATGTATTCCACGTCTGGATCTTATGGTATGATGATGGTGATCTTTATACAGTTTCATGTTGTTCATTTAAAGCTACTAATAAAGTGTATGTGATGGATTTCTTTTAGTAGTAAGGGTTGTACACAGTCAACAAAGTGGCTATAACTGGTGGTGGTGGGAGCTCTCTGTGGATGAAAGTACCTTATGCTCTTATCTTGTCGTTTTTAAAAAGTCTTTAATCTCACTTTGCTGGACTAGTGTGTGTGTGTGTGTGTGTGTGTGTGTGTGTGTGTGTGTGTGTGTGTGTGTGTGTGTGTGTGTGTGTGTTTATATGTGTGTGAATTAAGTTGGAATACTGTAGCTACTGTATGGTTCTCTGAAATCAATTTGAAGTATGTGAGTTTGGTCATGAGTATTATTATTAATTTTTGACTAGGCATCTGAGAAGGATGCAGTGAACACTGTAGCTACATTTGCTGGGTTTGGGTAGGGGTTGTCTGTGTACATATAATCCACCACTGGCTAGATGCATTTTCAATGAATGTGAGTTTCAAGGGAAGAAAAGTTTACTGTTGCGCATGTCGAGTCTGTTTTCAATATGAAACTGTTTTCTTAGCAAATGGCCATCAGTGTTTGTGCTATAAAATCTGAAATAAAGCTTTAAATCAAATCTGTGTAATCATTGTAAAAGTAAAGAAGAAAACAGTATAAACACTGATAGGCTTGAACAGTGTTTATGGCAAATGGGGAAAGACGGCCAAGTAATGGGGCACTGGAATGGATGTGGGATGGGGTGGGTCCCTGGTCCAGTACTCTACATAGGGCCCATTTGACCATGATCCAGATCAGCCAACTAATGACTTAAGTTCTCATCTAGACAGCTTTTAAGATCACCATCAGATCAGGATCCTGCAGCATATCTTGGATAATTCCAGGTTTATTACTAATTGATCTGACATTGCATAGCAGAGCACAAGAAGGTGTCCTAGGATTACAGGCCCTTGTTGCCAATCACAAATGACCACACAGCTCCCAGAAAGACTTGAAAAGACAGGCTATGTATCTGTTCTACTGAGAATTTCCCCTAAGGAGGTGTCTGGTGACCTTCCCTGGGATCCATCTGTTCCAGTCATTGTTGGAAGGAAAACAGCCTCTACTGTTCAATACCTAAAGGCTTTGGGCAGTTCCAAGTCTATCAGTTGGACTAGCCAGGTCAGATTGGCAGAGAGAGAACAGGAGTTCCTTTCACCGCTAAAACCTATTGGAAATTAAAGCCCAACATATACCCCCAAAACAAACTGTACATAATTGAAAACTGAGCTTAATTAATTAGTAAATTGGCATAACTGACCAAAAAATGTATAGCATTTGTATGGTCTTACAGTTCAGATTTTATCAAACAGCAGGCTGTATCATTTCCATCAGCTGACTAAAATTTATTACCCATCTGCCTAAGAATAAATAAAAGCTACATCTACTTTCTGCTTTGTTAAAGTACTGGCATATTCCTTATGGCAATTTTACCCTGTGCTATGTATTGATATATGTGTGTAAATGAGAGGGAGGATAGAGGAATGGTGAGGATGCAGGGAGCAGAGTTGGCAAAGGTGGATGAGTTTAAGTACTTGGGATTAACAGTTCAGAGTAATGGTGAGTGTGGAAGAGAGGTGAAGAAGAGAGTACAGGCAGGATGGAGTGGGTGGAGAAGAGTGTCAGAAGTGATTTGTGACAGACGGGTACCAGTAAGAGTGAAAGGAAAGGTCTACAAGAGGGTAGTGAGACCAGCTATGTTATATGGGTTGGAGACAGTGGCATTGACAAAAAGGCAGGAGTCAGAGCTGGATGTGGTAGAGTTAAAGATATTAAGATTTGCACTGGGTGTGACTAGGATGGACAGGATTAGGAATCAATATACTAGAGGGTCAGCTCAGGTTGGACGGTTTGGAGACAAAGCAAGAGAGGTGAGATTGTGTTGGTTTGGACATGTGCTGAGGAGGGATGCTGGATATACTGGGAAAAAGATGCTAAGGATGAAGCCGCCAGGTAAGAGGAAAAGAGGAAGGCCTAAGATAGGGTTTATGGATGTGGTGAGAGTGGACATGCAGGTGGTTGGTGTGACAGAGCAAGATGCAGAGAACAGGAAGAAATGGAAACAGATGATCTGCTGTGGTGACCCCTAATGGGAACAGCCGAAAGAGAGAAGATTCTGAGGTACTCAGTTGGACTAACCAGTCAACAGATCAAATAAATAACTACATAAAAATACATATATCAGTTACATTGCAGTGCTCAGTGTTTCTTCTAACATATTTTTTCAATGAACATTAGATGTCCTTACATTCACTCCTGCAGTATTCCTTACTAATGGGATTCCCTGCTGTGAATCCCTCTGTCCAGCCAGTTTACAAACGTTTACCATTGCTTTAAGGTACGCTGAACGTCACCTGCTCACTCCTTGCGTAAGGTAGGGCATAAAGGTGACGTTCAGGCGTGCCATCCTCAGGGCTTCTTTGCCGCCATTCCGAACGCTGTTTTAACTGCCAGTCTGTTGTAGACATCCATTTTTTCCCCATTTTTCTGTTTATTGGCTTTTCTGTGCTTACTGCTGTTTGCTGGAGTCCTCACAGTTGCAGATAAGTACCCAGTTGGGGTTTTGATTATGTTTTCTGTTTGTTTAGTGCCATTTGGGGTCAATGTCATCCAGGAAGGGTAAATGCCAATGTGGGAGACTGATTCCCTATAGAGACTGCCACAATGTGTCTTTTTTTGCCTTCGTGCTGCTCACGACCATACTTCTTGTTCAATTTATCAGGAGTTTGTCCCCAAAACTCTTCATAGTAGGCTTTCTTCCCTTTCCTTGTACATTGAGAACCAGCACCTTAAGCTTCTTGCTGCAGGTACTATGGATGGAACTTCCTGCCTCGAGGGTCAGCCATCTGGGAAGAAGAAGGTGCATAAGGTAAGACCAAAATCTTCCACTGTCCAGACTCTGCTGGGTGTTTCTCCTGAGGTTATTATGCACCCAGAGGCTCACCTGGTTGTTTTGTTAAATTCTTCTACCGCATCTGGGTTGAAGGCTGGTGAGGATCTAGCAGGCAGCACATCCAACAAGGCTTTGCAGGCATCCATTTTGGGCATTCAGATGGAACCACAGTTGACTGTTTCTGAGGGGTCTAGTGGGGTTCTGCAGTTTCTCTTTAGGGGAAGAGGTTCCTACTGCAGTTGCGGAATGCCATCCTGAGTCTGGGCCTTCTCAGGTTTCCAGGAAGGCTGTCTCTTTGAAGAAGAAACAGAAAACTAACCATGTTTCTTCTGCTCCTAGGGATCCACAAAGTGAGTGGCAGGCCTTTACTCAGGGGTTATTTAATCCTTTACTGTCATTGCGGCCTCCTCAAGGTGTTTCAGTTCCAGCTCCTCCTTGGTCCTCCTCTTCCCCTAAAAGGCCCAGAGAATTCCATTCTTCTGAGGTGGATTCTGATGATGACTCCCTTGCTTATTCTGCCCAGATTCCTTCTCCTTTAGACTACAGGTCTGTTGAGGAGGATTCTCATTCTCATGATAATTCCTCTAAGGAAATTTCCTTTGGGGACACGATCTCTAGGATGACTGACTTTTTAAAGTGGGATTGTGCCCAGGTTTCAGATATTCATAAGAGGTATTATGTGTTACTGCAAATGGAATCTCCTAAACCTGCAACCATTCCCCCTATCTTGCCTGCTTTATTGGATGTTTTTTCCACTGCCTCTAAAGCAATGGAGTCTCTGCCCCCTGCTCGCAGGAAGTCTGATAGGTTTTACAGGGTGCCTGAGGATTGTTCCTTTTTGTTTAAATGTCCTGCTGCTGACCTCTCTGTGGTGTCTGTAGCCTCTGATTAGCCATCTCAATTGCTTCATTCATCCAAGTGACTACCTTCTGACAAGGACAGTAGGACCATGGATAGGCTGGGTAAGAAAGTTTCTACTTCATCTACCCTAGCTTTTAGGGCTTTTAATTACCAGACCCATATCTCTAGGTATGTCTTGGTTCTTCTTTCTCAGGCCTGTCAGGTTCTTTCTGATCTTCCAGACTGTTGAGGGTAAATGTTCTGCTCTTTCCTTGCTTGGGACTTCCTCTCAGGTAGTTCATCATTCTATCAAATGAAGTTATGATGCTGCAGATGCCTCTTCAAGGGCTGCTGCTTTGGTTAAGAGGAGATATTCATGGCTTTGGCTTCAACCTTTGCCTGATGATATTAAGGCTAAGTTGCTGGATGCTCCTCTGGATAATACTCTTTTGTTTGGTGAAGTGGATGCTGATTTATTTAAGTCTCTTCAGGACAAGGGGAAGTCTTTACAGAAGCTTAAGCATGTCTTTGTTTCTCCTGTACGGAAATTTCAATGGAACTACCCTTCTAAGCCAGCCTTTGTTCATAGGCAGTCTTGCCCTTCTTCAAAAGGTAAAAAGGGTAGTAAACAGACTCCTCCTGCTAAGGCCAGTCAGACTGCAGGGATTCTTAAGCCTTCCTTTCCTGACAAACCAGGTACCGTCTATCAATCCATTCCCAGCCACATTCTTCTGTCTCTTCGCCTTTCTCTTTCTCTTCCTGTTTGGCTCCGGATCATCCAGGATTCTTGAATTTTATCAGTCATTCGTCAAGGGCACATGGTCTGGAATTTCCCATCCTCCTTTTATGAGCATTCCTCAGCCTCCTTGGGAGCAGCTTCCTTTTTTCCTAGATGTTCTTTGGGATCTCTTGTCTCAGGGTACTATTCAAGAAGTGCCTGTGTCCCAAAGGGGGAAGGGTTTTATTCAAGACTGTTTCTAGTGCCCAGAAAAGAAGGTACTTGGAGACCTATTCTAGACGTCTCCCATCTGAACACCTTTCTGAAGGTGCCTTCCTTTCAAATGTTGTTCCTTCAGTCCCTTTTTACTTTCTTGCTTCCTCAGGTCTTTCTGGTGTCTCTGGACCTCAAAGATGCTTATCTCCATATTCCAATCCATTCTCTTTTCAGGAGATTTTTGCATTTCTCTGTTACTTCCTGGCATTTTCAGTTCTGTGCTTTGCCCTTTGTCCATTCTACTGCCCCAAGGGTGTTCACCAAATGCCTCACTCCTGTGATTGCCTTTTGCAGGCTACAAGGGATATGAATCTTTGCTTATTTGGATGACCTGCTGATTCAGGAGTCTTCTCCAGAGGTCCTTTTGCAAAATCTTCATTTTACCATTTCTCTTCTTCAGAGCCTTGGGTTCACAATAAACTTCAACAAGTCTTCCCTTACTCCTTCTCAGAATCATGTCTTACTGGGTTGCAAGTTTCAAATGGTGCCAATGCTGGCATCCCTGCCTCCTCCAAAGACATTAACATTCATTTCTTTCCCTCTTTCAAACTATTCTTCCCCTCGCCTCCATTTCGGTCAGGGAGTTTCTGAGAACTCTGGGGTTCATGGCTTCCACCATTCTGATACTTCCTCTGGCCAGACTCCACATGAGGAAGTTCCAGTGGTTTCTGAAGTTGGTGTGGCTTCAGCATGTGCATCCTCTAGACTTTTCTGTTCCTCTTCTCCCATGTCTCAAGGTTGAACTTCTGTGGTGGATTCAGCAGTTGTCTCTGAATCCAGGGCCCCCATTTCAGCCTCTGCTTCCCTCTCAGGATCTGTTCACAGATGCTTCAGATGTGAGGTGGGGAGCAATGTTTGGCTCCTGAGGGTTCAGGGAATGTGGTTGCCTCTTCAGTGGAAGGAGCACATCAACATCAAAGAGATGAGGGATCTTATGCTGGCTCTTCAGGCCTTTCATCCTCTCTTTTCTGCAGGGTCTCTCAAGGTATTCACGGGCAATACCACAGTCGTGTGGTATATCAACAAACAATGGGGGGGGGGTATCAGATCCTACTGTCTTTGCCAAATGGCACTTCTGGTATGGCATCTGGCGATCCAGTATCGTGTGACTCTTCAAGCAGTTTACATTCCTTCAGATTGGAACATTGTGGCAGATAATCTGAGCAGGTCCTTCACTCCATCCCATGAATGGATGCTTCACAGGAATGTGTTTCTGGACATTGTTCACCAGTAGGGTACCCTCTGAACAGGTAACTCCCTTTGTTTTGTGCCAGAGTCCCAGGTCCTCTGGTATGGAAGGTGGACACCCTCTCATTTTCTTGGAAGGGGATGTTTCCTTATGCATTCCCTCCCCTTCCTCTCAGTCCGAGTATCCTGTTCAAGATTCAACAGGACGCTCCCAAAATCTTGTTGGTGACTCCCTTTTGGCCATGACAGCACTGCTTCCCTCTACTTCTGCATCTAGCCAAGGGTAATCATCACAAGTTACCTCACAGGGTGGATCTCCTCACACAAGATCCACACCTGGCCACGCTTCAACTGACACTGTGGGTGATAGGGTTTTGATTCCTCATAGACACCTTTTTTCTAAGGATGTGCTGCAGGTCCTGCAGGAGGCCAGGAAACCTACTACTAGGAATCCTACTTGTCTAAATGGAAGAGGTTTTCTATTTGGTGTCTTTCTCATGTCCTGGACCCACTTTCTATGGATGTTCATTTGGTTCTTTCTTATTTGTGTGAGTTGTCCAATGCTGGCTTGGCTATTCTTCTATTAAGACCCACTTATCAGCTCTTTCCAATTGTCTGCCTTTAAGTCCCCTGTTATCCTCTAGATTTGAGGCTAAGCAATTTCTTAAAGGCATCCTTAATATTAGACCTCCCTGGAAGCCTCTTCCTCCGCCCTGCGATCTTAATTTTGTTCTGGAAAAATTGACTGCAGTTTCAGCTTCATTGCAACATTGTTCTTCGAAGACAGTTCTTTTGTTAGCTCTTACTTCTGCCAGATGGGTGCTGAGTTGCAAGCCCTTATGGCTTGTCCACCTTTTTTGATATTTCATGAGGGCAGGGTGTCCTTGTGTACAAAAAAGAAGTTATGTGTTACCATAATGTTCCATCTGTGTTGTTCATCTTTCATTCATCACTGATGGGTTCGGAACCTAGTCAGCCTATTACCAAGCTCAAGCCAGCCAAAAAACTTTCAAGCTAAGTCTCTACCCAGAATGCCCTTCTCCCTGTTACCTCAGATCAAGTTTGCTAAGAAAGGAAGTAAAGCTGAGGCCAATTCTACACAAGTACCCTAGTGCACCACTTAGACCCAAAGTATCCCCCAGGTGCCTTTGGAGGGGGAAGGAGGGTGGGAAGTGATGAATGAAAGAAGATGAACAACACAGATGGAATGTTATGGTAAGACATAACTTCTATATCTGATGTTGTTAATCTTCTTTCCATTCATCACTGATGGGACAGAATCCCAAGCTTCTTTGAGGTCCATGGGGCAGCCCTTATGGAAGAACATTCCTGAGCACCATTGAGCTGAAGGCAGCTCTCCCCCTGTAGACCCGGTCCAATTTGTAATGATTGGTAAAAGTATGAGGCTTAGCCCAAGTAGCTACTGTGCAGATATCATCCATGGATGCCCTGGAATGGAATGCTATAGAAGTTGCCATAGATCTAGTGGAGTGGGCTTTAACCTTTGGCATTGATTCATTATGGAGGGAATAGGCAAGATGTATGCAGTCCCTTAGCCATCTTGATAATGTAACCTTGGAAACAGCTTCTCCCATTTTGGGTCATGAAAAGGAGATGAAAAGCTGTTCAGATTTAGGGATAGATTTGGTCCTGTCTAGGTAAAATCTTAATTGTCTATGTACATCTAAGGTGTGAAGGTAATTATCTCCTCTATTGGCAAAATTCAGAAAAAAACACTGGTAGATCAATGACTGGTTAACAGAGAAATCAGAAACAACTTTGGGAAGAAAGGATGTATTTGTCCGAAGTGAGACTCTGTCTTTATGAAAAAACAGATAGGGCCACTTGATACACAACACCTGCAGCTCCGAAACTCTTCTGGAAAAGGTAATGGCTACCAGGAACAAAGATTTCCAAGACAAAAACTTTAGGTCACATTTAGCCACAAGCTCAAAAGGCTTTTGAGTCAAAGACTGGAGGACTAAAGTGATGTTTCATGATTCTACTGGTTGTCTGAGAAGAGGCCTGAGATAAGAGGTCCCTTTGAGGAAAGCCTTGCAGAGGTGTAAAGAGATAAGAGGGGTGCCATCTATACCATTGTGGAAATTGGAAATTGCCACTAGATGTACTTGTACTGTAGAGGCAGGGGCTCTGTTATCAAAAAACTTTTAGCCAAGTATTGAAGCACTGCAGTAACTGGAGCTGAATATGGGTCTAGCATGTTATCCGTGGACCAAATGGAAAACCTTTTCCATTTATCCTGTTATAGTCTTCTGGTGGATGGTTTGTGAGAGGCCAGAATGATGCCTCGAACAGGTGAGGAGGGATCAACCTACCTGGTGACTAGCGGAAGTGGAGAAACCAAGCTGTCAGCTTGAGAGTGGACAGGTTCAGGTGACTCAACCCTTGGAGGTGAGTGATCAGATCTGGTAGAGGGACCAGAATCCACGGCAGGTATACTAGGAAGGAAGGGGAACCAAACTTGTTGAGGCCAGATTGGGGCTATGAGGATCACTTTGTATCTCAACCAAAGAGCTTTCTTTAGAAATTGTGGAATCAGAGGAAGGGGAGGATAGGCATAGAGAAGTCCTGTGGGCCAATCGTGGATCAAAGTGTCCCTCAGGGACTCCCCCTCTGGGGAAAGTAGGGCGAAGTAGCTGCTGCACTTGGTGTTTGATGGGGAGGCAAAAAAATTGCAGCAAGGCTGGCCCCAGTGGCTGAAGATTACAGATGCCACCCTCGGGGTTGAGGGACCACTTGTGGGACACGAGGATGCATCTGCTCAGTTTGTCCGCAATCACATTGGAGCTCCCTGGGATATGCATTGCTATCAGAAAGTTGTTGGAAGCTATCACCCACTGCCAAATTTTCATGGCTTCTCAACAAAGGGGGTAGGACTTGGTTCCTCCTTGCTTGTTGATGTACCAGACCACTGACATATTGTCTGATTGGATTGCAATTGTCCCTGTGGGGAGAGCCACATGGAATGCCTGCAACGTTAATAGCACGGCTCTCAGTTCTAGGCAATTGTTATGCAGGTGGGCCACTGAGGCAGACCATGTGCCTTGGACAATCTTTCTCTGATAATGGCCCCCCGACCCGATCAGGGAAGCATACATGGTCACAATGGCTGTGGGGTTGAAATGGACAGCTCCAAAGATCTACGTCTGGCCTCATCTACCAAAGCAGGTCCTGCTTGCATGAGTTGTTTATTTGAATCTTGTAATCCAGGGGATGGCAGTTTGGAAACCATTGACACAGAAGGAGCCATTGCAGAATTTGCATATGTAGCTTTGCCAGAGGCACTATTGGGATTGATGCAGTCATAGAACCCAGGGCTTGGAGAACTTTTCTTGCAGAGGCTGATGTTTGAGAAAGAATCACTCAGATTTGAAGCCCAGTTGGAGTCTGTGAAGAGGGAGTGATACCAGACAGGACTGAGTATTGAACACTGCTCCAATGAACTCTGTTGTGTGGGGATAAGATTTGATTTCTCCCCATGTATCGTTATTCCGAACAATTTTGCCAGAGCGAGAGTATGTTGTAGTGCAGTTACTAGAAGATGATTGGTGGGGGGAGGTAAGGAGCCAGTCATCTAGATATGGAAACACCCAGAATCCTCTTAATCTCAAATAAGCTGTTACCACCACCATGCATTTCGTGAACTCTCTGGGGGCTGTAGAGAGACTGAATGGCAGGGCATGGAATTGGTAATGACTGGCTCCTAGCCTGAACCAGAACAGACTCCTGGAGCATTTGTCCATCTTGATGTGGTAATATGCATCCCAGAGATCTATAGAGCACATCCAATCGCCTTCTCTTAAAATGGGAAGGATGGACTGAACAGTGACCATCCAGAATTTGCTGTGGATAACAGACTTGTTCATGTTACTGAGATCCAGAATGGGTCTCCAGTCTCCTGTCTTTTTTGGCACCAAAAAGAATCTCGAGTAAAATCCGGATCTGCGCTGGTCTAGTGGGACTGGTTGGATGACTCTTTTTTGAGACAGCTTTATAATCTCTGAAGCTGCTTCTTCCCTTTGACTGGGTGGAACATTGGGAAGTTTTCTTGGAAATTTTGGTTGACAAGAAAGGGGAATGGTGTAACCTCTGGTGATAATATTATGCAACCAACGATCAGTGGTGATAGAGTGCCAGGCAGTTTGGTGCAGAGAGAAATGACCCCCAACTGCTTCCAGAGGTAAGCAATCGGGCTGCCCCTCAGGAGCACTGATAAGGCTGTCCAGAGAAGGAGTCCCTGGAGCCTAGGTTGTGAGGACCCCCTCTGCCTCTATAGGGGCATCTTCCAGAATTGTTACCCCCCCTCTGCCTCTGGGAGTATCATCACTACATGCGGTAATAAAAGGACCCTGAGATTTCTTATGCCATATTTTCCCACACCTCTGATTCCTGGAGAAGGTACGTTGAGGGTTGGAAAACCATAGACCTATGGCAGACAGGGTTTTTCCATCTTGCTGGCACTTGGCTAGTGTGTCCTTCACTTTGGGGCCAAAGAGGGATGAAGTTTTGATGGGAGCATTCAGGAAGGTAGACTTAAAGGGGTCCACGAGGTCACAGATGCGCATCCAGGCATGACGTGCTGAAGTCAAAATAGGCATAGTAAGATCTATGATTGGTGCCGGAGGCAGGGCGTGTGACAAAACAGGCATCGGTATCAAAGATTTTGAGATGGTCAGAGCTGAGGAAGGCAGAGCCGAAGAGGCAGATTTATGCTCCAATGATAACTTGGGGACCTTAGATTTCCCAGGTTTGCTCTGATCACCTGATGATGAAGAAGGCACAGAATGGGATCTCTTTTTGTTCTTAGAAGAAGGAGTTGAGACCTCCATCACAGATATGGCCTCTGAAAAGGGAGACTTGAGTAATCCCTTCAGAATGAGTTTATGTTTGCGCTCATTAAGAGTGCGTTGGCTGAAACTTTGACAAATATCACATGGAGGCTGCACTGAAAGGTGTGCCACTCCCAAACGGTATATACAGTCATCATGCGAGTCACTGTTAGGTAACTTGCCCTTACAAGAAGTGCAATGCTTAAACCCAGAGGTACCCTTCTTATCGACATCTTAATAGAAAAGGGATACTACAACTAACTGTATAATCCAATAATAAAGAAGTCACTCCATCCCATAAAAATCACAAGACAATCACAAGAAAAGCACCAATATAACAACACCTGAAAGAGGATAAAGCTAACAGGTTAAGCAAGAGAAAAACAATACCAGCTATGGTATTGAAGAAATACCACAAGGGTAAGGGAAAAGGCCGTACCAAGAATGGTACTTAAAGTTTACCAACAGTAACAATGGGTAGAGTAGAAAGAATATGGTTAGACTGAAGAAAAAACACTAACAGCACTAAAGGTTTAGTAAAAATATGAGTATATCCCAAAAATTTTTCACAAATATCAAAAAAGATTTCATTTAGCTGAGAACTCAGCTGAAGCGTGGCTTTACGGCTACGTGGCAAATGAGATCTAAGGTAACAAGGAGAAGGGCTTTCTGGGTAGAGACTTAGCTCGAGAGTTTTTTTGGCTGGCGCGAGCTTGGTAATAGGATGACTCGGTTCCCAGGGCTTGGAACCGAACCCATCAGTGATGAATGGAAAGAAGATTAACAACATCAGATTCCTTCTTTTATGTCCAAGGTGGTTAATGAGTTGTCACTTAGTCTATTACTTTGCCTGCTTTTTTTGCCTCTCTGCAATCTGACAGTGAGAGGGTGCTACATAACTTAGATATGCATAGACAGCTCAGATTTTATTTGGATAAAACTAAAGCTATCAGGAACTCTGACAAGTTATTTGTTTCCTTTCATCCTAGGTCTTTAGGTTTGGCTGTTTCCAAATAAACTATTTCCACTTGGATTTCAAAGGCTATCTCCTTTTGTTACACTTTTCATGGCGAGAGCCTTCCTTCCTCTAAAAAGGCTCATTCCACTAGAGCTGTGGCTTCTTCTGGTGCTTTTTCAAAGGCTTAGATGTTAATTCTATTCTTGATGCTCCTACCTGTACGTCTGTGCATACCTTTACCAAACGGTACCAGTTGGATGGTATCTCCAGGGCCAGAGCTGGTTTTGCTGCTGCCATTCTTCATGGCTTCTTGGAGGCTCTGCTGCTTCCTCCGCCCGGGTTTCTTCTTGAGCTTTTTCACTCTCCCATTTGTAAGGACTATTGCAGCGGTGAATGTAAGGACATAGTGCAGTTGTGTAAAATCTTACCATAATGGTAGATGTCCTTGCCTTCACTGCTGCAGTATTCACTTCCTCCCTCCATCCCACTGGTCTTTTTCCCTTCCTGGCTGTGCAGATTCTCCTTGGCTTTCCTTGGGCTGCTGTTCCTACTGGGACAATCTGTTCTGAGAATGGTACGCCTGAACGTCACCTTTATGCCCTACTTTATGCAAAGAGTGAGCAGGTGACATTCAGTGTACCTTAAAGCAACGCTAAACTTTTGTAAACTGGCTGGCTGGAGGGCTTCATGGCAGGGAATCCCATTAGAAAGGAATACTGCAACGGTGAAGGTAAGGACATCTACCGTTATGGTAACATTTTACACAACTGTACTTCTGCAGCTTGTGCACTGATTGTTCATTCTCTCAATGTTTTATCCTGATTGATCAGCAGCTGCTATTTATATGCTTACATTTGGCTCCTTCTGTTATCTTTTTTAAATAACTAAAGAAAGAAAGAATTTTTGTGTCTGTATTCACCCACTAACATCCTGTTGTATCCCATTTTCTTGTTCATATACTCTTTTTGTTTCTTATTCTTTCTGTCCTACATTAACTCCCATTATGTATACGAAGGTAGGAACTTGTCAGTGTCAGTAGTTCAACAAATTGTCTCTTGCCTCTGATATGTGAAGACCTCAAGATTATGGCTTGTAGTTTCAGATCAAGTACGTGGATTCATACTTAAATACTGACATTGCACTGTAGCAAATTGTAAGGGGGAGAAGGTGTTGCTGCACCCCTGTGATGCTATACTTTTTATATGGTTTAACAAAATTCCTGTCTGTTGGTTCTCCATGTGGATGTTGATGACTTCATGCCAGAGAAGTATGCACATATATTTAGGGCACTTTGATACTATGTCCTGATTTCAACAGTATTCCCTTAACTCATATAAAATTTGGCAGGTGCAGTCAAGCACCTGAGGGCTACATGGTTGGCAGTATTTGTGGTGGTAAGTGTGGAAGTTTAGTCCACAAAATGGTGGAGAAGAAGAATAACAATGTTAAAATGAACAAAGACTTGTTAATGCAGTCATATGCACAAAGAGCCAAAACTGTAAACTGAAATAAATAAAGAATACTGTTAAACCATATAACTTAGCTTAAACAGTTCCAACTTTATGCCCATTTTTCTGCTGAACTTTTTGGACTATTTTATAATATTGCATTATGATATCTGAATGACCTTTTAATTTCCATGTACTTTATTGATTCATAGGTTCATAGAGTCATAAGTTATTACTAGGTAGTTGGTCAGGTAGATTGTATGTAACCTAGCTAAAGCAGTTCCCATTATATGCTACCCCCATTCCATAAGGGACTCTGGGTCCAAGCCTTGAATGACTTTTCTTTTGCTCGTCATTTCATCTATGCTGTATTTAAAGATGGATGGGAGCTAATTTCTGTGAAGAGGCAGCCTGTTCTAGAGGAGAGGAATTATTTTGGAGATGTATTTATAACAATCAACAGGTACTGCTTATGTTTTGGTGTGGGTTTAGATTGCTTCTACAGGGGTCTGCAGTGTTACAGGCTTTGCAGAAATGCAGGAAATCCCAGAGGACAGAGTCATATGAGGCCCTGTAGGCTAGGCAGAGGTTGACCCTTAGGAGTGTTTATGAGGTAGAAAAGAGAGACAGAGAGAGACAGAGAGCTTTAAGGTGGTCAGTGTGACACATGGAACTCATGTCCTTGATTTTCTCAACACCTTAATTTTCACAATCTAAGCCCTCAGTTTTGGAACTGAACATGTTACAAACCTTACATTTAATCAAATAACCTCTATCAAGAAGGTCTATAGGCAAAAATTATCCATTTCCTCTATTATATCCTAACTTAAAAAAAAAAAACACAAAAAAAAGAAATTCCTACATTCCATTCCACTCCTAACATGCTTAAAATGCAAACGTGCGAAAAACCATCTTGTATTGCAGCAGATGCAACAGATGTGTCCACTCATGCAACAGATGTGTCCACTCACTTGAGTCCCTTCATTATCTTTGCATTATTTACCTAAAAGGAAAAGTCTCCACCTACTTACTCATGCCCTCACTTAAGTGCAAGAGAAAGACGCAGAAAATGGTCTTTCCAACAGAACACCCAGCACTTAAAATGACTCGAGGAGTACAAACACTTTCCCTTACAAAAAAATTCAGCTAATTTAAAATGCTAACTTGTATCCACTCATTGTCTTTACCTCACGTACCTAAAGGGAAAAGTCTCCACCTACTTACTCACGCCCTCACTTAAGTGCAAGAAAAAGACACCAAAAAAGTCTTTCCAACAGAACACCCAGCCCTTAAAGGGACTCGAGGAGTACAAACACTTTCCTTTACAAAAAATGTTAGTATAGTGAAACAAATCAATGTAAAATATTTAAAAAAATATGTGAATTGGCTTGTTGGCTTTTAGAAATAATCTCACATGTTTGTGCATCAAATGGCAGGGTGTCTTTTCTACAACTCTGATTTTTGGAAACCTAACTAAAAACAGAAATATTTTGTATGTTGTGGAATCATTAGAGGTTGCAAAGTTCTGCATGTTGCCTTTGTGAATGAGGAAATGTGGAAACAGCAGTGTAGAAATACTGAGATGTGAAAGTGAGGGTAATGTGGAGTGTCAGAATATGGAACAGAGAAATATAGACGTGAAAGCCAGAATAACGACATGAGGAAATGACACAGTGAAGCTGTGTCAGGAAGAGAAACATTCCACAGGTGAAATGTGCAGTGTAGGACAGCTAGAAAGTGAAACTGCACAATGTGGGCAGCTGAGTGAAGACTGTCCTGTTAGTGCTCATAGCATAATTCAGAAATGTCATTCATGTGAAACACTACAGCATGCGTGCTGCTTCCATCATGTATGTATGTATACATGGGTGGAGCTCTGCTAATACGCTATAGTACAATACTGTTGTGATGGCCACTGGACTAGCTAAATGAGGTTTGCAGCAGAAACACTCAGACTTGCACTCAACATACAGAGACATACATAAGGAGGCAGATTTACCAAATCCATCCGGCAGAAATGCTCAAAAGAAGGGGGCTGATTAGTACTTCACAGAAAAATAAGTCCTGAGGGAAATCCCAAAATATAACGTGCAGGAAGACAACAGGTCATGATGATAGTTCTAGCTAACATTTCTACCAAGTATTAGTAACTAACAATTGTAACAAGTAAAAGGACAAATGTAGAGCTTCTGAAGAATGGAAGATGACAGGTGCTATTCTCTTTCATAAAAGTGAGAGCATGTCTAATGTTAGAAACTTTCATACTAACATTTTGACCTCATTCATAAGGAAAACAATGTCTTTATTTTTCCAAAGAAATACATTTTAAAATATTTGGAAGTCAGCTGGACACAAGGCAACATTGATTTGCAATCAATCTAACAGTTATTTGATTATGTAGCTAAGACATTTTATAAGAAGGGAGCTATGGATGTGGTCTGCTTAGACTATGCAAGGCATTTGACTTCGTATCACACAGATGGACACTAAGTAAATTAGGAAGATTTGGAGTGAGCCTTAGGATGCAAACCTAGGTAAAACAATGACTGGATAGTACATAGGTAAAACAAAGGTAAAATGGTAACTGGGTAGCACACAGGTAAAACTATGACTGGGTAGTAAGGCAGGGTCATAATAAATGGAGTCCACTTTTTAGAAAGGTGCTGCAAAGTGGGGTATGAATGGAGCAATACTGGAATTTGTCCTGTTCACTCATCATAAACAACACCGCAGAAGGAATAAAATAAAAACACTTCACCTTTACAAATGACACAAAATTATACAACAGGGTCGATACAGATGAAAATATATGAAGGGTGAATGCAGACTTGCAAGACTGCATGAGTAGTCTAAAACTCAGCAGCTTAAATTCAGTGCAAAAATACAGAATAATGAATTTTGTAAGAAATCTTTCAGTAAAGGCATAGATAGCCGTAGGAGAGTAGTAGTAACGACAAATGAGCAAACGGACCAAGTGGCATTTGAAAAGCATGATTTAATGATAATCATGCATTGTGAATGAAAGAGAGCAGCAAGGAGGGAGGGAAACTCCTGGGATAAATAGGAAGATGCACCACAACACATCATTATCTGGAAAATAACACGTTATTATCCGGAAAATGGAACATTACTATCCATCTGCACTGACAATTTGGAAGACCTCCTCTGGGGCATTGTGTGAAGTTCTAGTGACCTGATCATTTTAAGGACATAGGCTAGATAGATACAGTTTAGAGGGAAGCAGCAAAAATAGTACAAATTCTAAAGTCAGAGCCATTTAAAGGAAGACTACAAAAGTGTAACATGAATGCTGTTTGAAGAAAATAGCAGACAGGGTACATGACAGATATCAAGAATACAAGTAATTAACATATTTTAAAACAAGGGGTATACAACCAAACAAGCATACAATTTCAGGATGAAAATACTCATTGGAGACACAAAGGTATATTATTACACAGAAAGGACGATAGAGGACTTAAACATTCTAACCAAAAAACATAGCGCTGTCACCAGAATAGCATAAATCAGAAATGCAGAGATGTGACTTAAGGTAATTTTCCTGATGAATGGCATAAACGTTAACTAGTGGTTAATAAGGATTTTCAGTTTATGCAATGGACGTTAACACAGGCAGACCAAATGGCTAAGTGGGTCCCATTTGTTGTTAAACTGTATTATTTTTATATGAAGAGTGTCTGTATGAGCTGTTTTTATCAGTTCGCAAACATAGATCTTTGAATAGCAAATGAAGCTGATGGCAATGCAGCAGTCAAGGGTTATAATTTTGCGGGTTGTGGGAGTTGAAAAATAAACATCCCCTTAAATGATAGAAAGATCAAGCCTCGTCATGTAAATGCCAAGATGCATGTGTCTACAGTTCTAGAAAGGATTTGCATCACATAAGCTGGGAAGCAGTGGGTGTTTATCAGTCCTAGTGAAGGTACCAAATAGACTGCCAGGTTCAGTCTGATTTTTTTTGGCTAAAATGTGATGGGAACTGCAGATTCAGAAGTGATAAAGCTGTGAAAGATCTTTTTTAAATAGGTCTATTTGTTCTCTCATAGTTCCAACATGTGCTGATATTTTTCAGTTCTAAATTGCACCACTATTTTTATGTTTGTAAATATGATATTAATTATGCTAAACCCTGCCAGTTCAAAGCCATGGTTTAAGAATATAATCTATAAATTTCTTATGAATGCCTTTGATTGTTGTTTTATATTATCCTTCTTTTTGCATGGTGCACATATAACTTGTGCAAGTGATACCATATCCAGTTTTATTTTTGTGTACTGTATATCTATGCTTCTATTACGGAGACATCTCTGTGGTGGCATTGTATGTTGTAATACCCTCTGTCTGAATTGTACATTAATCAAATGGGAATGCCACACATGAGGCATTGTCCCAAGGTGAAGTGATTTCAGAGCTAATCAAAATAAGACTAGGGTAGCAGGGGGCTGCATTAGAATATGAGGGTTGTCCTCCAGCAAAAATTATTTTGGAAATCTAATTAAATATCATGTCAAACACTTTTGTTTTTTTCCATACTATTTTTGAAGAAGTTTTTGCTTAGTTCTCCACAAGATGTTTTTCTGTGGCAATGTTTCTATAAAAAGAGCTATATATATATATATATATATATATATATATATATATATATATGTATATATATATATATATATGGTAGTTACATGCTGTCATATACATGTTTTTCCGGTCTGTTTCTACATGTGAATGCATATAATCCTGGCCTGTATGTAAAGAGGTGGTAGTCCCTTCATGCATAGGTAATGTGCTGTGCCACAGAAGGAAGACACTTGCTGCATCATGTCAACCTTATTTGAATTGACGTTGCTTTGTAATTGTCAAGTAAGCCACAGAGTGACAATATCTGTGTATCAGTAACCAACAAAATAGTGTTGGAGCATTGAAGCTGTGGCCTGGTCTAGAGTTTGATGGATCTGGGAAGGTTACTGTGTGGCATTTAGTCATCCAGTTTGACACTTATTAGTGAAATCAGATAGTTTGAATCCAGGAAAGTAACTCACACACCAAAAGTTCTTTAAGTTACTGTGAGGTTTTGCAAGCTCAGAGTTAGTTATATTAGTTGCAAGGGTGAAGAAGATGAAGGTCCCTACTTGGGAGGTATTAAAGGTTTGCCCCAATTTTTAGCGAATGCTTGGTCACTGTATTGGATTTGTCCAAAAAGGTTTTCCTGATAACCATCTCAGTCAAATGAACCGTAGCTCTGTTAAGTGCTTTTGGAGGTGAATATGTAGGATCTTTAGGATAGCAGGCAGGGAAGAAAAATTAAGTTGCAAACTTTACTTATTCACATCACAGATACAGCTCTGCTGCCTGTATGACCACCCTTGACCAGGAATTTTGCCAGGAGTGTTATATACTCTTAGACATGTTTTGTAAGAGGGGATATCCTATGGGATGGTAGAAAAACTCATTAGTGAGGTCACCTTTAAAAGCGAGAACGGACATTTCAGCCCCATTCTAAAATCGGTAATATGAGTGATATTAGTAGGGTGGATGCAACTGAAGAAATTGAAAGGAAGAATGACCAGGGTGTTTATACTAATGCCCTTGTTATAACTTTCAATCTGGAGAGTGCCTCCATTAGATGGATCTTGAATAAGAACTGGAGATTATTACATGAGGATAATGGAGTGTATGAAAATCTGGGAGAGGTACCCATTATAGTGTCTAAAAAGGGTTTTAATTTAAACAGTTGTTTGGAGGTCAAGAACAGGATGACTTGTACCAATCTCATGATGAGCAAATATGGTAGATGCAAGTTATGTAAGCACATATTGGTCTGTGATAAAACAATTATTAATGGTAATAAAGTTTTCATTAAGGGTAGATGCAACTGTGACACAACTGGGGTGGTCTGCAGTGCAATATGTCAAGCATGTAATAATTTTTACATGGGGAAAACGGAACATCGGTTCTGTGATTGAATATATGTACCTATGTATGACATTAGGAAAGAAAAAACAACTAATGCACTGTTTAGGTATGTTAAGGAACATCTAGCACATTATTTTAAATTTATAATATTAGATAAGGCTGAAAGGAACCCACAGGGGGACCATGGGCTATTATACTGGAGAAACAAGAAATGACCTGGCAGTTGTTTTTAAATGCTAATTCTTGGCTAGTCTTAATAATAGTTTATCCATAGCCCAACTTTTAAAATTAAAGGCTCTTAGCAGATAGGTTAGGTGGAAAGGTTATACCCAATTTTTAATAAAAATATTTTAGTAAAATATTTTTATGGAAAAATACCGATTCCATCTATAGATGATGTATTTTAGGAGAAATGGAATGACAATATTAAAAAAATATATATGCTGCGAGATATAAGTGTATTATATTGTTTTTAAATATATATATATATATATATATATATATATACATATGCATGTGTGTGTGTGTGTGTGTGTGTGTGTGTGTGTAGGGTTCCACTTCAGACTCTCGAATTACTGAAAACTTAAACTTCATATGGTCAAGACCATATGATCGAGTTTTCAGAAACTCAAAATTGTGAACTGTTAAAGAAAAAAAAATAAATTTTAGTTGAAAATAAGCTTTTTGCAAGGGGGCAAGTTCCCCCTGCACCTTCCCTACTTAAATACACCATCTCCGTTATCGCACTATAGCGAGGAAATGGGAAATCTCCGTTTTGTGCTTCTGCATACAGCACGGAATGGGAGATTTCCCTTTTCCCCACTGTAGCACGATCTCGAAGTTGATATATTAAAGTAGGGGGTGTGTGGTGCAGAAACGATGTGTTTTACTTTTTTTTTTTTTTTTTTTTGTTATTTCACTTTAGAATTTAGAATTTCTGAAAACTCGATCATATGGTCTCGACCATATGAAGGACGAGTTTTCAGTAATTCGAGATTCTGAAGTATAACTATATATATATTATATTTATATATACATTTGAATTATTTTAATACAGTTACTTTTACTTTACATTTATACGCATTGTTACTGTGTAATGTTGGATTGGGTGATTTTTTTTATGTTTGTGAAATAAATTCTTTTATTTTGTGAACTGGCATTTGTTTGAAAATGCTTTAAGGGAAGGAGGACGTTCAGATCCTGATTTTGGGAGTCATATGACATCTTAATTAATACATCACATGGCTTGCTACTACTATATACATGTGTTTCTTGTGGTGGTTTTATTGTATTTAAAGAAGTTTTATCCATGATAGAATGAAAGCATTCATAATAAATTAAACTATTTTATCGAAGTAGGCGTTTTTATTTTTACGCATTTACATGTAGTGACCATCTTTTTGTTTGGTAGCCTGGCAATTTGTGTGGATTCATTTGCCAGGAATTCCCAGCATATAAGGAAAATGTACTTATATACTTGCACTACAGGTTATAAACTTGATTCCCCTTCAGTTGTAAACATACTCTGTGCTTTAGATCTACTGTACTCACTATTTGTATCAGTTCACGAAATGCTTTCTTTCAGTTGCGAAACATCTTACTTATGGTAACTACTGTCCTTTGCTCACATGAGACCTTGCAAAAGTTAGCTTAGCGAAGAAACCCGAGACTTGTGGAAAACAAAAATTCAGACCATAGTACCCTCTACCTGTCACTTAAAAGACAAATGAAAATTGATATCAAGAAGTAAAATCTGCTTACTGCAGAACTCAGCATCAGATCATCCTTTGCAATCTTAGGTCTTGCTGGCCTGAAGTTAAACAACTTCTTAGTTGCTTTAGAAAGACCTTTCCCATAACTATTCATAAGTCAGTCACCTTACCCCTAACACCTGAAAAGATCCCAGGAGAATTAAAAAAACTTATTCAGTTGCCAAATCCTTCACCCATCTGAACTATTCCCAGTTGCCTCCCTTAATCTCCATAGCCAAACTTGCAAACAAAGAGCTATGTTACCTTCCTTTTGAATTCAACTCTGTCTCACCTAATGTAGTACGTACACTCCTTTCAAAATCCCTAAGAGGTTTTCTACTTTTGCATCATTCTTTCCAAAATCCCTCAAGGAGTTTGCAAATTTTATTTGTGAGTCTGTTATCCTTCATTTTCAGTCTCTTTTTCTCTCTCTTTCTCTTCCTCCCTCCTAGAATAATACCTACAGGATAGAAGAGTGGCACTGTCATTCCAATCCCTAAATCTATTAATCTCACACAATTTGCCCACTTTTACCCCATCTGTATTCTCTCATCCATAGCTACAATGCTTAAACATGTTGTTTACAAACATATTATTCAGTTTCTACAGGACATGTACATTCATTCACATAACAAACATGGATTTGACCTAGCGTTAATACCTCAGCAGCTCATCTGCAAACCATTGACACTGTCATTACAAAGTTCAACAGAGGACTGTCAGCTTGATTGGACTTCATAACTAACTGTTTAACTTTGCTAACTGTCTTCACAGTAGACCATTTCAAATCAAAGTTAGCAATTCACTATTTTATGTAACCTACTTGGTGTACTACAAGACTGTATTATTGTGCCAGTGTCAGGGGTTGTAGTATTTCCATTGGTAACACTGTCTTGAATAATATAATGATCTGTGTGAGAGAATTGATCTTAGGGCCATGTAGAGAATAAGTACTGATGCATTGGACTATGACAAACACCAGACACACTCAAACTGGCTGCAGACTATACATCTTGAAGAGCAGAAGCATTGCCACTGGATTCCTAGAGATTCGCCAACATACTTAACCCAGTATCTACAGTGATATCTTACCAACAGTAACTGGAGTATGGTTAAAACCATTGCATTCATATTTACTGTAATTTACAGGAGAGATTAACACCTCATTTTGTGATAACTTGCTGCCATCAGCCAGAACAGTATGGCACACCAAAGTTACAAACTGTAGCAATCTCTTATAATACTCAAACCAACTGTAATATATTAACTTATGGTAGCTATAGCTAAGTAGTCTCTTTCTTCTAAATTTGGGTTCCAGCAATGAAAATTCACCTGCTTAGTGTACTTAGCCTTCAGTACATGAATAAACAACCAAGTATTCACTTTTGTTTTTTGAATAATGAAAATCTATACTAAAAGAAATCGGATAATGCAGTTTTAAAATCAAATATGCAAATGAATATACATTTGCAAAGAGAAAAGGAAAATAAGCAATATGAACAGACAGATAGCAATAGGAAACTCTAGAGCTAACTTTCTAATGCTATTACTAGCTGAAGCATTATTATATTAGCTGAAGCATTATTAAATGCTTGTTTTACTACTGACTAAAAATTACAATATAAAAATAGATTAAGTAATAAACCATAAAAGGCACAAACGGCCACCATTGCAGTAGGTATGAAACTTTAATAAGCAGTAAAAACAATAATAAAGTAAAACAAATGAGCACTTTTGCATTTTCAAAATGCTTCTTCAGATCCAAATCAAATAAAACAATTCAGTATTTAAATGAATACCAACCAGTCAAACAGTACAATGCATACCATAATTACTTAAGGCCTTAATTTTCTCCCTTTTAACATTGGTCTTAAATGCAAACACCCATTCAAACCTGGATACTTATCGGCTTGTAGCCTAAGTATCCATCTCATCTCAGTTGCCTCTGTTAAATTAACAACATCGCCCCCTCTACTGTTCACCTTAATGCATTGTAATGCTTTAAAAGAAAAGGTATGCCCATTATTTTCTATAAAATGTCTGGCTAGGGCATTTCTATGATTAAAGGTCTTCATATCATATAGATGCCTCATAATTCTATCTTTAAACATTTTGTTAGTTTTACCTGCATAAAAACATATGCAGGAATTGCAGGTACCCAAATAAACTACAGTTTTACAATCAACATATGGTGGTATAATGGTTAAGGTGTTTACCTTGCAACACAAGGTGCAGGGTTTGATTCTCATATGGGGTAACTGGGTAGGCTTAAAATGTCCCACAAGAGCAATTTGCCTAGTACTAATCTATGAATATTGCTTGGGTTTAAGCACAGTCCTACCCAGGGTGCTTAAAATACTGTTGCTTAGATATAATGTGGCACACTTTACAGGAATGGCACATATAAGTGCCCACCCTAATATTATCTGTAAACTTGAGGGTTACTATACAGGTCACACAACTGTCTCTCTTCAGATTCAGACTGTTCTTAAAGAGAAAGGTGGGAGAGTGACCAACAATATCTGCTATCTTATGGTCCATATTTAAAATCTTCCAGTTTCTGTAAATGATATCACAAACGGAACCCACATCATTAGTAAATTTAATGGGGGACCTAAGTTTAGGTGTGACATTTTTACGTATAACATTCCTTGACTTATAACACCTGTTCCCAGATAAAAAAAAAAATGTCTCCCCAATGGGTAATCTCTTTCTCAATAGCTCTTCTCTCTCTTTCTCCAAAATATGAACATCATAACCTCGTTATAAAAACAATCATATAATGAGTCTTGTGTAACACAAACTTCATCATAAACAGTACAAAGCCAAGAAGCTCATAAAAATTGGCTCCTTACTATATTAGAATACAGATATTGTGAGTGCATACTGTCTCTAATAAACAGTTTCTCCAACAATACTTAGTTCTTAATACCACCCTTTCCATCCATACATAGGTGCACATCCAAAATAATCTATATTCTCATCAGATGTATCAACAGTACATTTTAAAAAGGTGGTATTACTGCTACTGCTAGTACTGTAAGATTAAGTTTACCTTTGGGCTGTTTTCAAAACATAGGCCCTTTGCACACATTTTTTGGACCTTGCATACATGCATGTATTCTTTGATGCACCATCCTGATTGTATTAAATTATATTCCTTCTAAAATGAAGCACCAACTTTTGAGTGTGTTTTAAATTTGTAGATTTGAACATTTCAGTGGAGTCCCAGGGAGAAAAGCTCCACAGTGAGAGACAATTATGTAAACACAAACAATGCATACATACATAAAAGTACAAACTTTGAACCATATGACCATATAGTAAAAAGCATCTGGTAGTATATATACAATAAATTCTTATTTAAGGCATGAGATGGTTAGTGTTTTGCGTTTCCACAGAAGGTAATGGGTTATGGTTTTGTCCTTCCTGAAGAAAAGAAGAGGAAGGAGAGAGAGAAGAAGTTGAAAAAAGATGAGAGGTCAGCAGTAAAGGTAAGGGTGCTGCAATGAGACAAAAGGCATTAACCAATAATGACAACACTACCCATTACACAATATTTTGACCACCAAAGGCCACTCAGACTTCCGTCATTACAGTCCACCAATATCAGTCAATATACACAATCTCTGCAGAAGTAAAAGACATCTGAATAATTCTGCATTAAAGAGATCTTTAACTAATGAAGAAGTTGGGTTAGTGTTTTTTGTGCAAATTCAGTGCCTCCTGCGCTTGAAGAATAAACTGCCCATGTTACATTTAATCGCTGTCAAACTGTAGGCAGGTACATAGTTACTAGGCTTCTCATCTAAAGGAGGATGGACTCAGGAGTGCAACACCCCCAGCCTTCCTTAAAGGAAGCACTGCAATATCAGCATTCCATCTACATGGTGTGGGAGTAGAACCCACAGCCTTCTGCACCAAAGGCAGGTGTGATGCCTCTTATGCTGCTAATCCTGCTTTTAAAATTTATAGCACAAATGCTGTTGATGGCCATTTGCTAAAACAGTGAAAAGAGACTTAGCATGAGCAACAGTAAATTGCTCTTCCCTTGAAACTCACCCTTCTACAAAAATGCACAGCAACTCAATAGTCTTTGAAAATGCAAATAAAACTTAACATTCTTTGAAAATGCACTGAAACTCAACAGTTCTTGAAATGCACTTCCTGTTAACAGTTTGGCAGGTGGACTACAGGATTCAGTCACTAGGGTCCTGTATTCAAGATACAAGGTTTGAGCCTGAATAAGTTCATGAACCTGCCATCCCTAATCTGGGTATTTCACACCCACACATGGTTCATCTGGAATGGCAATAATCCATGCATGTCTGTTAAAGATTGTGCCCTCTGCTCCAATATTTAAATGTGCATGTGTCATACTAAAGACACATGCACAGATGCTACTAAGGATGCACTCTGCATGTGTCCTTAAAGGAAAAAATATAAGTTTTGTGGCAGCCCCCAGGCCAGTGGGCCATAGGTGACTGCCTAGGTCACCTAGTGCTGGATCCAGCTCTGCCCCAGGCCATCTTATCCAAATGTTAGGTAATTCATCCCTCCACAACCCCTTTTCCCATTTTTGCACATGGTTTTAAGGTATCACTTCAACAATGACAATCATCTAGAGAGAAGGTTCACACTATCGGGTGGTTAGCATTTCAACATCTTCTTCAAATGTTGTGTAATTTTCTCATAAAATTCCCCTTATGTTTTGCTCTGTCTGGTCAACACCATCCTTACATATACCTCTGGCTTCTAGGGCTCTAGCTTTGTGATCTTGCAGGTATCCTGGTGATGAACATTTTAAATTAGGAAAGCTGGCAGTCTAACAAGCTGAATGCCATCCCAATGCGTAAGAGCAATATTTAAAATCTATCCCTATTTTTGGGTCTTTGTCCCCCTATTATTTTTGGTTTTGTCCAGATTTTTTCTGCTAAGAGGTCGAGAGCTATGATTCCTCGGTCTGCTCAAACTCCATGCCAAACTAGTGCCATCATATAATTCATTTTTCTTTCATCCCACCATCATCTTTAAAACACATTTTTATCTCTCACCCTGCTTTCTTACAGCCATCCTCTCCCTTCACTTCCTCTATCTAAAATATATATTTTTTAATTTCTGACCTACTATTCCTCTCTCCTACTTAACTACAATCTGCTGCTCCACTACTGAAAATCTAACCCGCTTGCTATGCTATCAAAGTATTTGTCCTTAATACTTATTAGTAATTTGTAAATCTTGTTTTCTTTATACAAACACTTTCTCTTCTCTTGTATACAAGCATTCTTTAATTTACTAACAAATTTTCACTCACTGTTTCACCTCTTACACTTTGTCAAGTTTATTAGTAACCATTTTTCTAAACTCACCACTGTCTTTTTCTCTCTCTTTTCAATTCATGTATTTTCCCTGCTTAATCTCACCTTTGCTACCAACTCTCTCTCTTCACCTCTTGTAATTCAAACAAAATCTTAGTTTTCTTGCTAGATGGTCTTAGTATTCCTTCGGTCACTCTGTAGTATATGGTATTATACTGGTAAAGTCTTTACAAAACTTGTATAAATGACAATCCTTATCAAATTTATAATATTTGCTCTCTCTCTCTCTCTCTCTCTCTCTATATATATATATATACATTTTTTTTTTTGCTTTCTTATGGTACACTGGAGCTTTTCTCTCTGGGCTTCTGGTAAAAATTGGTTATTGCCCAGTCTGACTATCCTGGTAAACACGTCAGTCAATAAATAAATATAAAACAGTGTAAGAAACTTCTCTGTGTGGAAGATTTTCAGTCCATATATCTCTAGTTGACCACTGTATATTAATCAGATCGGACAATAGTAGTAGAAGTAGCAAACTTAAACTCGTCTTAAGTAAAAAAAAAAAAATAATAATAAAAAATATATAATTGTACAGAATTACTGAGTATTCAAAAGTAATCCAAGCAAGGCAGGCAGTCTGTTTCCATTTGAAAATCCTTTATTAAGTACACAGACAAGCGATCCAAGTAAAACAAAAATAGAGTAATAGTTTCCTCCCAAGCTTTCTAAATATATATATATATATATATATATATATATATATATATATAATTTTTATCAGGCAAGGGAGTGATTTATTGTGCTGTAAAACAAAGTATTATTGGTACACATGTTAAATTTACATCCCTTCCCCCATCAGTGTGACATTCGAGCAGGTCCTACCCTACTTAGTAGCTGTCATAATAATATAACCCTTATGTACTTTAAATAAAATTAATAATGATGTGGTACCTCTTATTTAACCAGATTAAGTAGATTATTAAGTCTGTGATTTTTATCCAAGACAATATACTACTTGGCTGGAAATATATCAACCTTAGTCCATTTGGCAATCAAAAAATATATATAAATATATACATATACACTTTGCATGTAAAAAATCAATTGTAAAAATCATATTCTATTTTCATAACCTGTTGTTAATAAAGATCGCTTTCGTCCTTCTAAACTTCTTCAGGTCTGTGTACAAGAGCCCTAAACTATACTTGTTTAGTGGGTTGTTTTGAGACTTCAGGGATACCATGGAGATTACTTGTTTTTTTTTTTTTTTTTTTTTCAATAAAAAAATATAATACAGCACCACACTGAAGGACCATGTGGACAGCCGTGGTGGTGCAGTGGTAGCATTGTTGCTTCACAGCAAGAAGTTCTCCTGTTCGATTCTTGGCTGGAGTGCGGGGAGTGCTTTCTGTGTGGAGTCTGCATGTCCTTCCCGCGGTTGGGTGGTGTTCGAAAGACATGCGTAAATGGGCGTGCCTTCATTGAAGGTTGGACGTCGAGCTGGCACCTTGGCGTTCGTGAAAGTCTATTGCCAATCATCAGCAGACCGGAGTTCCGCTGTGGCAATCTCTAACCGGGAAAAGCCGAAAGACCAACAACCACATTGAAGGACCATGATGATGTGTTACAGATCCTGACAGAGGCCCAAAACTCCTCCATCTCCATTAAAGGAGCTCAGCTGATGGCCCACCTGCTGTTAAAAAACCTTTCCATGCTAGTTGGACAGCTCTTTTCTCTTCAGTATATTTAATGTTGGTGGACATATGGTGGACCATTTCATGGTCCCTACCCTCTACAGCATTAATGCCCACCCCAAGAACTTCCCAGGCATGTTCCCAGTAGTTCCGATTGACAGCATCTGCCTGAAGAGCCATCAGCTGTGGAGATGGAAAGCCTGCAGTAGCATGTCATTCTCTGAATCTGTGAACCTGGTTTTATGTGTGGCTTTCTCAGCAGAGTCACTGCTGTTCCATCCCTTATCCTTACTAGGTATTGTTCTGTAGGCATGGAAAAGAGTGGCATTACCATGGTGGTAATTACTGTCCCAGTCAACCCCATGCCATACTGTATTCCCTCTTGTTTGTATACCATGCTGCTAGTGCTTCTGATATTCAGTTATCAAGATAGTTTGTACAATGTCAGGCCCATAACACTACTGACATTTGCCCCACTCCCCAAAATCCTAGGAGTTCCAATCACTACAGTAGCACAATGGTTTCCTCTCATTGTTTAAACCACATGCACATGTTATCTTAATAAGCAATACACTAGAGAAATTGTATGCCATCAAGTCCCATTACAAGACAGGACAGAATTTCGTAATGAGCTCTGTCTAATTGCTGCTGGATGTGGTTCCTCGTAGGTTAATAATCCTTCAACACAACACTGTCTTAGCCTTCTAGCACTACTCTCCCTCCCCTATGTTCAGGAATTTATAAAACTACTGCCAGAACTAAAGTAGTATGCACTTTAGTAAAATGACAGTTAATGTCAGTACACTTGCAAGGTGAAGCTACGTACCTTAAACAAGCTGTAATCTTGTGCCTCTAATTAATCCTGTGGTGGTAGCACCTATAGAAGCTTTTGTCTGTACAGCTCTGTGAAGTCTTCTGTAGTGAGATGAGACTCACTGCTGTACCCCCTGCTTATATCATGCAAATTTTGGCTTCTGGCTGTGCTGATTATGAAAATGAGGGCTCCCTTCCAGAATGTCTCTGAATCACTAAAGCTGCCCATTGTGTGAACAGGTACAACTTTGTAGCCCATTCAAAGCAGCATAGCGCACAGGTTTTCATGTACCTTCAGGACTCACCTGTGAAGGCTAGAGTCACCCTAGAACGCAAATTACACTTCTGAGGGAGCCAGAGCCCAGTGGGGAGGGTACCCAGGCTGGGGCCTGATCTCCCACTGGATCCCTAGGGGGTAGGGTGGTATTGCTTGTATGGTGATCCTCTCCCTTTTTTGTTTATGTCCACACTTGTTTCTAGAACAACTCCAATCTATCATTATCCCCCATCTATTTTTCTAATGTCTGTTTCTCCATTGTGCTCGCCTACCTCAGTATGTCAGTACCTCCCCTGTCAGTCTTGTCTGTTTTCTATGTTTGTTAGTCTCTGCTACCAAACCTAACCCTCTTACTTTTCTTTTGCTTGCCTTACTGCCTTCTCCATCTTACCTTCTCTTCATATTTATAAAATGGACACCTGTCCAACAAAAAATGATAGCTTTCCTTTCTGACTTCCATCCTGCCCATTCCTTAGATTTTCTCCTTATATCCTACTCTCTGCTTGCTTCCCCATGTTTCGTTACTTTCCTATAATTCCATTCCCCCCTTTAATTAGGTAAAAAATAGATAAAAACACCATTATAAATTATAGGCCTTTAAGACTTTGCATGGCTACTCCTTCTGGATGCCTCTTGAAGTGCATAAGTGCACCAAGCTGCTTTGAGGTGTGTACAAACGATGTTTGCTAGTGTTCCTTGGCTTTCCATTTGGCCACAAGTTAGGAGAATGTGCTGTTACCACAGACTCAGTTGTAGCTGCAAGCAGGATATTTAAGGAGCTCTTCTTTTTGCACTCATTCTCATTTTCCCTGTTGTTAATTGTTAATGAGCTCCAAGTCTTGTCATGCTAACTAAGTAAACAGCTACGGGCTTGCCATGCCAGTGCCATCGTATTCCTGAATCACAGTGATATTCTTAATTTGGTCTGGCTTGTTTGCCTCTGACCATATAAGACACCCCCGTGACTATATATGTGTACGGGCATGTGTGTGTGTCTATATTCTCTTGCATTAATTCTGCTGCGGTAAAACTAGTAAGATGCACTATGGGTAAAACAGAACCAGTCCCTCAGTGGACTCAGAAGGTTATCTAGATTTTAAAACCTTCACTTTTTTATCAGTGCCCCCAATGTTTTTTTTTTATTTTAGATGCCAGTATAGTTTAATCTTGCAGCGTTAGTATCTTTCTCTACAACAAGAAGAAAAATATGAAGATGAATATCTTTAGGTGGAATGTGACCACTACAAAAACACTTTTGGTGAGTTTATTTTATGATATAATCTATTCTAAAGCAAAACGTCCTTGGTGTTAGGAATATAAGTTATGACGGAAATGTATTTTTTATGGGACTGATAAGAAAAGAAGCAAGATTCCAGCAGGAAGATTATGGAAAGACCATTTGCTTCAGGCTACAAAACAGAAATGAAGGGAACATGTCCTTTTCAGCTAAGCTGCACTCTTAAAGGCTAGAGCTAGAAAACGTAATTCTGTGCCTATGGGACATGTGACTACTGAAGAAATGTGACTGAAAACCAAAGGAATCCTGCAGAGCTCTTTATAATACATCTCAATAGTATACAGTTGGAGCTTAAAAATCAATTAGCATTGAACGGACTTTTGACATTGTTTATTTATTATTTCAACTAAACATAAACTAAACAAGAATTATAATGGTACGTTAACTTAAACCTTTCGTGAACACACACACACACACACACACACACACACACACACACACACACACACACACACACACACACACACACACACACACACACAACATTGTCCATAAAATATGTTTTTAATTTTATTAAAATGGAAGGCAAACAGTTCAGTGGTGCAACTTCTTCTTCAGGACATGTAGCAAAAATAACACACATACTCTGCAGTCTGTCATAGCAGTTTAGATTTACTCCCAAATTAAATTCAGACAGTGTCCTCCTGACTAGATTCTTCAGTGGCCTATCTGTGGATTGTCTTAGTCTCCTTCATATTCTTTCTTCTTTTCTACAGCACACTTCCTGGAACATTCCAGGCAAAATCTCCCCTGCAGTGAAAGGCCTAATTTCCAGGGCCATAGACCTCTTTATTTATATATATTAAACTGACCAGGTAATTGCTTGTTAATAGTCCTGCTTATATGAACTGCTACCTAACAGATACGTACCTATCTTTTCTTAAAGAACAACACCATATTTGCAAAACATCATTTTTAGCACTTATTATAGTATGATTTACAGTTTTTACAGATCCAAGGATGAGGCACACTATGTTGCATTGAGCTTTCCTCAGCTTGGAAGCCACAGTTTTAGACACACAAAATAGCCTGTGGTCTCTGCAAAGGCAATCTGCATTGTGGGGTTTCAAGTATGACAGATGTTTTACAATGAATTGAAAGGGTTTGTTGTACTTTTCTAATGACAAAAATAAAGTGTGGTATTAACTGGTCCCTGGTTTTAACATCCTTCTCAATAACTTTTCTTAGCATGGATTTTAATGCTCAGTTTAAATTCTCCATTAACCAATTTGTTTCGATATGTTATACTGAGGTTTTAAATTGCTTGACATTAAAGTTTTAGCACAATTGGTGCATTATTCTGGATGTTAATGGAATCCCATGACCATTGAACACTTCCAAAGGTATCTCTGCTTTGGAAAATAATTAGTATTAACCTTACATACAATAATAGCCTCAGGCTACTTAGTTGCATAGTCCAAAATAAGGAAGATATAGTGAAACCCGTTGATGGATTTTAGCAGCGGTCCAGCAATGCCCTTAGTCATATGCTGATCAAATGGCACCTATATGATAGTCATTGGAATCAAAGTATTTTAAAGACTGGGCGAGGGCATCTAGCGCAGAAGCTCTCAAGTTCTTTCATTATTCCTAGCCAGTAAAACCTTGTTAGGAGTTGTGGTTTAGTCTGGTCTATTCCTAGCTGTCCTCCTAGACCATAACCTTGAGAAAACTCATCAACAGCTTTCTGAAAGGTTTGGACACTAACAGCTGACATACTACTTTCTGTCTGTCCTTTATCTGTAAAATTAAATAATTTTGTAACTCAAAGTACGGGTAACAGCCCAGCTTCATGGAGTAGCGGGAAAAACCCTGACTATGCTGCAGGTGACCTGAGTTTGAGTAGTGGTTCAGGTACCTGTAGGAGCTAGCTGCAGAAGATGAAAATGAGTGGCTATTGCTGGCTTAGCAATCCCGGGGGTGTAGGGAGGGTGATGGCTCTGGTTCATCACAAAAGTGACAGCTAACAGGATCACCAGGCATTATCCAGTGCATCTATTGTCATGGTATTAAGCACCAGTAAAGCCTAGGGAAATTCAGCATGCAAAAACATGCATCCTCTCAGGAGACAGCAGTACTAGGCTCAGAAGAGTCAGCGGGAGGAATGGGGTGCTCCCAATGGGTAGAGGGTAGTCTGTCCTCCTGGACCAACAACTAGGCCTACTGCCTACCACCCAGCTGTTGCTGGATAACAGAAGGGTTGATCAGGATTCCCAAGTAGTTACAATTATGCCTGGTTGCTCCCGTATTCTTAGAATGAAAGGATTGATTGGTTGTTGGCAGTAGAACCATCGAGTAAGGCCCTGGGGATACACAAAAAATACTGACAAGAAGTGAGAACAGTTTGTTCAGCTTCTTTCCCTAAAACTCTAGTGATATTTCTCATTTTTCTTAAAGTTTCATCTTACTGTTGTGCCTTTTTAGAGTTTTACTGGCTTGTCTAGAGGTCAACCAAATCTAGAACGTAGGGTAACTATGTCATAAAGCAGAAGGCATTGGCTTTTCTGCCAACAGATGTGCTGGAGTTTCAATGTCTAAATCTTCTCTCAGAAAGGCAACTCGTGCCAATATCCTTTCGAATCATTTGTTTCCTTGACCTTATTTATTTTTCTTGTTCCTTTCCTTTATGAACCTGATACACAGAGCCTTCTTGCTTCTGTTCAAAGTTATCCTGTTTTGCAGTCAGCACTACTTTCTCAATTTCTGCCAACTTTAGGTTGTTTTCCCTTTGTATATATTTCTTCTTTAGGTTTGTTTCCATTTGTAAAGGCTTTATCTTTAGTTTTAAATTTTCTTTCCTTACAGATGCTTGTTGACAGAGTCTTCTCTTACCTGAGGTTTCTGTTTTACACTGTCAGAAATGCACTGCGAACATGACCAGGTATTATTTCTTCCTCTTTAACTGTCCTAGTGAATTATTTCTTATTCTTGCATTTCTCCATCTCATCACTCACCTACTTCTTAGTAGTTTCAATGTCTTGAAATTTCTGGGGTTTTACTGTTTTAACTTGACAGAAAGTTCAGAATCCTGCTGAGGCTGTGTATTTTTCATACTTTTTAACTTTTGGGACATATCCTTTCAGTGAATTATTCATTCTCTTTAGATCTGACGATCATTTCGATTTACTGCTCTGACAGCATTTTCAGGCTGCAATGGCATTTCTACTCTCTGTTTTCCACCCTTTCAGTCTAGAATATTTTACTGTGTAACTGCTTTTCTTTTGCTGTCATTGATCTTGCAGGCTGCTCTGCTGTAGGTTTATGCTGACATGTCTCTTTAAATGATATAGGTTCCTCTTATGTCTTCAGCCAAGTATTTGTACCTTTAGGGCTTTTTATAATTACGCCAAGATCTTTGCTGAGTCATACACTCTTATGAATGCTTCTGGTGCTTGTACCCTTTGTAGGTTAGGTAAGGTTTTATTTGTATTTTTATTTTCTTACTGTTTCTCCTCTCAGTACTGACAAGGTGGCCTGTAAAAGGGATTGCCTTCCTCCCATTGCCCTCACAAATCTTTAATGGACAAAGGTCCTTAGTATCATGTCTTGTGTTAAATAGGAGACCATAGCAAGAAGATAAACTACCTGTCCAAACAGAATTTTATTTCTGCTTGTGTAATGGGGTATTGCATCTTATCATGATGAATACTGATTACTTTAACTGTGTTCTTAGTAAGGGTCTTCTTTTTGCACACATACTGTTCCTTTATAAGTTTAACAGAACCACCTGACTCTAGTAGTCCTTACAGTTCCTTCCCATCAATTAAGACATTACACTTAATTAATTTTGCACTAGCCCAATAGTAGAATACTGACTTAACTATTGTGGCACTTTATTAGATTTCATATGTCATTGTCATCAGCAGCATGCTTTTCACTGGTTATAGTTGTGAAGTTGAGATGTGACCATTACAAGTATAAAATCTAGTTATGAAACTCATATAAATAAATATAAAATTGCTGAAATGCAGAAACATCGACAATCATTACATCTATTTCTACACATTGACATTCACTTCAATAGATTCAAAAAATAGTCAACATGTCACTGATCACAAAAGAAACAAACTCTCATTTTGCGGTCTGTCAAGTAAAAACAAGCAAGAAAACCCTAGCAGTAACACCATACACACTTTGAATAGTGATACTCTTGGGAATTGTTTTTTTTTTCTTCATAAGGTAATGTGTAGCAATGGAGTTAGGAGCAGGGCATGATTAGCGTTAACACATCTGACTAATAATTGGTCAGGGAGGCTTCTGGTCAATGAGCTTCCTTCACAAAAGTTAAACACTCTTTGTCTGGGTTTACTCAGCCCTCTTTTTATATCCATAGTTGCTTCATTCAGCAAACCTGTTCTGCTTAATGGAAAAGGTTCTTCTCTGTTGTAAAGGATGATACACATTTACAGACGAAAACTCATTCTACTTAAAGAAACAACACAACAGTTCAGCATAACAGTTCTCACCTACAGAGCCATATCTATTTCATTCGTTGCCCGGTATAACTCCCTGGTCGAGCATCCTTCAACTTAAGGGTGAGGAGAAAAAAGGCCCCTTCTTCCACCTGATGCTACAGAGAAGCACTAGGTCCCAATGCCCTGCCACAGAGAGAAAAAAAAAAAAAGAAAAACAAGGTCTGTACCAATCTGGCACTCCTTCCTACCCAAGGATGAGTACTAGGTCCTAAAGCCCTTCATCTTGGCTCCTGCCCTCAGTGAGGAACATTCAATAAAGCTGCTGATTTACCCCCTGATATCTTGCTCCTATAATGGTTGCTCCCCTTTGCCCCACCCAATTTTCACATATAGACTCTGTTTGCACCACTGTTTCCAACATTTTGGATTACTTATACCCTCTTAACTGGTGAAAATTACTACAATGTGCTACAGTACACTTCAGCTTGAAAATATTGGTTTCATGCATGCTACATGGCTCTGTGTGCTCAAAACAGGCCATCTACTTTGTAGTGGATTGAGCTAGGCCCATGTAAGACTTCAGCCTTGAATGGCTATAGCCTACCTAGTGTAGTTAAGACTCTTGCTCTTTCCAAATTTTCCATTATTTCTGTAGATGTTAAATTAGTGAAGAAATTAAAAATGTAGAAATGCGAAAGTGATAGGATGAATAAAAGCTTATATTAGATGAAAATTAGCCATTCAAGTAGATTTGGGGTAACTAGTGACAGTGTGCATGTATTGAAATGTAAGATTGTCAAAAATAGTTTCTCTGCTCACAAGACCTTGGTTGAGAAGCTAAGAAGGTGTCAGCCAGAGATGATATAGAAAGGGGCAGTAAAATTATATATATCAGTGTTACTTCAAGTAGAAAACATGGGTAATTTTAACAGCTCATTGGAAGACAATATTGCCATAAGAAAGTTTTGTATTAACTGGGTTAAATGTTAGATTGTATATAAAGTAGAGAGAGTGAATACAAATATTTTACACATATACTGAAGAAGATGGCTGCAATGCAGAAGTTAGATTGTGTGAAAGAAAACTGTATCAACAACTGAGACAACTATTTTATTGTATTGGGAGAAGGGGAGTGGGAAGCCTGGTCTCATGTAACAAGCAAAATAAAAAAAGTTCAGCAATATGGAGGACACTGAAGTATAACACTTACACATTGACTAACTATTTAGTTGAAAGGTTTGGTGAAAGGAGAGAAGGATTTGACAGTACAGAGAGGTGGGAAGTTGGATTATGATTTTTGAAGTAGAGCAAACCATTAGGAATTGCATTAAGGATAAAACACCAGTGCTTGGGGGTGTAGAGTCTGAGTTTTCTGAAAACCAAAACTAGTAAAAACAAGCAAGTTTGAGTTATTTTAATGAATGGTTGTGTGAGAGAAAAGAATGGCGAGGTGAACAGTAAGATGGAGGGACACAGGTTTTAAATTAAATTGTGGGTAATCAGTTCTTACAATACTGCTGGCCTACATCACTTCTAGGAAATGTTTACCAGCTTTTGACATGGAAAGCACAGATCAGATTAGAAGGGACATATTTGGAACAATCTGGGGCAGAGGGGGAAGCTTAGGAAAAATAAAGGATAGGGTCAGAGAGATAGTATAAATGATAGAAGGAAAATGAGAGGGTTATGTAGTTAATTTAGAATGGACAAGCATTTGCTATTATACATCATGGAGTATTATGAACATTTCAGATAGAATGAATATGGGAGATGTGTGTATATAGGATGTATTAGAAAGGTTTATTATTAATGTTTTATAATTCCTGTAATTTTGTAGGGAAGGAATATGAGGCTAGATAGGGGATTAAGCAAAATTACTTATTCAGCCTTTTATGGTCTGCTGTTATATTAATGAAATGATTAAATGGTTAGGGAACAAATTACAGATGGAACCTGGGTATTGGTTAGAAGAGTGGCTATTCATGCTATTCTTTATTGTAATATTAATTTATACAGATGATATTACTGTAGTAGTCAGAGAAGAAGAAATACATGAGTTGATGACAGCAAAGTTGAAAGAAAAAGGACATTTAATTGGATTGAAACTATATATATATATATATATATATATATATATATATATATATATATATATATATATATAGCAATTAGAAGTTTAATGAAAGTAAGCAGTGGTAGGTATTCAGTTATAAGATGAAACCACATAGGCACTGGTAATAAAATTTGGTAGGAATTGAGAAAAAAGAATGCAGAGAGGTACTGAAGAAATTAAAAGAGGCAAGTGAATTGTCGAAGTGGATTCAGATAACATTGCAGAAAAATACATAATTTTCTGATGGAATATTTGCTATCAGAAAGTTTTAAAACAGAATTTTTAGAAATTTGCTTTTACTCATATAGAGTACAAGGATGAATAAAAAATGGGAATTCTGTGGATAGATTTTTTTTTTGTGAAAATATTAACGTATAATGCAAATGTTTTAGGGACACTGATAACATGGGAACACATAGATGTATGGGATTACTAGAAAGAGAAAATTGTTGTAAGAATATTAGAATGGTGGAGAAATAATAATGGAAATATATAAATGGAAAATGGAGCATGAATGGATGGAAAGAAATAAAAGGTCTTGGTACATTCAGATTGTTGCTGAATTCTGTAAGGAAGAAGGTGGCCTTATTATGATGATAAGAGAATGGATGCTAACAATGTATGTGGATATAAGGACTGTAAGTGGCTAAATTAAAGGATGGGACATTTCTTTATACACTGTAAAAGAACTCATAATGTTTGGAAAGAAGGTCAGAAAAATGTTACTTTAAGTGTGGAAAATGTTAATTTGGATATTATTTTTTTTGATTATTATTCTTTAGCAAATGTGGGTAATAAAATTCTGTCTCTCTCTCTCTTTTATTAGAGAGGGGTATGCTTAAGAAGTTTACAGTCTGTAAAATGCATTCAATGTATATTGGTTTTATATATACTAATGAGCTTATTTGAAAAAAAAATAAGTAGATAATAAAATTGTATGAATTTATCCAAGTCTAATGTGTATACATTATGAGGCTCAAACTGTCTTCATGGCTAAAAAAAAGGAAAGAAGTATTCTATTAAATAGATTGGACTCAGAGGAAAATGTTATTTTAAATCCAACAGGAATTTCAATGGTTCCTAAAAATGACCAGGGTAGTTTTAGTTTTTTTGTTTTTTAAGGAAGAGGAAAATGATTCAAGTGATAAGGATAATATTATATTTTTTGATAAAACTATTGAAATCAATGCATTTAAGGCAAGAAAAATGGAGGACATCAGGGAGAATAAGATCTGGAACCAGTTAAGCAGTTATCAGTTAAAAGTAATGACTGCAGAAATGTTAATGTTAATCACACAGAAGAAGAACTACAAAGAAAGGTTTAATAGAAGTTGAGAATAATAGGAAAGTGGAAAAAGACTGAAGGGGACTGCCTTGATAATAGGTGATGTCAGGCAGGAACTGTCTTGATAACAGGTGTCTCCATGTTGAGGCATAATAAAAGAACTACTTGCCTGGAGATGGATAAACAAATAATTTTTGTTACAGAATTTGATGATGCCAGAGTGGTGGATAAGAAGAAAAATTGTAAATTAGTAAAATAACAGTAATAATAATAATAGTATCTAGCTATCTATGGTTATGATTTGAAAGAGCGAGCACTATTTCTATTGAAAAAAAGTAATATTCATATGAGAAAAGATTATTTCCAATGGAGTTTTTGCTGAGGCCTTTTATATGGGGCCACATTGTAGTGGAGTAAGGGAATTTGCTCTTACTGCACTGTTGTTTGATCTCAGTATATATAATCAGCGGGGTGGAGTGTGGGGAATGCAGGGGTTTCCTCCCCCTGAAAAAATAAATAAATAAATAAATAAAAATAAAAATAATCTTAATTTTACATATTTTGCATCACTTTAGATTCACTCTAAAGTAGTCCCTCTTTGAATGTTCACTCCTGTGAATGTTGGATAATTTCTGAGATCTTTTTTTATGGACATCTTTCTAGCTGAAAATTATGGGGCAATGTACACTCCAAAAGCCAGTTAGCGTAATACCTATATTAGTGGGCTTTATGTTTGAATCCAAAAATTTCCATATATGCACCCGAGAATATACTGTATGGTGGATAGGAGAGATTACTTCTCAAGGGATCAATTTTACTTTAGTCAATCAGCTAATAAAATTCTGAGTCATGGACTAGAGAAGTTAATACAAGTTTTTTAGAGGTAGAGTTAATATTTCTATAAAAAACAATGAATATAAAACTAACATAATATTAGTAATGGTATATGCTAGACGTTTAAACATTAACTATGATGAGATGAGGTTGCTGTTTGCTCAGGAAGATGTGAATATTGGAATAGTAACAGGAATCTAGTTTAATCACACCATCTCTCCTACACATTTCCCTGGATATTGAAGATTTCATAATTTCAGGAAGGACATCAGAGGGAATGGATGGCGATATTTATGAAGGAGATCCTTGGTGCACAGATTATGTTTCACAGGGAAAATTTTGAAATTATTTCTGTTGGTATTCAGGATAAGAAACAAAGAACAAATATCATAGAGTTGTATAAATCACCATCCCTAAATAAAGGAGAGTACAGAAAATGGTTTGATGATCTTAAAAGTTCTGCTTCTGGTATTTATGTGATCTTAATGTCCAAGGAATTGACTGGAATAGTATGGCAGGAAACGATGTACAGAATAAACAGTTTGCCAGTTGTACATGAAATATGAGTCATGCAGTATGGAAAACAGCTTACTAAGAGAAATAACATTCTTGATGTTATTTTGCCAACCCTAGAGGTTGGTATAGTGAATATTATAGCTAAAGAGCCTCTAGGTATCTCAGATCATGCTGTAGTAAAATGTAGCATAAGCTGGAATTTCCTTAAAAGAAAATCTTGTACACTTATAGGAAAGAACATCTAATGAGCTGATTATCCATCTATTAATAATTCTATAAATAAGTATAACTAGAAAGAAGAATTAAGCAGTGTGTCATTTAATGTGATCTTGACTACTTTTCATGGAAAATTGTCAGTAGTAATTGATAAGTTTGTCTGAACTAGCATAACTGGGGATAACAAATATTAACCCTTGCCCTTCTTTGCAGTATATGTCAATGCTTTTCATTGTTATATATGTTAAGGATTTTCATGGTCAGTTAACACTTTTTCTGTATTTTGAACTGTTTGGTTATATAGCTGGCCTTATGAGCAATTTTTCAAACCTCTGATGTTTGGGGAATTCTGTGTACTGTACTTCTAAAGCTGATGTGCTTGGATCTTCTTGGAATAGAAGCTAATCTCTGAAGATGTCCTGAGCCTAGATGGACACTATTCTCCCTCTCAAATCCTGGTCAAAATGCCTTTTGAAACACCTCTTTGTATTTTAGACGGAGACATCATACAAACTTAGTTTATATATATATTCATTACAGTCACTATACAATCTATTTGTTGTTTCTTTCTTTTCTCTTCAGCAGCTTTCCTTTCTCAGTATGAGCAGTCATGATGTCAGCTGAACACACTGCTTTACACTCATTCCTTCTGGTAGATTCTGTAAGGGTCTTACTGTAGTTTTACTCTGACTCATTTTAGTGAAAACAGGCATCTTACATTTTGATTCATAGTAGTAGTTTGTTTTGCATTAGCATGTCTTTTATACAATCCAGATTTCCACGCTTTAACACATTAGATGTAGGACTTCTACTCTTAATTTCGTTTTGCCCATTAGCAATTTGACCAGGTAAAAGACATACACATTACAGTGGAGTATTCCTATACTCTAGTAAGTCTAGGTGCACATAACTACAATGGACACTGCAAATGTACTATTATTTCTTGTTGAGGTTTTGACTGTCTGCATGATCCTATTGACTTGGCCATTTCATTTTAGTGCATACTGAAATTCCAACTTCTCTGAAAATCTCTAGAATTCTCTTCTTGGATATAATCATAAATGAAATCCCACACATTGAATGTGTAGCTTTTAAAGTTTTTATCACAACTTTGCTTGTAGTATCTGATAACTTTTTGATATGAGGAAAAAACAACACAGTTTTGGTAATGAAACAATTCAGTTTTGGTAATGAAACAACTCAGTTTTGGTAATGAAACAACTCAGTTTTGGTAATGAAACACATTTGTTCTCACTTTACTTCATGGTCTTTCCAGAACTGAATATGAATTCATCTATTATCTTGGACTATTATTGTGATTAGCATTACATACACTACAATTCTTACCTTTTTGTTTTGGCATTCCCTACAAGTTCAAGCCTAGAACTCTGTCTTCATACTTCATATTTCCGTAGTATGGCCACATGTATTCTTCTCTCCATTTCTTTCATTAGGTAATTAGGTACTATTCATTTGTCAGTATCGAACAACCTCATTTCTGTGCAGCTAATATCTTCTTTAAATGAAAAAGATGGATGCATTTCTTTCCTCGCAGCAGATTTCCATTCTGACCAGTCTGTCGTGGTCACTTTCTGAAGCATCTGCATTTCCAAGTAGCATTCAATAAGCAGCTAAAACTTTTTACCTTATTTTTAGTCATAGGCAAATGTGGAGTTATCTGATTAACATGTGTTTCATCACCAAGTGAATCTTGCTGATCTGGTAGATAGGAAAGACTCATAATATCTGCTATATGTGTTTAGTTTCATGCCTTGTACTTTATATGTAAGTCATAATTCACAACAACATTCTCTGCATTCTGTGTATTGCTTTCTGAATGATTTCTTAAAGATTCCTTTTAGTCACTCATTGCAAATGCTTTCACTCCAGTGATACCACTTAATAGCGTAAACTCCATACATTTCCCACATCCTCCTATTCTCATTTATTGAACTTCATATCATTATATCAATAGATTATCTGTGCCCTTTCTCGTAACTCCTATAATGCCATGCATTGCCTTTTCACTCCCTCATTCCTCTTACTTCCAACCCTCTAACTATACCTTTACTCTCATCACTATACCATAATCTGTCATAATATGTCAGACATGTCTTATGTGTCTAGTATATATTCTATAAATATTTTCAGATGTGATGTCTATATTACCTAAACTGATAAGTGCATGTAATTTATATATTTATCCTAATGTTTGGCTGAAAACTATTTTTGGATGTTAACCCTGGGCTAAGCCTGAAAATGATCCACTGAAATTTTTGCTCTGCCCTGGTCTGGAAAGCATAACTAAATAATAAAATAAAATAAATGAATTGTGTATTCAGCCAGTATGTCTTGCATAAATATATTTCTATAACCCTTCACAAATATGTGCTTTGGAAAGTAATTATTTTTCTATGCAATCATACTCTTTTTGACATTCCATTAATGCTTCTGGATCCACAAGAGACTAATATATCTTACTGCAAATCAATGTACTATTTTCATTATGGCTAGTATATAACTGTAATTTGACTTGTTCATAATTAACAGTTCAGTATGAGGGCTTCTGCCCATAACTGGTTAAGCATCCTAAAGATCTTTTCTTGCTTTGTACTCTAGTACAATTCTACATAATTTTCCTATAGTTTCCTTACTAGCAAACTTATTGCTGAATATTTTAATAAGTTTTGAAAGATACTGTATCATTCCAAAAAAAAATCATGAGTGATTTTTTTTTTTATATTCAGGGGAATGTGCTTGCACTAATTGTGTCTTTCTTATTGTCTTCTTTCAGGCCTTAAAACACTAAGATATACACCCCATATATCTCAGTTATGTAACTCTAACTTTGCATTTCATTTTGGAGGAGGCATTTGGACTACTTGTTTGTCTTTTCCTTTGTTCTATTTCAATCCCTCTGGCATTAAGTCATGACTCATATATATCAGTTATGTAATTCTAATTTTGCACTTACTTTTGTTCAACTAGACTTTTTTTCTTGGTCGCTTAAGTTGGTATTGCATAATTATCCTTCTTTGGTCTGCCCTCACAATACTTAGTCATTTGCAAGCCCCACCAGTCTCATGAATTATTTGTGTATAAACTCTTTGAAACTCTTCAGATTCTGATGCAATGTGAAACAGAAGTTAGAGAATATACCAAAATCAAATTAAAAGTATGGAGCTTAGAACCTTCTACCTCAGGTCTAATTGGCCCAAATCCATGATTAACATTCAACACAGAAAATTAGTCCCTCCATGTTAGAGTTCAATTGCAACTGCATGGGGTGGACAGTGTTCTCTTTTTATAGCTTTATTAAGATATTGTCAGTCAGTATAAATATGAATTGTATGTGGCTTTGCATAAGTAACCATGCTATCTGCCCACAGAGTAGGCTTAGTCTATCCTTTAGTTACAGACATATACTCTGTGTTTTAGCTTTTTCTTGATTTTACTTAAAGTTGATAGAAATTTCCTTGGAGAATTTACTAATGGTAATGCTGCAAGATTTATGTGGCTATGATAAACTCTTGGCAAAAATCCAAGAGAGTGAATAAATTTTCATGGTTAAAGGAAATCATCAGTCTGTACTTTTTAACCCAGTCCACACTGAAACCATTCACTCACACTGTAAAGTCATTTCACATGCCAAGCTTCTGACAGATAACGTTATGCAAAAATTACAAGAGGTTTTACTGTATAAACTATATGGATTTTAAGTGTACATTTTTGTTTTACATGTCTGACTATGTGCATGCACCTTCTGTCCCAGTGTTTTACAAGATTTCCTGAATGTGTGTGCAATTTACACATCACTGTCTTCAGATCATTCTCTCTTAGGTATAGTGCTTTGAAAATATGAGTGGAAAGTACATCACTCTCTGCAATTGTATCTGGACTAAATGTCATACTTTGGTCATTAATTTTATGGTTTTCATCCCAGATTTCCAACTAGTTCTGTAGTTGTTTTTTTTGTGATTTTTTTCCGACACACTGTTTACTTTTTACACATTCACAACTTGTTATTGTTATTTTATTCCAATACAAACAATATTTTTGATTGAAATTTTTTTTCATTTTACATATTTAACAAAGCTATTTGACTTTGCATTGAGTCTACATTTTTGAGTAATCACAGCATATTTTTCATGATTAGAGCTACAGATTGAGAAGAACTTGGCAACAAATTTCTCATAGCCTACCAAAAGTACTCACAACTCATTTTTACCTTTTTGCACATTTTAACGTTCTTTGTCTTTCAGGCAACATTATACACTTCATCTTAGTCTGTGAGCTCATAATTATGGCAAAACAATTCCACTTGCCTGGCACACAACAAGTGCTTTATCTCGCATTAAATCTGTTTCTCTTAATAATCTGTCTTTTGTTTGCTCATTTCTGATAATACAAATAATTCTGTCTTATACTAATGAATCATGCATCTTACTAAATTCACTTGTCTTTGGACCAGATTCTTAATTCAGTAACATAAGTATTTGTAGACATCGAGACCCTTTTCCTCTATGAAGTAGAAATGAACAGCAATATCGAGGACAGCAACCAATATAGGTTCCTGGTTGGAGAAAACTGTTTCTCAAACTTGATCCAGTTTTCTGACTCGATTACAGGTGAATTTGTCTCACACCGAAAACTAATTAAAAATGGTGGGGTTAAAGTTAGGACCAAGCGTGAGTAATTGGATAGCTGCATGTTTGAAAGGTAAGACACATAGGGTTCTGATGAGCATGAGAATTTATGGAATTATGGAAATAAATAGTAGAGTACCACAGGGGGTCTGTCTTGGGTCTATTATTCTTCATTGTGTTTGCATGAGAGGTATCTGAGGGAATACAGCAGCAGTGTAGGATGGGGGAAGTCTAGCAAAGGATTTGGAATGGTTGAACAAGTGGACAGGAAGGTGGCAGTTGATGTTCACTGTAAACAGTTGCAAAAGGCTGCACTTGGGCTATGTTAGCACTGGTGTTGAGGCATGGAACTGATGAACAGGAGAATGATCCGGAGCAATTGATCACATCAGGACTGGAACACTTGGATCTGAGTGAGAGGGCAGTGGCAGTAATGAACTGAATACTAGAGTGTATCCTGAAGGAGATACTCCAGGAAAAGAGAAGTAATGTTTCCACTCTTAAGGGCCTTGGTCAAACCACACAGAGGATGCTTCCTGTGATCATGTAGGGAAAAAGACACCAGACTGCGGGAAGGAATATAGAGGAAAACTACCAGAAAGATACATAGGATAGAAGGGAAGGAACATGACCAGAGGCTAGAGGTGGTAGAACTCGACTCACTTGAAACCAGTAGAAACAGTGGGTGTACAGTATTGGTGCATGTGAGCATGTCAGAGAGCTGTGAAGGGGATCATTCTAAACAGGAAGGACAGATGGGGAAGGCGGGGTACAGACAGCACATTTTAGGGATGACTATTACCTGGGTATCTGAAAATATATTTTCATAGGGAGGGTTGTAGACCTATGGTCTGGTCTATTGGAATATGCGATTGAGATGGAATTCACAAAACTATTCAAAGGAATATTGGTCAGGTAGAAAAATGGTAAGAAGAATGTAAGGATGAAGGTTGAATGTTAAGGTACTTGAAAGAGCAGACTAGACAGGGTTATTGCCTTTTTCTACCATCACGAAATGTAATGTAAAATATGGTAATCTTTTTTTTCCTCATTTCTCACTAATGTTGACACATCTGTCTCATTCTCATCACAGCAGTACTCTATATCTCCCTCTTGAAACCAAAACATCTTCTTAAACTTACATGACTTCTTTCCCTGTGACATGCAGAAATATAACACACTGTGCCTTCTCAGGCTTCACTGAAATACTGCTCGCAGACAATAATTAATCAGATTTCTGGATCTACAGTCTGAAATGTTCAGACAAATTAACCCCATGAAAGAGGTTTCCTGGTAGCTGTAGTATCCCATTTTCTCAAATGGAAGGAAAAAATGCCCTTGTTTGTAATTCACCTCTGACACCATGTAACATTTGATATGTCGGGTTCAGTTAGTTAAGAGGCAGATACAGAGTGGATGCTGCTTACATCAACTAACAGTTTCAGATTGCATCACAGATATAAAATACCAGTCTATATGCTATACATTTGGAAACTCTGAAAGAGGCTGAATGTGCCAGATACAAACTGCATACTGATTACAGTCTGTATAACTGTTAAGTAGATCTCTAGACCCCATTGTATCCAGTTCACTCCACGTTTTGCAGCATTTGATGAGATTCCTGTTAAGCTTACATAATGCAAAATACCTGTCCAGGTTCAGAGAGAATCACACAACTGCCATGCCCACAATGTTAATAAGCAAGTGTATGGGGGCAGAATGTGGAATGAGTGTTGTGCTCAGGGTACAGTACGTGCTTATGTAACTACAACATGTAGAAGTGTGATACAGCTTGGGGGAAATCTTGCATGTTGCTGTAGTCACATTTTTGCTCTAGTGTGAATTTTAGATAATATTCCTTAGACACTGTGAGGGTGTAGTGGTCCACACACACCAATTATGAAGCCACTACCCTCTGTGTACTGCATTTTTACTGCCACTGACATACCCATTGGCCAGCCTGCTGCTGATGCCTGCCATGCTGCCTGCTGTCTCATGTTGCCTTGGGGGCCATGGACATTATTTCCCTCTGTGCATTTGATAATTGAAGTTGTGGGCATGACATCACATTCTTCTATTTGCCCACAGGGAATTCACAACAGGCATATTTCTCTGCAGCTGAATGTCACTTCAGCCATGTGTCCCGAAGCAAATGTACTGCAGGAAAATGTCTCGCTGCCTAGGTGCCTAAACCCTACCTGTCCTCACATATTTCAAGGATAGGCAGCACATATGAGAATATTATTATGTGTTGTTTGCCTTATACAACCCCAGGATTCTTATGTCTTCAATACTGCTCTAATCTCTTTCACAGTCTGGTCATTTATCAAAACATTAATAATGAAATGAAGTTTCTAATCCCATACAACATCATCTCTGAGTCTGAGGACTCTTTACCGATCTCTTCTTGCATAAACCCAGACAAGCCTCTTGCTTCTCTGGCTCATCTTTTCCCTAAATCTGCTTCCCTATGAATGGATTCTCTGAAGAGAAGCTGTTTCTTTTTCCTGTGGTGTCCTGTGCCATTTTTCTCTAGTTCTTCACTTTGGGGATTCCCGTTATCCTTCTTGGTCTCAATTTATGGTACCTCTGTAGATGACCTTTCATCTCCCAGGGCAGAATAAGACCAGTAAGTTGTACAGCTGGAGTAATGTTCCTTTCGTCAGTCTCTTTTTCTTCGCTGTTGATTGTATTATGAGACATTCATTTACTTATTCTTCTCTTACACACTTTATCCCACTCAGGGATGGGGGGACCAGGAGCTTATCCCATCAGTCAGTGACTTTTGGATAGGGTGCTAATCCATTACAAAGCATACAGAAATATGAATACACATGTGTGCACACCTGTATGTTATAAATAGTCAATGTACACTGCCATCCATGCACATTATAGCTATGCAGACTTGTTGTCTACACATAATATCTACAAACAATGATGGCAAAATTAAACCAATCACAAAAGGACACTGTTTCTGTACCTTTTCTGATTTATAAAACTAAAACAAACAAAGAAACTTGATTTACATGGGGAATTTTGCTCCACCATCACCATGACTCAGGGGTTTTGCCCCTACACCTGCCATCTTATATATACCATCTCCATGGTCACACAACCTTGACCAAAAGTGAAGCTTGATACAGAAAACAACATTTGTTGTTGCACAATTTGCTACTTTCTACATTCAAATCTGAGTGCATTCACTACCTTACAACAGCACAATCAACTATCAACAAGCTATATAATCAACCAAATGCCTGTCCATTGAGCTTGAGCAGACACAGACGTGCACACACACACACACACACACACACACACACACACACACACACACACACACACACACACACACACACACACGCACACACACGCACACACACGCACACACACACGCACACACACACACACACACACACACACACACACACACACACACACATGTGCCCACTTGTGCATATCTGCACATACACACACACGCAAACATGGAACACATATTTAAGGGTGATCAAAAAGTCACCTATGGTATGTTTTGGGGCATATAGGATGAAAACCAGATGAGCTGATAGAAACTCAAGTAGACACAAGGGGGAGAGGCAGCATCCACATACAAGGCACCCACGCTTAATATTTGTCTGCCTACTGTGCTACTATGCCATCTGTACTGGTGACCAACTGCTTTATTTTTGTCAACTTTCATGGCAGTAGAGGTGGTTAACTTTGTAACGCGTGACTTGGATAAGTGATCCAGATCCTGGCTATCTATGCCTGAAGATGAGTAACCTTTGTGAATCTGCAGATACCCACATAATGTGAAACACTGGATCCTCCAAAAAGTCTCATGAAAAAAATGCTGCATAACCACTTAACTGCAATACCATCAAAATTCATTGTTTTTGCTTTTTAACTGGTGATTTGTTTACTGGACTGTGTCTACTTTTTATCTATTTTTAATTTGATTTTGTTGCATTTCTACTTGTTCTATGCACTAAAATGCCTACTTTCCCTTATAAGCTAACTTCTTACAGAAATTTGGACTGCCAATAAAAAGAAATAATGTAATGATTTCTTTTGTTTCTTTTTGAAGAATTCTCCTTTTGCTGCTTTGGGAAATTTCTGACAATTGTCAAAACTGGATGCCATAAAGGTATAAAAGAGGAAGGTGAGGTTAGAATTATGTTAAGTCCCTGACGGGAGTTTCCATAAAGGCAGGACCTGAAAAGACAAGTAAATGAAAAGCTAACAATATGACTGTAGCGTTACTTGAATCTGCAACTGGAAATAACAGGTTGAGTAAAGTGTTCCGATTGTATGACACCAATTAGTAAACATGGGGTGGTATGCAACAGAAGAATGTTGTAGGATGTAGTGAAGGGTGACAAGATGTTGGAATGAGGATATGGTCATCTTAGGGCAAGGAGACTGCATGGAAGAACAGCAGATAGCAGAATGGCTGTTCCCTCAAACAAAACAGTTATATCCGCATAGGGGATGCAATACAATCCACTGGAGTAATGTATGGAAGTCATCAAGCATAGAAAGTAAAGGCTGAAAAAGGGAGCAGACATGAAAGATGCATGATGGATGAAATACATATAGGATTTGTAGAACAGACAATGACAGATGAATGGAGGCTGAGCATTGAAAGCACTTCAAGACTGGGGACAAGGGCAACTGGAGGGGGAATACAGATGGCAAGCACAGAAACAACAACTGAACAAGATGGAGAATGAATGGCTTACTTTATCCATGTGTTTCTTCCCAGTCAGAGGTCAGGATACACCTTACCTGGGGAAGACACTTACATTAAATGGACTGGTAGTGCCTTTATTCACTATCAATATGTAAACATGGCAGATAAGGACTTCATACAACATAATACAACCTAACACGCATAGCCCATCCCTGTGCATAACATTTACAGTTCAGGCACAGTGTGACATCCTTCAGATAGTCAATGGCATTGTATTCCAACCTGTGTACCACAACCCTCAGCAAGTGCTCCTGCCATTGTCTTGTCAGCTGTCTCAGTGGTACTCCAGGCACAGCAGCTTATAAAGTCTCACACATGGATTCATCACAGCTATGTTCACTCTATAGAACCCTAAACACATCTTAAAAATATACTTGCTATTTCCCCAAAAAGCACACAGATATGGTATCAAACTTGTCCCACAATCTATCTTCTCGGCAGCTTGTGTGCACATACGTCGAACACAGCTTACTGATCAGAGTGTACTTTGGTGCATCGGGAAGGTTCTGTAGGAACAGATGACAAAGTTCTTTCTGTATATGAAAGATTCTTCTAGATATTCCAATACTGACAGGCTGGTCCCTCAAGTCAGCAAATGCTGCAGGCACTTTATAAGGCTGCAAGAATGCCTTGACCACCAGGCATTTCACATGCTGCTGAAATATGATGTCATACTTGTAAAGTGGTGAAAGTCCATACCTTTGCACTCATCTCTAAAGGCAATGGATCATATGTTTGGGAAATCTGAGCCTTCACTCTTCTCAGTGTTTAACCCAAAATCAGACAGAACAAACTGTGTCTCAGTGGTCAGATTATGTTCCTCCAGTAACTCCAACAGCATGGACCACAAAACCCTGTAGGTCTTAAGTGTTTATGGCTCAAGAGGATGTATATGAGCTGTTCACCCTTGTGACACCATAGATGAAGAGAGGGGCATGAATACTGCATAACTGCTGCAGGACTCTGTCTTTTTTGAGAGATTTTGCATATAAAAGCCATTATACTGCAGCACTCAGATCATGCAGATATCCATGTGTTATTAGTAGCAGACGTTCCATCCCACCCTACTTGTTTGCTTAGTAATGCGTCAAAAGGGAAACTGACTTAATATGCCACTGCTCCAGCTTGAAATGATGCAGACACTTTACCTTCCTTGGTAATGGCCATACGTTTGCCACCTGCAGCCTGTGTATTCTCTGTACAGAGTTTGATGAGTTGGCAGATTGTGTATTATACTGACATCAAGTGTGTCACTCAATTCATGAAGTGCCTGGCATGAGGTGGCCCTGGCTATTGATGGCAAATGTCACAGATCTGCCAGATGGGTATCCGGTTTGGGCTTCCCAGCATCAGGCAAGTGTTCATGAGCAGCTGAGCACAGCAATTTCTCCCCATCTGCTGTGGCAGTAGTGACTACCCTCCAATGGCATTTGACTGTGCTCTTCATCTGTCATACCTCTCAACTGCACAGATTTTCGCAGAATTCCAGATTTTTGCCTCATATTTTTGGTCCATTTTTTTCATAAAATTGGGGTTTTCTGGCAAATTAGTCACACATCATTAAAGATTGAAGTTAGAAAATAATGACAGACATTTGAGTTTCAGACTCCATACCCTTCAGAAAATTCATGCTAATGCAAAACCTGTTATTCTATCAACTTTCTAAGTTTATAAGAGCAATATTTAAAATGTGTCCCTATTTTGATCCTCTGTCCCACTTTCATTTATGGCTTTGTCCAGATTCCTTGTCCCAAGAGGTTGAGAGGTGTGTATGTTATGTCTATTAAGATTTGTCCTTAGTAGTTTTTCCCTAAGTACAGAGATAGCCCTCTATGAAGATCAGCTTCCTTTGCTGTTGACTTAGTGTGGCCATAGACAGAGCCAATAGGGGCAGATGATATGTGGCTGTCCAACATATTGGTGTTCTAGTCCCCTCCGTTATGCTCCACCATTTCAGTGGCAATATGTATAGCCTTCATGGAAATGGATGGTCAACTCATTTGTAGGGCTGTTTATATGGTTCTAGTTACAAGAAAATGTATTCCAGATATTGTTAGGTGTTTGTATGCTCACATGTCACACAAGGTAGCAAACAGGTATTCCTATGCAACAATGCTGACATATATCTGTATATCTGTTCCATTGTATCCCTATGGAACTTGACACTCTGCAATTGCTCATGTGGTACCACTGAGATATTTGGACTGAAATGCTCATACTTTTGGTACCACAGTTACATTTTGCACCTGTAGTAGTATATTTTGTCATTTTCATGTGTTCCAGTTTATAGGTTCATAGGTTCATAGGTTGGTACTAGGCTATCAGCCCTAGGGCCTATACAAGCCTAGCCATAACAATTCCCTGGCTATTTCTTCCCACATTATTTACTTTCCTGGACCCCTGTCTAGCAGGGCGACTGACGTGATCCCTGGGGTGAATTTCCTTTCTCCCATCCAATCGTCAAGGTTCCTCTTGAAGAGGTCCAAAGAGGCACTCTGCTTGACATGTATGGGCAATCTATTCCAGAGTCTGGGGAGTCTCTGGGTCAGGAACTTATCCCTCCAGCATGTTTTGTTTATTGTGATGACAAGGTTTAGATCCCTGGAGCGTGTAGCTCTGAGGGATTGGGATTTCTTTAAGTGTAGCATGTCCAACAGCTCTGGGTTTGACATGGCCATGTATGTTAAGCAGAGATCGCCTCTGAGTAGACGATATGTGACAGAGTATAGCTGGAGTTTTTTAAGGCAGTCAGCGTAGGGCATCTGCTTTAGGCCTGTGATTCTTTTAGTGAGGTATTTTTGAGGCCTTTCCAGTTGTTGCAGATGTCTTGAGAGGTACATACCAAATGGGGCGTTGTATTCTATAATGGGTCTAATGAGGGATGAGTACAGTGGGACAATGACCTCCTTTTTCTGGATGAAAAGCCCTTCGTGATGAGGTGTGCCACATAGAAGGATTTCCTGACTGTTGTGGCGATGTGGTTATCGAAGGTGAGACCACTGTCCACCTGTGTCCCTAAGTCTCTTATCACACTTTCTGTGTTTAGTGTACTGCCACCTATATGGTAATTCATGGATACATGTTTTTTCCCAAAGGGGATAACAATACATTTCTTGGCATTGAGCTTGAGCCCATGGCTCTGGCACCAAGCATCTGTTTCTGTAAGGCCCTTTTGTAGAGTATCCACATAATTTGGGGATTCAATAATGGCTCCCAGTTTGCAGTCATCTGCAAACTTTGTTAGCCAGAGTCCCTTAGTGTTGACCTGTACTTCAGAGAAGTAGATGCCAAACAAGAGCGGCCCCAGGACTGAACCCTGAGGTAGTTACATGGCTTTGTAATATTTATTTATTCATTCATATTTACCACATGGCATTCTGCCTCCTTGAACTTGATCACATGCCACATGCCCTCTGAGGCAGTATGATACTTGCAATTTCTATGGTTTGCCTCTTAGACAAAATGATTCTGCACTAATTACTGTCTTAGACATCATTAGACACTTTGCCATGTGTAGTTCTCATCTTTAGCTGAAAGCTTGAAGGATTGAAAGCAAGTAATTACTTAAATGCAGAAGAATTGCAAAAGGAGTAACAGAAAGATTAGTTCATAGATTTCTACTGACAAAATTTAAACATTTCACTTAAAATATATGTAGCACACAATTATTAAACTCCTGTACAAGACACTTTAGCATAGAATGCACAAGGTTACTGGGCCACGTGGCCATTTATGCCTTGCCAGTACCCCTACTCACTTAATTACTTTATCAAGGAGTGATAGGCCAGTCAGTGCCAATAGTGAATTTATAAATACCCACCCAATTGTGTAATTCCCTTTTAAAAGAAGATATTGCATCGCTTCAGTGTTGTTTGTTGCTACTGGAGTAGAAAGCTGAGTTTGTTGAAGTGTTATTTAAAATTGATTGTAATGTGTTTTTTATTAAAAATGTTAATGAAATGTTTTAGAAATACTTTTATAACACACTAAGTGGTTTGAATGTAAAAATTATCTTCCAGTTATTACTGAATTCTTGCAGCTACTGTATGTTTTTCACCCTAAGAGTCATCTGGCTACAGAAGTCTATGCTATTACTACACTCCTTGCTGTGTGTTATCTCTTACCTTTATAATATAAAAGTTTGAGAGACAGCCAGCAAGTGAAACCGTAAAAAATGAAACCTGTTTAACACTAACACAGCCATTACACATTAAACTTCCTTAGAATGAACTTCTGGTCATATAAATGCAGATGCTTTCTATTTCAGAGGTTTTGCAAATTATTTGCCTCTCTCTCTTTCTCTCTCTCTGAAGATGTCATTTATCACTCTATGTTAATTATTTAGTGTATTTATCATTTCTAATCCTCCTAAACTGGCTGTCAAACTTAACCGAAAGGGTAATTTGCAAGATGAAGTCATGCTATTATGTTGGGTGTGATTGCACTGCTTACCTTTCAATTAATGGGCCCAAGGCCAGCCTTAGGCATAGGCGAACTAGGCAACCACCTAGGGCGCCGTACATGCCAGCCTCACAAAGGGCGCAATGTTATTTACTTTTTTTCATTATCCATTTGAAATTTCTGTTCTTCTTCACTTCTTATCATCCCATATTGCAGCGTTTGTGCCCTTCCCCCACTTCCGTAGTCCAAAGCAAGATTTGCACAGTACATAGCACTGTCCCCTGTTGTGTTCTTCCACCCCCCCCACCCCCTGCATCTATGTGATCAGACAGTAGCTACCATTACTAAGCATTATTGAAAGCATCCAATCAGTGATGCTTTCATACCATTGATGTCGCTGGCTACTGCGCCAATCGAGAGGATGGAGGATCTATTGAATTTCTTATTTCCCCTGGACTGGACATGCATGAATTGGAGGCCTGATTCTTTTGAGCACAGGTGAACAAAGATCAATTTTATTTTAAATTTTTGTTTGCATGCTTGCCTTAAGGTAAATGAGTCTTATTATAAAATTATCTGCTCAGCTCATTTTACACGCAACGCAATTGAAGAGAAACATCTGCATGCAGTTGGTAATTTTGAGCTTTTATTTTTATTAGTTCATTTCTTACCTGGCAAGACTCACGAGGTAATCTATAATGCAGATCTTTCTCAACAACTGTACCTTGTGAATCTTGCCAAGTAGCAAAAAAAAAGTATTAAAAATAAAGGCTAATGTAACAACTGTCTGCAGATGTTATGTTATCTCAGGGTCGGGAAAATCTGCTCCTTTTTTTTAATTTTTTTTTAAAGATAATTAAGCCGGAAAATAATGTGGCATGCTGCACACATACACTTGAGTTTAAGTTATTCAAAATGCTGTTGTGTGCCACCATGAGGTTTGACTAAAAGTATGCAGTCAGTCAGTATTGGCAAAGATTAGTTTCATAAGTCTCACTGAACGGAAGTTGGAATTCAAGCTTGTAGTTCTATTAACGTTTGTTAATAGAACTAGCTTGAATTCAAAATGCAGTTCAGTGAGTTATGAAACTAATCTTTAGCAGTACTGACTGACTGCATTCTTTAATTGTTTAAAAACTATTGTAACACTTTGCTCCCCCTCTCCTTATTTTTGGCTTTGCCCAAAATTCTAAGCAAAGAGGTTTAGATGCTTGCAATTGTGCCTGCTCTTTTGTGGTCAAAGATCAAGTGGCAGGAAAGCCTGGATGTAGGGGGTATGATCTTGAAATTCTGAGTTTCCTGTGGGACATGGGATGCGCCAAGACTAACCTGGGTGAGATTGCAGTACCAGATACTGTTTGTACACATGATGTTTAAGTGAAAGATCCATGTTGAGATTTTACATTTTAATTTTGAACTCTGCTAGGTAAGCTTGTTGACTGTAATGGGTAGTCTGTATATGTTGTATTCTAGGGAGATGCTGTGTTTGTTTTACTAGTTTAAGTACATTGGCTGAAAGGAGCCATATTTCATTTGAAAGCACTTCACAAGATTGGTCACTAGTCCAGAAAAATTGGCTAGGCATTGGAGACCCCCCAAACACACACTTTTACATTTTTGTTAATTTTATGTTGCTGACACTGTTTAATGTTTATAGCATGTTATAATTTTGATCTGAGACTTGCTGTGGTGATAACTGTCTTTCTAATGATAGAAGCATGTTTTTGTCTTTAAAGTATTTGACTTATTTATTGGGAAGTAAATACTGTGGGAAGAAATAGTCAGGGAATTGTTATGGCTAGGCTTGTATAGGCCCTAGGGCTGATAGCCTAGTACCAACCTATGAACCTATGAATATAATTTAGGCCATTGGAATGGCTAGGCTTACTACAGTTTTGGTCTAGGGTCTAGCAATGAATTTGGGTGGCAGGTCTATTTATGACAGAGGTGTGTGAAGGAAAACTGTTGATATTTTTCTACCATTTACCCAGGATGGTTTGTTATTGTGGATTTTGTTTTCCTACTTTTACAAATATCCAGTGAAAGGCAAACTGTTATACTTTACCGTAAGAGCTTTTGCATTAATACCTGTACTGCTGCAGTTTCAGTTTTTTGGTCAACAGTGTAAGCTGCAAATGTTTTGTAGACCCGACATGGGGAAAAACTGAATAAATGGCAAGTGAAAAGTGGTCTTAGGTTATCAGAGATGCAACATCACACAGTCTGTTACTACTTTTGCACAGAGCGGTGTCATCATCAGCCTATACATGGTTCGGTTACCACTTGCCCAAGAATTAAGCACACAGCTAAAACCCCATGCCAATAACAGACTGTAATTCCCTATCTACCAGGTTTGTAGACCTACTTGCAAAATAACATAAGAAGATGACAGCATTCATGTTCATTTATCCCAGTAAGATGCCCAAAAGTGTAAGCTGCTGTAACTGGGGACTGGCTGTTATTGTACATTGTTAATACTCCATACTGCTGCCTAGTGTTAGATCCTGCTGCTGTCTTTGCCTTGTAGAGCCTGTCACAACCTGCATCCTGGGCTCCTGCAATGAGGTGAAGTACTCAGCTAGCTTGTTTCAGCAATGCTGAGCCATGTCAGCTTCATGAATCCCATCCTGCAAATCTCATTCAATGATACCTGGCTGCAAATTACACAATGCATTATGGGTAACAAAGCATTTAAATACTGTTGGAAATGGCAGTTCTAACATACAATAGCTACCTAAAACCACAAACCTTTGATTATATAAATACTGTGGTGGCAGTAGCTAATAGTCTCTTAGCTACATAGTCAATTATTCAGTTCTAGCTTCAGGGTAGTGTCTAAATGGAGTCTGCATGCGTTTTCTGTATCCATGTAATTTTTTCTCTAGACACAGCTACATTGTTCTGTTGCTGTCTTTACAGAGATACTCTGGGTATTCTTATGGTGCCCTTGAGTTAGTCTTGTGGAACCTTTCTCACTGAGTCTCCCCCGTAAAGGAGCCTTTGTCTCAGCTGGACTAAATTAGACAATAAAATAAAAATATCAATGATATTTGTAAACAGTAATACATTCATTTACACTGTATATGATATAGGAATGCTGCAGCCAGTAACAGAAAAGCCAAGGGAAAATATCAAAGTCCTGCAATATTCTTCTCTTTAAAATGTCCACGTGACTGCAAAATTCTACAGTGGCTCCTTTGTCTAGTGACATACACCATGCATGTTAACACAAATTATATAGATATGCTTAGTTGATGTTGCACTGTACATGACAAACTGGCACATAAGTTGTGAGTGGTTTTCAGAAACCAGTGATGTCCTTTGGAATAACTGCATTTAAAAATGTGCACAGAAGTTAACAGATATGATAGTAGCGTGTACAAAGCTAATTGTTTAGTCTATGTTCATTGGTGGCCCTGTGAAATAGTTCTTGGGAAACATACTGTAATGAAAGCAGATACTCCTTTTCAAGACAAAATATGAGTTTGATGGTCTCACTCTGAGATAATCCCGGGGAGGTGGGGTGGCTTTAGTATATGCTCTGTAAAGCAATTTATTTTATTAATTTCTTAACTATAGAAGAACCACTGAACACAATGCATATTTTCAGAGTGACCTGGGAACAATGGTTTAGTTAAATGTCTTACCCCGGTACACTCTGAAAGTACAGGTTGCGAGAATCAAACTTCAGGTAACAGGATAATATTAATTTCCTGCTCAATGATTAAAGCCACTAAGCTTTTCTGGCATCATTCCCTTACCCACCAATGGCTATTGTATTACGTCCCCGGATACCTGACCCACTCTCGATCCAAGGGCTGTCTTGTATGTACCTGGAATGGTCCTCTTACCAAATAACTTCCTGTGTTTTGTGGATATTGGTTTCTCAAATCGCGGAAATGTTGCAGAGGTCTGTGAAAAGGAAAAGGAGAAGTCATGAAACAAAGAGCCATTGTGCTACTGCAGATAATTACATAAAAACATGATCAAAAACTGAACATTGCAACAGTTGTTAAAAATAATTAAAATGGAGCATTAACAGGTTCCCTAAATACAGTTAATTGACATCATCCTGAGCTACCTAGTCAGTGAAAGCTTTTTCTACATATTTGTCAAATGTCGTACTCTTAACTTTTCTGTTTCGTATGACACAGTAGCAATGCATTAGAAAGCAGTTGACTGTAGCACATTCAAGACAGTGTTACCTCTCATCAAGCAACATTACCCATATATCTGCTGTTTTTTTATGTTTGAAAATGGAATTTCTTTCAACATTGCATATTATTAACCTCACTTGTTTTGTAATATTATGTTAGCTCTTTCCAAGTTTACTTGCTGCATAATACATCTCTACATCACATCATATTGCAGTGTTAATGGCTTCATAGTTTCATGGCAGCAAATGATGGTATCACACCTAGGGATTATGAAATAATGGGTAAGCAAAATGGTGGGGGATATAGGATCTGAATAGAAACTTGTTGAAAAAATATATCAATGCAGAGTGTCATCCTTAAATAACAGGATGCATACTGTGTAGATTAAATAAGTATTCCCTTCCGGGAATAAATCGTGAAATCACAAAATACTGCTATGAATCTAAAGCCCTAATAAGTTAACCACACTTTCCAGTGAGAGGAATCTTACAACTCTTACTAGCATACTTAAATGTCAATTTAACTGAACTGTCTTGATTTACACAGAGCAGCAATAACATCACCTGCTGCATAAGTCATATCAAATATAATTGTAAAAAATATTCAGTATTGTGCATTGATATATTTTTTTCAACAAGTTTCTATTCAGATCCTATATCCCCCACCATATTGCTTACCCATTATTTCATAATCCCTAGGTGTGATACCATCATTTGCTGCTATGAAACTATGAAGCCATTAACACTGCAATATGATGTGATGTAGAGATGTATTATGCAGCAAGTAAACTTGGAAAGAGCTAACATAATATTACAAAACAAGTGAGGTTAATAATATGCAATGTTGAAAGAAATTTCATTTTCAAACATAAAAAACAGCAGATTTCAGTGGTTGAATGTAACTTGGATGTATAACAGTTGGTATAATTTTACTGAAATTTCAAATATATAAATCCAATAAGCTGACAAAATAATGAGAAACAGAAAAAGGTTGCTTTGCATCATGATTCGTTGGGCTTAGTCACTAAGCACAGAATCAAGGAACGCATATACAAGCAAATTAGTTTTAATATCTGTTAGGGACATTTGACTTCTGCAGTGCTGACTTGTGCATGGAGACATATCATGTGTTCTGGCCTTGCAGTGGCCCAAGAGTGATGATACTACGTTGGAAAATACTTCAACTTTTAAAGTAGCAGAGTATCTTTATTATAATTTATTCACTCATTTTCTGATTAGTGCTTAATCTAATTCAGGTTTACTGAGAAGCCTGAATCTATCCCATCATTAAGTGAGTATAAGGCAGAGAAGCTAATTGTAAATTTTGCTGTGACCTATCACACACACACACACACACACACACACACACACACACACACACACACACACACACACACACACACACACACACACACACACACACACACACACACACACACACACACACATTTATACCTGTAGGCAATTTGGGAGAATGCCAAATCATCTACAGCTTTTCTTTGGGTTGCGAAAGGAAACCCAGGCAAACACAGAGAGGGCTAACGCAGTCCACACAGCACCCACGACACATAGCAACACTAGTGTCCTACCCACCAAGCTCGTAAGGCATAACACTCAAAAAACAAATTCTCTTATCATTGGAGACTCAGTAGTGAGACACACGGATGTCCCACTCACCAGACTGGACAAAGAGAAAGTCATGGTCAGCTGCCTGTCCAGTGCCAGGATTCATTAGGTCATACATACAACAAGTCTGTCAGCAACAAGTACCGCTATGACTCTGTCATAGTTCATGTTGGTGCGAATGACCTGTGACATACCTCACTAGACTATATAAAGAGAGACATGGTTGAGCTCTCTGAGTATGTGTCCCAGGCAGGTATGTCCCTAGCCTTGAGCAGCATACTACCCTCATCCAATGATGCCACAGTATAAACAAAAAATGATTGATTTCAATAATTGGCTCAATTTTTGGTGTCATTCAAAGAGGATCCAGATCCTGTTAGTCAGGGAAGCCATGGTCGACAAACCTCACTGCTTTGCTAGAAATGGTTTGCACCTGGCACCTCTAGGCTTTCTGCTACTGGCAAAGGCTCTTGCTTCCCCCATAGTGCCTTTTTTAGGCCAGGTCTCAAAAACAACATTTCTGATGTGAAATTAACCAATCAGAACAAAATAAGGGTCATACTGCTAAATGCTAGGAGCTAAAACCAAAAACTGTACTCGCTGGAAGCACGTCTATCACTAGAAGATGTAGATATCTATGCAGTCACAGAAACCAGGTTCAAGGCTTCAGAGAATACCCCAGCCTTACAAGGCTACAATGGCTTCCACACCTTTAAACCACAAAATGAATGTGTGAAAATCAAAGGAGGCGGTGTTTCAATCTATATTAGAGATAAATTCACCTCCTGCCTAGCTAGACTCCATGGAGTTACTTCAGGTCCAGGTTATGGTGGCTAAGACCCCCATTTAAGTCATAGCTAGTTATAGATCCCTCTCCATGAGTCACTATACCCATGTAGCCTACTTGATCAAACTGGAGACAATCCAAATTTTACCAAACACACTGGTTATGAGAGATTTCAATTATCCCACCATCAACTGGGAAACCTATGCTAGCCCTAATTTGCTATCGCAAAAGTTCCTTGACTTTGTTTATTCAAATGCCCTGGAACAAATTGTCCATACCCTGACAAGAGGAACAAACATTCTAGATCTGGTCCTCACCAACATGTCAAAGAGATTCATTGCTGCAATTGTCATTAGTTCATCCATTAGTTAAAACTGATCCCAAATCAGTCACATTTGAGCTGACACTAACACCAGAACTCACAAAGGGTCAAATCAGACTAAAAAACTTCACTAAGGCAAACTTTATCCTCCTAGGTGAAGGTATAAATGTATTCCTATAGATGTATAGATGATCAGCTTTAACAATTGGCTTAATGTCTGGTGTCATTCAAAGGGGATCCAGTGTCTGTCTGCCTTGGATGACATGCTTGACAAGCCACGCTGCTTCGCAAGGGACGGCTTGCACCTGTCACCCCTGGAATTCCGGATATTGGCTAAGGCTCTTGCCACCCCCATAGTGCCTTTTTTAGGCAAGGCTCAAATTCTAAACCTACCACCCTAGAAAACAAAAATGGGAAGAAACTGAGGGTAATGCTGCTAAATGCCAGAAGTCTAAATCTCAAAATGCACGCACTTGAGGCCCTTCTCAGTATGGAGAACATCGATGTCTGTGCTGTAACTGAAACCTGGTTCAAGGCTCCTGAGAGCACCCCGGCACTATTAGGTTTTACCTCATATCATGCCCGCCCCAAAACCTGGACCACACCACAAAAGGAGGGGTGTATCCATATTCATAAAGGATACCCACACCTCCAGGTTGGTGGCAACGCATCTAAGCTTCGGAAACCATCCAGGGTGCAACTAACCATAGGCAAAACTGCTCTACAAATTGTAGCATGCTACAGGCCACCCTCTCAAACTCAGGAACCCCACACAGCCTTCCTGAAGACACTGGAGGGTATAAATGTATCTCCAAACACCATCATATTGGGTGACTTCAACTACCCGAATATAGACTGGGAACATTACTCAAGCCCTAACTTTCTAGCCCAACGGTTCCTGGAGTTCATAAATTCAAATGCCATGGAACAGCTAGTCACTGTTCCCACGAGAGGAGAAAATATACTAGATCTCATTATCACAAACATGGGGACAAAATGCTCCACACCGAAGTATATCCCTCATTGGTGAGATCTGATCATAAACTAATCTCACTGGAAATCCACATCCGCCCCACCCCAAACAAAAAGACCACAGTGAAGAACTTCTCTAAAGCAAACTTCACACTACTCAAGACTGGTGTGGTATCCTTCAAGGCCCCTGAGCCAGTGGAAACCACAACCCAAGCTGCGGAAGCCCTTACAAATGCCTTCTATGAACACCTCCAGGACTGCATGGATCAGGCAATCCCAAATAAAACCAAGACTCTTTCCACAAAGGGCAAACGTCCAGTCTGGTGGACCCCAGCCATTAACAAACTTTACAATAAGAGGAGAAAGCTATTACATGATAGAACAAAATCCATAAAAGGGAAGTCACCCTGATCATTATTAGTAAAAAATACGAGCACTCATAAAATAAACTAAGGCCAATTTTGAGAGAAAAATTGCCATGGATTCAAAGGACAATCATAAGGCCTTTTTCAGCTATGTTAGGAACCTGGGTGGAAACTCCCAGATATGCTCAGAATTAGTCCAAAATGATACAAAAATCACTGAACCCACAGACATTGCCAACATACTGGCAGACAGGTTCAGTGCAAACTTCACCCCCTCTCCCCCTAAAGGAGAGATAACTATCCCAGCAGAGTGTAGCCTCCCAGACATCTCAAATGCGCAGGTGAAAGCTGCTCTCTCTAAAGCTAAAAACACAGCATCAATGGGACCGGATGGTGTCCCCGGCTGTGTGCTACACGAGCTAAATGAGGAATTAAACCCGCACATAAGGCAGCTGTTTAATCTCAGCCTTACCACAGGATACGTGCCCAAAGAGTGGCGTATGGCAACTGTGGTCCCACTCCACAAAGGCGGTGCCTCTACGGACCTTGGTAATTACCGCCCCATAAGCTTAACAAGCCTAGTCTGCAAAGCTATGGAGAGGATCATAATGGAGCTCATAAACAAAGATATAGGGGACTTGCAGACATTGGACCCGACCCAGTTTGGCTTCGTCAAGGGCAGATCATGCATTTTGAACTTGGTCGACTTCTTTGAAACAGTCACCAAGGCCATTGATGAGGGAAAGGCAGTCCATACAGCCTACCTTGACCTTGCAAAGGCCTTCGACACAATACCCCACTCGGGTATTGTAGAAAAACTTACCAGCTTAAATGTAAACCCATATGTCACAAGATGGGTTGCAAACTGGCTTAAGGACAGAACCCACAGGGTTAGAGTTGCTGGCGCTATGTCAGACTCCAAGCCGGTCACAAGTGGTGTCCCACAGGGCTCGGTCCTTGACCCCCTATTGTTCGTCATCTACTTCTCAGAAGTACAGGCCAACATGGGAGGACTTTGGCTGACAAAGTTTGCAGACGACTGCAAACTGGGCGCCATAGTGGAAAGTGTATCGGACACGGATATCCTTCAGAATGGACTCACGGAAACAGATAGCTGGTGCCAGAGCCATGGCCTGAAGTTAAACACCAAAAAATGTATAGTCATACCCTTCGGGAAAAACAAGGTAACCCCAAGCTACCATATAGGTTGCAATCCACTAAGCACAGAAGAGGTTATCAGGGACCTGGGGACCCAGGTTGACAGTGGCCTTTATTTTGACACTCACGTTGCTAAAGTGGTTAGAAAGATCTTCTACATTGCCCACCTGATCATGAAGGGATTCACATCCAGATCTAGTGAGGTCATTGTTCCCCTGTACTCTTCACTTAGACCAATGATCGAGTACAATGCCCCATTCGGGATGTATCTCACCCGACATCTGCAGCAATTGGAGAGACCCCAAAAGTTCCTCACCAAAAGGATAAAGGGACTCCAAAATCTGTCATATGCTGCCAGATTGAAGAAACTCCAGCTCTATTCAGTTGCATACCGTCTGCTCAGAGGTGACATGTGCCTGACATACAAGGCCATGTCCAACCCGGAATTAATGGACATGCTCCACCTCAAAAAATCCAAATCCACCAAAACCACTAGAGCAAGCAACTTAAACCTTAGCACAGATATAAATAGGACGTGCTGGAGGGATAGATTTATCACTCAGAGACTCCCTATGCTGTGGAATAAAATCCCGGTCCATGTGAGGCAGAGCACCTCGCTGGCTCTGTTCAAGAGAAATCTTGACCTGTGGATGGGAGATCATAGGTTTATCCCAGGAATCATCTCTGTGTCACTGCTGGACAGAGGCACAACAAACTAATGGGCACAGTATTTTTTCATATAAGGGGTGGCGTAAGCCACAAAAATTTGGGCTAGGCTTATAAATGCCTTAGGGCAGATAGCCTAGTATAAACCTATGAACCTATGAACCTATTCCAAGCCCCACCCCAAGCTAGAAGTGGTAACTATGATGAAGCTTACACTAAAGCCCTTTACAATCATTTGCATAAGTGCATAAACTCAGCTGCACCAGAAAGAATCAAAGTCAGAGCCCCAAATAAAGACATGCTGCCATGGTGGACATCCAACATCAACAAACTTTACAATAAATGCAAAAAGTTGCTGTCCAAGAAAACAAAGGCAAGGCCCCAACAATGGAAAAGCACTCTGCTGAGCCTCAACAGGCAAATAAGACAACTTGTCAAATCCTCCAAGAGCTCCTTTGAGAGAAACCTAGCAAGTACCGGCAATGATAACCATAAGGCCTTTTACAGCTACGTATGTAACCTAAAGGATAAGACCCAAGCATGTGCAGAACTTTTGGCCAACAGTATCAGACACACTGACTCCACAGAGATAGCAAACCTGACAGCGGATAGGTTTGGTGAACATTTCACTCCCTTATCCCCTCTTAACTTACAACAACCCCCCCCCCCCCACACCTTACATATCTGAAGAGCAGAACCTCAAAGTCCTGTCCAAGGCAAAAAATGCTACCTCTATGGGACCAGATAACTTCCCAGGCTGTCTTTTAAACAGGCTAAAACATGAACAAGCATCACCACTAAGTACCCTTTTCAATCATAGCCTAACCACAGACTTTGTTCCTGCAGAATGGAGAATAGCTACAGTTATTCCCCTCCACAAAGGTGGCCTAGCAACATACCCAAGGAATTACAGACACATGAACTAATCACAATTGCAGCAATTAATCTCATTGACATGTTGGTGAGGACCAGATCTAGAATGTTTGTTCCTCTTGTCAAGGTATGGACAATTTGTTCCAGGGCATTTGAATAAACGAAGTTGAGGACCATGGAACATAGCATTATGGACCACATAAATAAAGACATAGGTGGCCTTCAGACCCTGGATCCTACCTTATTCAGCTTCATGAGGGGCAGATCCTGTCTGTTAAATCTGGAGGATTTCTTTGAAAATGTGACCAAGGCCATTGACAAGGGCAAATTTGTGCACACAGGATACCTCAAGTTGGCAAAGGCTTTCAACATAATCCCACATTCAGGCATTACCAATAAACTTAGCAAACTGAATTTAAACCCCTTTATTGTAAGATGGGTTGCCAACTGGCTCACAAACCCAACACACATTATGAAAGTGGGTGACTCCACATCAACCAGCAGACCTGTTACCAGTGGGGTGCCACAGGGGTCAGTGCTGGGCCCCCCCTCCTGTTTGGTATATACTTCTCAGAAGTTCAGGTCAAAACTAAAGGGTTGTGGCTGACCAAGGTTGTAGACAACTGCAAACTAGGTGCAATCACTGAATCCCCAAATGATGTCAGTATACTCCAGGAGGGTCTCACGCAGACCATCAACTGATGTATTAGTCACAGTCTCAAACTGAATGCACAGAAATGCATCATCATTCCCTTCAGCACAAATAATGTCCCTTCATACTATCAAATCAACAACAATACCCTAAGTACCCATGAAGTGGCAAGGCACCTGGGATCACAAGTTGACTGCGACCTTAACGTTGACCATCATGTGTCTACTGTAGTAAAGAAAGATTTCTACGTACCACACTTGTTTAGTAAAGGCATCACCTCGAGAGGAAAAGTAGTTATAACCCCCCTATACATGGCATTTATCCATCCTGTAATTGAGTATAATGCCCCATTCAGCATGTACCATACTAAGCACCTGCAGCAATCAGAGAGACCTCAGAGGTTTTAAACAAAGAAGATCAAGGGGCTTCAGCGTGTGCCTTATATGGACCGACAAAAGTTCCTGTCACTATATTCTGTATCGTATAGACTTCTTTGGGGAGACTTGTACCTGGCCTACAGAGCAATCCAAGACCCAAACCTAATGAACTTGTTGCATATCAGTAATCAAACGGGACTAGTGCTACCCACTCCAGGGACCTAAATATGGCCTGTGACTTAAATAGGACATGCTGGAGGGACAGATTTATATCCTAGCAACTGCCACATCTTTGGAACAGGCTACCAATTCATGTGAAACAGAGCACCTCTATGACACTGTTCAAAAGGAAGCTGGATGAGTGGATGGGGCACTGTAAATTCTTGCTGGGGATAGTGCCCACAACCCTCCTGGACATGGACAATCATCACTAAATGCATCCTTGGGTACTGACTAGCATTTCTATGGTATTACTTTGAGATGAAACAGATAGGCTTAAAATGACCGATAGGTCAATAGCCTATTAATCTCCTATGATCCTGTGATCCTATGCTCCCCATCCAGTTGTCCAAGTTACACTTGAATTGGATTAGGGGGAACTCTGCTTCACGTGCATAGGGAGCCTGTTAAAGAGAAGGGATAGTCACTGGGATACATACCTGTCTCTCCAGCAGGTCTTGTTTATATCACAGGGAAGGTTTAACTCTTTAAAATGGGTTATTCTGGTGCTGTTTGTTTTGTGGATATGCAGGAGGTCTATCAGAGTTGGGTCTGCCAATCCCCTGTATGTTAGGCATAGATCTCCCCTCAAAAGCCTGTAGGAGACAGAGTACAGGGATTGAGCCTTGAGGTGGTCTGCATAGGACATTTTACTTAAGCCCTGTATTATTTTAGTGAGAAACCTCTGTGGACATTCCAGTTGTTGAATATGCCTAGTTAGGTACATACTAAAGGAGGCACTGTACTAAGTGATAGGACTGAAAGTCTTAGTCCCTGTCTGTGTATTAGCTGGTCTAAATGTGTGGAAAGCATTATAACCTTGCACAATTGGTGTGCTCTTGGTGGCTTTAAACCATGTCTGAGTGACTGCACAGATGTCAGCATTTTATAGGGTGAAAAGAGATTCTAGGGAGTGGAATTCTTTTATTTAGACTCCTAGCACTGAGCAGTAACACCTTTAGATTTTCTTGGTTTTGATTTGTAATGTTGGAAGTACTTTCAGTTTGGCATTGCCTAAAAATGACAGGTGGAGAACAATGTTTTAGCTAATATTCAAAAGCCTAGAAGGGAGAGGTGCAGACCATCTCTGGCAGAACAGCATGGTCCGTTGTCCACCTTCTTCCATGCAGGTATTGTGCCCTCTTAGAATGATACCAAAAAATTAAGTCAGTTATTAAAGTGAGTCATCTTTTGTTCATATTGTGGTATCATCCTTTAAGAAGGCAAAATGCTGCTCAATGCTGGGCTCCTACCAGCCTTGGACACATATTCTAAGAGCTCTATGATGTCTGTCTTCACATAGTCTAGTGAGGTACGTCTCAGGTCATTTACACCCACATGGACTATAACTCAGTCATACTGGTACTTGTGGTCTAATGACCTGAGAGGGTGTGTATTGTGGCAGATCCTGGCCCCTGATAAGCAACTGACCGTGACTTTCCCCTTACTCAGCCTAGTGCAAGGGACATTAGTATGTCTCACAACAGAGTCTTCAATGACCAGAATGGTGGATTGCATGGTGGTTTTCCTTATGGGCTTAGAAGTAGAAGCTCTATGAGATGTGACTATATGTGTTGATGTGGGTGCTGTTTTGAAAGACTGCATTCGGGGCTGCTGAGGTTTTTTGTTATGTATACTTCATCTAAGAGGTCTGTGGGGTTTAGGAAGATTACATTTAAATGCTTCAGCATATGTGGGTCTATATGTCTGCTTTGAATTGTGTGTGATGGGTGCAGTGTTTGTACTACTAACAACCTTATTGATATTAGGAGTGCTTTTATGTCAGAGCTTTGCCTCCAGTGACATTGTGTAAATACATCTCTCACATTCCATATTAGTTTGTTTGAGAATTAACTGGTTGTCAGTAAATATGAGGCAATTTCTAAATTTACCTCATGATGCCCATATCCACCAAGCTGGTAACAGAGATAGTGGGAAAGTTCATATCCATGGCAACAGACCCTTTTTTTATTAATTAGATACTGGGGATGCACAAGCCAATGCATTTCTTTGTGCCGGTCCCAAGCCGAGATAAATGGGGAGGGTTGCATCAGGAAGGGTGTCTGGCGTAAAATTTTGCCAAATCATACATGCGGACAACAGTACAGATATACATACTGGATCAGTTGAGGCCTGGGTTAACAATGACCACCACCAGTACCGCTGGCCAACAGGGTGCTGGCAGAAATTGGGCTACTGTTAGCCGAAGGAGGAGAAGAGGGGGAAGGCATGCCCGAAGGCAGGTAAAGGCTAGGACTGTGATAGTGAGGGTCGGAACTTTGAATGTTGGCAGTATGACTGGTATAGGGAGAGAGCTAGCTGATATGATGGACCGAAGGAAGGTTGGTATATTGTGTGTGCAAGAGACCAGATGGAAGGGGAGCAAGGCTAGGTGTATCGGAGGTGGGTTCAAATTGTTTTATCATGGTGTGAATGGGAGGATAAATGGCATAGGAGTTTTCCTGAAAGAACAGTATGCTAAGAGTGTTTTGGAGGTGAAAAGAGTGTTGGATAGGGTGATGTTTATGAAGCTGGAAATTTATGGTGTAATGATGAATGTTGTTAGTGCATATGCTCCACAAGTTGGGTGTGCGATAGATGAGAAAGAAAAATTTTGGAATGAGTTGGATGAAGTGGTGATGACTGTACCCAAGGGTGAGAGACTGGTGATTGGAGCAGATTTCAGTGGGCATGGTGGTGAAGGGAACAGAGGGGATGAGGAAGTGATGGATAGGTATGGTGTTAAGCAAAGGAATGCAGAAGGTCAGATGGTAGTGGATTTTGCGAAAAGGATGGACATGGCTGTGATGAATACATATTTTAACAAGAGGGAGGAGCATATGGTGACATACAAGAGGGGAGGAAGGTGCACACAGGTGGATTATATCTTATGTAGGAGGGCCAGTCTGAAGGAGATTGGAGACTGTAAAGTGGTGGCAGGGGAAAGTGTAGTTAGGCAGCATAAGATGGTGGTTTGTAGGATGACATTGGTGATCAAGAAGAGGAGGATGAGTGTGAGGGCAGCACCAAGGATCAAATGGTGGAAATTGAAAAAGGGTAATTGTGAGGTGGAGTTCAGGGAAGAGTTAAGACAGGCACTGGGTGGCAGTGAAGAGTTACCGAATAGCTGGGTAACTACAGCAGAGCTAGTAAGAGAGATGGCTAGAAAGGTGCTTGGTGTGACACCTGGAAAGAGGAAGGAGGACAAGGAGACCTGGTGGTGGAATGAAGAAGTACAGGAGAATATACAGAGAAAGAGGTTGGCAAAGAAGTGGGATTGTCAGAGAGAGATGAAGAAAGTAGACAAGAGTATAAGGAGATGAGGTGCATGGCAAAGAGAGAGGTGGTGAAGGCTAAGGATAAGGCGTATGAAGAGTTGTATGAAAGGTTGGACACTAAGGAGGGAGAAAAGGACCTGTACCGATTGGCTAGACAGAGGGACCGAGCTAGTAAAGATGTGCAGCAGGTAAGGGTAATAAAGGATAATGAGGGAAATATACTCACAAGCGAGGAGTGTGTGTTTAGCAGATGGAAAGAGTACTTTGAGGGGCTGATGAATGAAGAGAATGAGAGGGAGAGAAGGTTGGATGATGTGCGGATAGTGAATCATGAAGTGCAGTGGATTAGCAAGGAGGAAGTAAGGATAGCTATGAAGAGGATGAAGAATGGAAAGGCTGCTGGTCCAGATGACATACCTGTGTAAGCATGGAGGTGTTTAGGCGAAATGGCAGTGGAGTTTTTAACTAGATTGTTTAATGAAATCTTGGAAAGTGAGAAGATGCCTGAGGAATGGAGAAAAAGTCTTTTGGTACCGATTTAAGAATAAGGGTGATGTGCAGAGCTGTAGTAACTACAGAGGGATTAAATTAATCAGTCACAGCATGAAGTTATGGGAAAGAGTAGTGGAAGCTAGGTTAAGAAGGGAGGTGATGATTAGTGATCAGCAGTATAGGTTCATGCCAGGAAAAAGCACTATAGATGCGATATTTGCTCTGAGAGTGTTGATAGAGAAGTACAGAGAAGGCCAGAAGGAGTTGCATTGTGTCTTTGTAGACTTAGAAAAAGCATATGACAGGGTGCCTAGAGAGAAGTTGTGGTATTGTATGAGGAAGTCGGGAGTGCCAGAGAAGTATGTAAGAGTGGTACAAGATATATACGAGGGTAGTGTGACAGCGGTGAGGTCTGCGGTGGGAGTGATGGATGCGTTTGAGGTGGAGGTGGGATTACATCAAGGATCAGTTCTGAGCCCTTTCTTATTTGCAATGGTGATGGACAGGTTGACAGATGAGATCATACAGGAGTCCCCGTGGACTATGATGTTTGCAGATGACATTGTGATCTGCAGTGAGAGTAGGGAACAGGTGGAGGAGACCCTGGAGAGGTGGAGATATGCTCTAGAGAGAAGAGGAATGAAGGTCAGCAGGACTAAGACAGAATATGTGTGTGTGAATGAGAGGGAGGATAGAGGAATGGTGAGGATGCAGGGAGTAGAGGTGGCGAAGGTGGATGAGTTTAAATACTTGGGATCAACAGTTCAGAGTAATGGTGAGTGTGGAAGAGAGATGAGTACAGGCAGGATGGAGTGGGTGGAGAAGAGTGTCAGGAGTGATTTGTGACAGACGAGTACCAGTAAGAGTGAAAGGGAAGGTCTACAAGAGGGTAATGAGACCAGCTATGTTATATGGGTTGGAGACAGTGGCACTGACAAAAAGGCAGGAGTCAGAGCTTGATGTGGCAGAGTTGAAGATCTTAAGATTTGCACTGGGTGTGACGAGGATGGACAGGATTAGGAATAAGTATATTAGAGGGTCAGCCCAGGTTGGAAGGTTTGGAGATAAAGCCAGAGAGGCAAGTTTACGTTGGTTTGGACATGTGCTGAGGAGGGATGCAGAGTATATTGGGAAAAGATACTAAGGATGAAGCTGCCAGGTAACAGGAAAAGAGAAAGGCCTAAGATAAGGTTTATGGATGCGGTGAGAGAGGACATGCAGGTGGTTGGTGTGACACAGCAAGATGCAGAGGACAGGAAGAAATGGAAACAGTTGATCCGCTGTGGTGACCTCCAACGGGAGCAGCCGAAAGAAGAAGAAGAGATAGTTGGAGTGAGACAGTACTTGTGGTTTGGGGCTCAATTAACCAGGGCTGCTCTGCATTTGGCAACCTTTGCCAGAGCTCCAGAGTATTTCTGCTTAAATCCAAGCCATCCAAAGCTAAGAACAAGAAATTAAGCTTATTTTGTGTCTGATCTGCACTTTTTCATCTGTATTTTACTGTTTTACTACATTAATTTGTGCTATTTTGACTGTTTTTACTGTTCGTGCCTGCTTATTACCTGCACTTGTTTGCACTGAAATATTGCTTAGTTAGCATAGACTAGATCCAGACCTGCTGAATCTAGCCTGTTTTTCATAGACTTGAACTCAAATCCAACCATCTTACATTAAGAAGAGCTTCCCTGCATGCTTGTGGCAGAAGATTGTGGATATAGCCTTGTCTGAGCTGGGGATTTCTGGAGGAAGGATCATTGTATGATTTCCTATTGGCGGACTAATTTAAAACTATTTAATTTCAGCTGTATATAAGCCTCACATTTGCACAAAGCTGCGCACTGCGCAACAGGGGTTAGTGGTGACTTGCATAGACGCAAACACCTAGGAACTATTGTCTTCCCTAGACACCAGTCAGTGAAATCCTCCCAGGTTCTCTGCTGCTCTGTGGGCAACACAGCTGCACAATTCTGCACTTCAGGCAACTCAGCTGAGCACTGGGCAGCATCACCCCACTTTCCAACCCTCATCTCCTATGCAATAAGTCCCCTTGTTAATCCCAACGCAATAGCTGATCTGACTTGCCCTCTCAGAAATTAGTACTTAAGAATTACCTGCTACTATGGACAGTCAATTTCCCCACATTTCTCCAGCCAGCCTGATTGACATGGGCATCCTGAGGCAATGTAGCAATTGCATCATGTATACTGACAACCACATGCCCCTAAAGCAAAAAAATACAGTATGTGACAGATTGTAACTATACCATGAAACTAGAATCAGTCCTCTCATGTAACAATAAACAAGACATCAAACTGGTTGTCAGCACGCACACCTCTCCACTCACACAAGATAAGGTCAAGACACATAAACCCAAGGTACTCACTAAGAGCCTACCAAAAGACCCGAGACCTCCCAAGCATAAACAACCTACACATACTGGTAAATGAACAGAATTCACCACTACACATAACAGCACACATATCAGTGTCTCAATAAATAAGCCCCTAAGACAAAACACCTCAAAACCTAATGTCCTAGTCATAAGTGGCTCAACAGAGAGACACACACAGATGTCCCCCTCACCAGGTTGGACAAGGAGATGGTCACAGGCAGCTGCCTATCAGGTGCCAGGATCCATCATATCATGCACACACATGCAAGTCACTCAGCAACAATTACCATTATGACTCTGTCATAATACAAGTTGGAGTGAATGACTTGAGATGTACCTCTCTAGACTATATGAAGAGAGACATGATTGAAATCACAGAGTATGTGTTCCAGGCAGGTATGTCCCTAGCCCTAAGCAGCATACTACCTTCACCTAGGATGTCCACACTACAGACAAAAAAAATGATTGATTTCAATAATTGACTTAGTGTCTGATGTCACTGCAGGGGGATTCAGTATCTGACAGCCTGGAAGACATGGTTGACAGACCATTCTGCTTTGCCAGAGATGGCCTTCACCTATCTCCTCAAGGCTTTCGGATACTGGCAAAGATACTTGCTTCCCCCAAAATGTCTTTTTTAGGCAATGTCAAAACAACAAAACTTCCAATATAAAGAAATCCACTAGAGACAAACTCAAGGTCATGCTGCTTAATGTTAGGAGCTTAAACAGTAAACTGCACTCCCTGGAAGGGCTCCTCACCTTGGAAGATGCTGATGTCTGTGCAGTCACTGAGACTTGGTTCAAGGCCACAGAGAGCACCCCAGCCAACAAGGCTGCAATGCCTTTCACATGTTAAGACCTCAAAACAAGCATGAAAGAACTAAAGGTAGAGGTGAATCCATCTTCATTAAATTCACATACAACTTAAGACTGGTAAAATACTACAACTCTCTTGATCTACTCCAGGTCCAAATAACTATAGACAATATACCCTACCACATCATCCCTAGCTACAGGTCCTCCACCATGATCCAGGAGAAACATGCTGCCTACCTGGACATGTTAGAGTCACTCAGTATACAGCCAGACACCTTAGTCATGTGAGATTTCAACTATCCTTCCATCGACTGGGCAACTTACAAGAGCACAAACATGATTGCTGAGGGTCCTGGATTTTGTTTATTCAGATGCCCTGGAACAGTTGGTCTGCATCCCCACAAGGGGCTCAAATGTCCTAGACCTAGTGCTCACCAACATGAGGGAGTCTCTGCATGGCCCCCAGTGTGTTGCCCTCCTTGGTAAGGTCAGACTATAAATCAGTCTCATTTGAAGTAAAGATCAGAACTGACATCCCCACAGAAGCAAAAGAACTGAATACATTCTCCAAAGCAAACTACAGTCTACTAAGCGATGGTATAAAAAGTTTCAACCCCCCCCCCCTGCTAACACAGCCAACAATGCCTCCTATGCAGAAGACTACACAAATACCCTGTATATCTACTTAAACAAATGTATTGACTCAGCTGTACCTGACAGGACTAAAACCAGGTCCTCCGAAAAAACAAGCCACCCTGGTGGACTGTAAGTATAAGTAAGTTATATAACAAAAGAAAGAAACTAATATCTAAGAACAAGAGGGAACTTAACTCAACACAGAAAGAATGCCCTCCACAGCTTGAACAAACAAATCAGACATCTTGTAAAGTCCTCCAAGGCTTGTTATGAGACTAAATTAGCATCTCTAGCTAAAGACAACCATAAAGCATTCTTTAGCTACATTCGAAAATAAAAGGGCATGACCAGCTGTGTGCCCAACTTAGAGTGGACAGTATCACTCGCACTGAATCTGAGGAAATTGTGAAGCAGCTAGTTGACAATTTTGGCAATAACTTCACCCCCCATCCCCAACAGCCATACCCCAAAGCATTCCTGACACCAGTCCTGTACTGAGTATCTCCAAAGAACAGGTTATACAATTGGTCTCCAAGGCCAAAAACACAGCCTCTGTGGGACCAGATAACATCCCAGGTTGCTTACTAAACAATTTAAACAAGACCTAGCAGAACCCCTTGGCACTCTCTTTAACCATAGCTTAATCATTGGCTTTGTTCCAGCAGAGTGGAGAACAGCAACAATAATCCCCTTGCACAAAGGGGGGGTCCATCAACCGACCCAGGAAAGTATCGAGACATAAGCCTAACCAGCCTTATCTGCAAGGCCATGGAAAGACTCATCATGGACCTTATCAACAAGGACACAGGTGATCTTCAGACTCTTGACCTGACGTAGTTTGGTTTAGTCAAGTGTAGATCTTGTGATCCTGCTTATTAAACCTGGTCTTCTTTGTGAATGTCACCAAAGCCCTGGAAGAGGGCAAAGCAGTACATACCACCTATCTTGATTTAGTCAAGGCTTTTGACACAATCAACCACTCAGGGATTATTCAGAAGCCCTTCCGGCTGGTGATTAACCCTTATGTCACTAGATGTGTAGCCAACTGGCTCACGGACAGAACTCACAATGTCAAAGTTGAGGAGTCCACCTCCACCAGTCGATCAGTTACCAGTGGGGTACCACAAGGATCTGTGCTGGCCCCTCTACTGTTTGGAATCTATTTCTCTGAGGTCTAGGTGAAAGTAGATGGCCTGCGGATTACCAAGTTTGCAGATGACTGCAAACTGGGCTCAATCATTGACTCCCCCAACAATGTAAACATATTACAGAAGGGACTGACATAGACAAATGATTAGTCCCAAATTCACAGACTAAAACTAAACACAAAAAAGTGCCTCACTATCTCTTTTGGCAAAGAAGTAGCCCCTGCTAAATATGATATAGATAGCACCCCTCTTAACTCAAAACCAGTGGTGTGAGACTTGGGAAAAGAGGTTGATAGCAGTCTAAACTTCGATCACCATGTGTCCATAGTGGTAAGGAAAGCTTTCTACATTGCACATCTCATAAATAAGGACATCACATCCAAGATAAAGGAGGTTATAACTCCACTGCACTTGACCATTATCAGACCACTAACTGAGTATAATGCTTCCTTCTGTATGTATCTTAAAAGATACCTCTAGCAACTGGAGAGACGACAGAGGTTTCTAACCAAGAGAAGCCAGGGCTTCCAAAACATAGTTTACATGAAAAAAACTGAAAGCTCTGCCTCTGTACTCTGTATCATACAGGCTGCTGAGAGGTGACCTGTGCCTGGCCTACAGAGCAGTCTCTGACTCGACCCTAATAGAAATGCTGCACATTCACAAATGAAATGAGACAAGAGTCACTTACTCCAGGGATCTCAACCTACCCTGTGACATTAACAAAACATGTTGGAGAGACAGATATATTGTCCAGAGATTGCCACTCCTCTGGAACAAGCTCCCACTTCACAGGAAGCAGATCTCTTCAATTACCCTATTTAAGGGCAACCTTGACAATTGGATGGGTGACTGTAAATTCATGGACAGGGGTAGTCGGTGCTGATCATAGAATTGCTTTGCTAACAATGACAATCTAACTATGGTCAATTGGGATACACAGGTTATTACATGGCTAGACATGTAAAGATCCTAGGGCCATTAACCTAGCAACCTCCTATGGACCTATGAACCTATAAAGTAATGTCAGGAGTATACAGTTTGCAACTCTGGGGACAGTGTTTATAATTGCAAACTAGAAATTTCAGTCATGCTATTACAGGAAAAATGTCATTCAAGGTGTCTGTGTCTATACAGGACACCTGGGGAAGAATGGACTATAAACAGCATATGAGAGGTGACACCCAAGGAAGTGGAATATTATAACAGAAGATAGGGTGAGGTGTGGAGCACCTGCTTGACTGGCCCATAGAAGAACCCACTTACCTGACAGCTACATCCATGGTGGACATCATGAGCAGGGGCTGCTTCTTTTAGAAAAGACTGGTTAGCTCCTTGAATCTATAAGCCACAGTAGGATATACTTCCAGGGAACCAATAATGGTGTACAGCTATCAACCCACCTCAGCCATGACCAGCCACCACAAATGCCACTAGATAACACAGGGGAGTATCCATACCTCTCAACCTCTTAGTAAAAGAAATCTGCACAAAAACAAAAATAATGGGGGGACAAAGACCCAAAAAACAAAGACCAATTTTAAATATTGGCCTTATAAACTTATAAAGTTACTAGAATAAAAGGATTTGTGTTACCATGCATTTTCTGAAGGATAAGAAGTCTGAAACTCCAATCTCTTTCATTATTTAGTGACTTCACTCCTTACTGATTTACCAGAAAACCACAAATGTTATGAGGATCAGTCCAAAGATATTTGTAAAATAATTCCGGGTATTCTATGAAAATCAGGACAGTTGAGAGATATGGGGGTAGGTGGCTATTGAGGCCACTGGTGAACCCTTCAGATCATCTTCCACTGAGTGACCTTTGTTCTCATGTGGAGAGGCAAGTCTGATGACATGGTAACTGCTGGTGATCCATGAATGGGCACATTGGATGGTACAGGCTCACTTGGCCACTACCACTTCACATCCTTCACTGCAGCTGGTCCTGTAGATAGAAGGAACAAAAAGTGAAAGAGGAAAAAATCCAACACATTAGTAGAAGTGTGTGTGTGTGTGTGTGTGTGTGTGTGTGTGTGTGTGTGTGTGTGTGTGTATATATATATATATATATATATATATATATATATATATATATATATATCCACTTACTTTACTCACCCCACTGTTTATAGAGCCTGTCACTTCTCCTTGGGCAAGCCTCCCAATTTAAGGCAATCACCTTTGGTGCTGTAAGGTATGAATCAGACAATAATCAGTACAATTTGTCCTTGACAGCAAAAGTCAAGGATAGCAAAAGTCAAAGTACTGGTAGAACCATATCGACAGTGCTTGCTATACAAAGCTGTCTTTCTGTCTGTCTCCCTAACCTTTGTCTACTACTTCTGGAACAAGTCAGGGTGACACCTCTGCAGGTTACTGTATGTGTGCCAGCACTGCTGTCCAGAACCAGAGGTGCCAGTGGCATCACTCACTGTTCTGGCAAGCTGGTACAAGGAATTAGTTTCATACATCAGGCCATTATATTGTGCCAACAGCCACTCCCTATAATATGTGTGTGGAGCAAAACAAGAAAGATTTTGGTCTTTTTTTCTGCATGAGGTGTGAGCCCTGCTGAAACCAGCAGCTGAAGAGGCCATGTCCACTGAATATGTCAGAATGAGGAGGAAAATTGTACTCTCATACACATGGCTGCACATTATGGACACCACAAATAGCACAAGGATGGGCAACCGAAAGTATCAGTAGCATAGACAGGTGACACTACAAGCTTCTCAGTGTCTGTGCATGAGTGTAGTGTGCTTGTGACCTTCCTTGCCTGAGTATGGGTGGGAAGGGCATGGAAACACTAACTGTGGCCAGTTATGCATAATGTTATAGCAGCATTTCAAAGGCAATTGCACAAATCACCTCATTAGTATAACCACCATAGAAAGAAGTCCATGACAGTTGCAGTAAAAAGAAGTGTGGTCACCATATTGCAGGAGACTGTGTTATAATGAGCAGTATAGGCATAGGGGATATGGCAGATAGCAGAGTGTACTGCCATGTAGGCACACAGACAGCAGACAAGAGAGGATAACTGGCAGTGGACTAAAGGACTGCAGCATGGCAAGAAAGTGTATGGAAGCAACATGAATATATACTAAGCAGTGGAGTGAGTGGGGTAACATAGCTTGGGGGCATGATAGGTAACTGTCTTTCTGTGGGGGTATGGGGCTTGCCCTGGCATGGAGCAAAGCACAAGGCCATGACAAAACAGGATACTGTCCAGCTATGAGCAAGGGAAGCCTACATTTTACCATATGCATACAGATTGCTAGACATGCTACAAGGGAAATGAGGCCTCCTGTACATAGATCATACCATGTGCTGTCAGCTATGTGCTGTGAGATGGCGGACAGCAGTAACATCCATAACTCTCAATTGTACAGATTTTCACAGAATGTCCAATTGTTTGCCTCATATTTTTGGTCTGCTCCTCATAAAATTTGTGGTTTTCTGGCACGTCACTGAGGATTCAAGTCACTAAATAATAACACACATTTGAGCTTCAGACTTTATATCCTTCAGAAAATGCATGCTAATACAAAACCTGTTATTCTATCAACTTTCTAAGTTTACAAGTGCAATAGTTAAAGCTTATCACTATTTTTGAGCTTTGGTTCCCCATTATTTTAGGCTTTGCCCAGATTTCTTGTGCTAAGAGCTTGAGACGTATGAACATGCCTATTGGTGCAGTCAGTATGCCACAGAGTGTAAATGGTGACAGCAAGTAGACAGATGTGTGGTCATGATGACAGTGTTTAACTCTGTGGCCCTTCCTGTCTCCATTCTAATAAACCGCTCAATCCAAGAATCTGTTTTTACCTCTGTTTGGAAGGAATACTATACTATCTCACTACCTAAGGGTGGAAACTCCACAGAACCATCTAACTTTCGTCACATTGCTATTCTTTCTCCCCTCTCCAAAATTCTAGAAAAGTGTATTCATTCTCAACTGCTTTCCCACCTTACTCAAAACAATCTTTTAATCACCACCCTGCATGGTTTTAGGCCCAAACACAGTACTAACACAGCACTTTTATCCTTCTCTCATACAGTAGCTGAGGCCAGAGACAATAATAAACTTGTGTCTTGCCTTTTCTTGGATCTGTCAAAGGCTTTTGACACTTTCTCACAAGCTTCTACTTCAAAAACGTTCTCAGCTGAACATTTCTATCCCCACTCTAAATTGGGTCTCTAGTTACCTGTCCAGTCGCTTACCAGCAGTTAAATGGCAAAATTCCTTCTCACCCTTTCTGCCAGTTCAGACTGGTGCTCCTCAAGGTTCAATTCTTGGCCCCCTCCTTTTCAACCTCTTCACAAGTGGCCTACATACTGCCAGAAGTCTCTCCCCTATCATACAGTATGCAGATGATTCAACTCTGATTTCCATTTCTGACTCTATCAATAACTTCCACCATATCGCCTAGTCTTCATTTCACTCTGTTGAGAAGTGGCTCTCCAACAATAAACTTATCCTGAACTCCTCTAAAACTAAGCTCTTACTGTTCTTACCTAAAGCTCTAGCCCATCACAAATCCACCTTTCTCGTATCCTCACTAAATGGCACCATCATATCACCAGATTTACACACTAAACTCCTATATGTCGTCATTGATGACCAGCTCAAACTAGACCTCCACATACTTCATTCTATAAAGAAAACACACCAAAAACTGGGCATGTTATATAGAAACAGCAAATTCCTGACCTCTAACTCTAAACTACTGCTAGCCCAATCCTATCTCCTCCCCGCCCTCCTCTATGGCTCCCCTTTATTTTCCAATTTACAGTATAACCTGCTGGCAAAACTTGACCAAACTTATAACAAAATTGCTAGATTTATCACCAGCAGCCCGTATAAATCCCATCACTGTTCTGCTTTCAAAAAACTACATTGGCTCGAATTCCCACACCTTCTGACCAAATGTCAGTTGATTCAAGCTTTCTGAATTCTTAATTCTAACTCTGACTGTCCATCTCTGTTCAACCTGATCTCCTGGTACACCCCTCCTTGATCCCTGCGCAGCTCTGATAAACTCTTTCTACAAGTCTATAAACCCAATATTAACATAGGTAAAATACTTTATAAACACTCCATCTCCCTTATTTGGAGTAATCTTCCACTCCATATTAGAAGTCATACCTCTCTTCCTAACTTCAAACATGACCTTATTTTGTACCTCCATAACAACCCTATATAAGGTCTTACTAACCCTTCTTTCTATACCCCCCTGGGCGGCACAGTGGTGCAGCGGTTAACGTTGTCGCCTCACAGCAAGAGGTTCTCCGGTTCGATTCTCGGCTGGGGTGCCTTCTGTGTGGAGTTTGCATGTTCTCCCTGTGTTCGCGTGGGTTTCCTCCGGGTACTCCGGTTTCCTCCCACATTCCAAAGACATGCATCTGGAGCGTTTCTCCCCAGGCCTCTGCTGAAAACAGACTCTGTGGAACCTAGTCGGACATTCCCGGTCAACAAATGTTAAATAAATAAAAAATAAAAATAAAAAATATGTACCTGTAACCATCCTACTTAACTCCTCCCTTTCCATATTCCCATTTCTCCACTAGACTTATCATTAAGACCTTTTTCCTCTTTCTTATCTTACTTTATCCAATCTGCTCTTCTTTCTATACCCCCCTCTTTATATAATTTACTTTATCCTACTGCTCTTCTTTCTATACCCCCTCTTTATATAATTTACTTTATCCTACTGCTCTTCTTTCTATACCCCCCTCTTTATATAATTTACTTTATCTTACTGCTCTTCTTTCTATACCCTCCCTCTTTATATAATTTACTTTATCTTACTGCTCTTCTTTCTATACCCCCTCTTTATATAATTTACTTTATCCTACTGCTCTTCTTTCTATACCCCCCTCTTTATATAATTTACTTTATCCTACTGCTCTTCTTTCTATACCCTTCCTCTTTATATAATTTACTTTATTCTACTGCTCTTCTTCTTTTTTTCTCCTCCCTCTAGATCACTTTATTCCTCCTCTACTCCTATCTTCTTTTGCACTTTCCTTCTTCTGATTTTGTATATAGCTATGTACTATTCTTTGGACTATATTTATTTTTCTTATCTATTGTGTCCATAAGTTTGTTTTGCTCTTTATATTGTTAACTTGTCTCTATTTGTATGTATTTGTATGTTTTGTTTGGGGCTTTCCCCCCCGGGTCTCCACTGAAAATGGGTAATTTCTTACCCAGTTGGGCTAACCCGGTTAACAAATGTGAAATAAATAAATAAATAAATACAGTGTCTGTTAAGGGCAGCCACACATACACATACACATCGACATAGATAGATACATACTCATACTAATCCACATTTGTAACCCACAGTTACACACATCTTGTCATGGTACCAACAGACTGGAAATGAATGGAAAAAATTCAACATACCAAAGACTAAGGTACTATGCAGGCCCTATACACACATGTCATGCATATCCTTGAAAAGGTAGAGCTGACTAGGCTTGCCAGGACAAAAATTGTGAGGGAGTGGTATAGGACATTATAATTAATTAATTCCAACGCCCTGGACCAACTCATTCTTACCCTTACCAGGAGTAGAAACATCCTTGACCTGGTCATTACTAACATGGGTGACTGTTGCTCTACACCAGTAATAAACTCCTCCCTGGTCAGATATGACCACAAGCTAATCACCATGGATATCCACCATCCCACTTTCACCCCCCCCCAAAGGAAACCACTGTAAAAGCAACTTCTCCAAAGCCAATTTTGGACTTCTAAAACAGAGGTGGCTAACTTCACGACACTCATGCAAATAGAAAATAGGTGCATGACTGAATCATACACCAATGCACTGTATGAGTACATACACAAGTCCATGGAATGGGTCATACCAAACAGAACCAAGATGCTGTCCTCCAAAAAAAGGAAGCCAGTCTGGTGGTCCCCACTATAAACAAACTCTACAACAGAGGGGAAAAAAGACTGGAAAAACTCCCTTGTAAGCCTCAGCAAAAAACTGAGATCAATCATTAAAACATCTAAAGCTAGCTATGAAAACAAAATTGCTGCAGATTCTAAAGACAACCACAAGGCATTCTATAGTTATGTCAAATCTGCTCTGAGTTACAGCACAAAGGCAATACATATACAGAACCAACTGATATTGCCAACATATTGGCCGACAGGTTCAGTGCGAACTTTACTCCCCTTTCAGCCCCTAAAGGGCTATCACAATACCTGAGGAATGCCAAGTCCCTATTATCACAGCTACATAGGTAAAAAATGCACTGTCCAAAGCCAAGAATACAGCTTCCATGGGATCTGATAATATCCCTGGCTGTGATCTACATGAATCACAAAGTGAACTGGCACCACGCTTGAGCACCCTGTTCAATCACAGCCTCATTTCATGCTTTGTTCCTACTGAATGGCACACTGCTACAGTCATCCCACTCCACAAAGGGGGAACGACTACAGACATTGGGAACTACCACCCCATTAGCCTGATGAGTCTGATATGTAAGGCTATGGAACGCATCATCATGGACCTTATAAATAAGACATAGGGGAATCTCCAAACTCTGGACCCCACCCAGTTTGGGTTTGTGAAAGATAGATCATGCCTGCTCAACCTGATAGACTTCTTCGAGTCTGTCACCAGAGCTGTGGATGAGGGCAAGGTGGTTCATGCAGCCTATCTAGATCTTGTCAAGGCCTTCGACACCATCCCTCACTCAGGAATCATAGATAGACTCACTAAACTAGGCATAAACCCCTATGTCATAAGATGGGTTGCCAACTCGATCACTGATAGAACCCACACTGTGAAAGTAGCAAACTCCAAATCTGACTACCGACCAGTTACAAGTGCTGTTCCACAGGGATCAGTTCTAGGTCCTCTCCTGTTTGGCATCTACGTCTCTGAAGTTCAAGCCAACACAAAGGGACTCTGGCTGACCAAGTTCAGAGATGATTGCAAACTGGGAGCCATTATTGTTTCTCCAACTGATGTAGACATTCCACAAAAAGGCCTCACTGACACCAATCACTGGTGCCAGAACCATGACATTAAGCTCAATGCCAAAAATTGCACTGTCATTCGCTTTGGGAAAAATTTGATGCCCATGACCACATAGGCGGTAGTTCACTAAATAATGAAGGTGTGATAAGAGACCTGGGGACACAGGTTGATAGCAACCTCTCCTTTGATAACCACATTGCCACTGTGGTCAGAAAGTCCTTCTATGTGGCACATCTCATTAGAAAAGGTAGATAGAGGTCATAATCCCTCTCTACTCATCCCTCATTAGACCTATTATAGAATACAATGCCTTATTTGGTATGTACCTCACTAGACAACTACAACAACTGGAAAGGCCACAAAAATACCTTACTAACAGGATCTTAGGCCTTAGACACATGCCCTATATGGACAGACTCAAAAAACTCCAGCTATACTCTATCTCTTATTGCCTACTTAGAGGTGATCTCTGCTTGACCTACAAAGCCATGTCTGACCCAGAGCTGCTAGATATGCTACACCTAAAGAAATCCCTATCCCTTCATGCCACACATTCCAGGGACCTAAACCTCATTACCACAATAAACAGAACATGCTGGAGGGACAGGTTCCTAACCCAAAGACTTCCCATACTCTGGAACAAACATCCCATTCACATCAAGCAGAACACTTCACTGGCCCTCTTTAAGAGAAATCTTGATGAGTGGATGGGCAATAGGAAGTTCACCCTGGGAGTGTTGCATGATGCCAGGGAATCTTCTTGGGTTAGGCTTATATAGGCTCCAAGGCCATTAGCCTACTACACACCTATGAACCTATTAGTATTTTGGGCAACTATGATAAGACAATTGTCCAGATGTGTAACATGGACACCAACATGATACTGCATACCAAGACCAATGCACAGGATATTGCCTAGGACATGTCCATCACAGGAAGTAGATCACTATCCCAGAATCATCTTGAAGAGGTGGAGGAGATCTTGTTAACTTTGCCTGTCACAGGTTAGAGAACTCAAATACCTGGCAATAGCTTGGATATGAGAGACTGCACATGTGTCTGTAGAAAATGCACCAAGTTAGTGATAGCATGTTCCATTCCACCATAAGGATTATTCATCACAACACATATGCAGTGTTCACAGGGGCATTTGGACTGCAGCCATGACAACACACACCATAGGCATATATGTGCCAGTATGCTGTCCAAATAATCGGTATGTACCGTTTGTGCCACATGTTTGAGGGAGTGAGACATATTGTTCCAGCATTGCCAAAGGTATGTTATGTTTATATTTTCACAGATTCTAATTGTGGAATGTCCAGCACAACAGGTCAGCGTATGCCTCATGATGATAATAGTACCATGCAAATGGCACAGTTGAGTGATGCTGTGTTACTGACAGAAGTGCTAACACTGGAGTACATGTCCACTCCCCACATATGAGATGAAGATAGAAGGTAAGGCTGAAACTCTTGCATCACTTGTTTTTAGCACTAGATGTCCTGCCCTTAGACCCACCAAAGCTACACAGGAGTCACCACCACAGACAGCATCTATGAGCTGTACTGCCCTCAAAGTCCGTGCACCCACCATAGGGGAGAGGTGTATAGATGGCCATAGATGCCATGACTTCAGAACCTACAGTGACCTGAGTGCCACCACTGACATTAATCAGCGATACAGGCAGAGGCAGCCACCATGCACACCATGTCAGAGGTGTTGAGTGTGCTGCATGTTCTGCATGGCTTGTGTGAGACAGTGCAACAACTGTAGGGACTGTGGGATGCCCTACATCACAGGTAGAGTGATATGGCATACAGTAAGCTGAACCAGACATGACTGCTGAGGGCAGCAGTGATGCTATCGGCATCCACCAACACTTCCACAAGGATGCCGGCAAATGCCCACCATAGTTGAGGAAGGGGATGAGTGCATAGTGTATAGTCACAGGGTAGGAGTACACAGATAGCACATACCTTTCTGGTGTCTACAGCACTGTCACCCCGGGCATTGATGATTTGCAATACACAAGCCTTCATGCCCACCAGAATAGGCATTCCACGCATCACTTTTGACTACATATAAGTGTGCTACATGCCTACTAACTCTTGTATGGTGTCTGTATCAACACTGTAACAGTCAACAATATCTTGGTTGTGAAGGAGATGGTATGTTAGCTGATGGTGTACTTGTCTGCAACATGTAGGGTGACAATGTGCAATTCAGCAAACACACTGTCTCCAAAAGTGGCCACTAAAATATGTTGTTATGCTAATAGTGCTACTGCTCCTAGCATAATAACATGAGTGAAAATCCTGTACCCCAGAAAATCCTGGCATTCAGAATAGATGATGACTGTGGCTCATTGCACTACCTTTATACATGTTTGAATCACTCTGCCATGTTTGATTATATAATCTGCATGTTGCCATTCACTTACCTAACATTATGCAGTCATCTGCAAGCTATGAGTATCGCATTGATTCTACATTAGCAGGGTTGCACTACTTGTGTCTCTGAATTACTCTGTCTCTACATGTTATTGCTCATCGTGCTTTGTCACATAAGCCTGTGCAATAATTGTTTCTGCATACCTCATGCTGTGTTTTTTTAACATATTGCAAGACTCAGAGAAAAGGTAGAAGTTGAGTTTTCTTTTATTTTATCTTGTTTTCTCTATTCTTGAAGTTTGTGCAACCTTGAACTTAGTATATATGGATATTGGGGTGTAGGGGCAGAGCCCTCTTACTGGGGGATACACAGGTTTATTTTATACCATTATATACTGTTGATATTGCATCAGTGATGGCTTGTTACTACAATTTTGTTTATGTTTGGTTGTTTTAGCTACAGTGTTTCATGTCTCATTTTTAGGGAAACGAGCATTTGTAGTAAATCTATTAACTGTATTAACTGTATTGTCCTTAACAATTATAGATTTACACACAATAAAAGGAGCAGTTTTTCCTAGATGGTCACAGTTATATTACATCAGTCATCTCAACATTCTTCTCCCTTGGATCAGAATATCGATTACACCATGTTTTTCAGAGCTTCAATTTAATGCACACATTTAATTTTGTCCATAGACCTGTAGAGGTTTTCAAGTTATCAACTGCATAATAAATCTTTAGAAGGGAAAGTTTATATAGAAGTGTTTGGTTTTATTTTCATCTATAATGTGCAAAATCCTTTGAAATAAAATCTCATAGTAAAGCATACATACAGGATGTGAAAGGCAAAGTGCAAAATAAGAGTAGATTGATAAACTGGTATAAGTAAATGGAAGACAGTTCTGTGAAAAAGCAAGTATGAAAAAAGATCTACTCTATTTATTAAATATGAATGTACATCATTGTAATACACACAAAGCATTTTTATAGTAATGAAAATTATATAATATTGTGAACCTAGTTTGGGTCAGCATTTTCTGATGAGTGCTAAATGTAGCTCATTGTAAGTTGTAATAGCCTGGTTAAAATAAAAAAAAAACATAAAATCTTGTAAATTTTCCCGACTGCCAAAGTCCATCAGTGTAATAATTGTCTTCTTTTTGCATATCATAATTTTGGATTTTGCTATCTAAGCTCAATCCATAGACAACTGATGCTATATTCATACTAAAATGCAACCTAACCTGTATATAAAATGGATGACCTGTTTGTTTTCCTTTCCATAATAACTAATGTTCCTGCTCTGTTACAGTGACATACTTAAACTTAGGGCCATACAGTTGTCTGAGGTACTCATCAGAACCGTAGATAAGTGATTCTTTTTATCAGAAAGCGACAGGATCCTTTGGCTTTATAGTAATATATTGCACCACATTTCCACAAATTGCATTTAAAGAAGAAAAAAAATGAAACTTGTGTGACTTTTCCTTAAAAACATTGAGATGTAAAATTCTATGCAACATAGTTAAATTCAAACAGCACTAAACACCTTAATTAAAGCTGAAAAAAATACAAGCAACCTACCTAAACTACGCCCTTCTGCCTTACAGCCTTTGTAGAAACAGTTTTTCTGTCAGATACTTTGCCTTACACACACACACACACACACATATATAAATATATATATATATATATATATATATATATATATATGTGTGTGTGTGTGTGTGTGTGTGTGTATCTATCTGTATCTATCTATCTATCTATCTATGTATATGTATAAGTGCAACAGGGAAGTCCAGTGATTTAAGACTGAATGTCCGGTTCATCGAGCAGACATTTTATTGTGTCTGTGTTTCACCGAAATAGGTAAGTAGAATGTGTAGTAGGTGTGTGTGTGTGTGTGTGTGTGTGCTTGCAAATGTGTGTAGGTTAGGGTAGAGTAAGGGTTAGGTAAGGTTTAAATGTGTATGATCGTGTTTAGAGTTTGGGTTAGGTTAGGGGATAGATTAGTGTATTTATATGTTTCTTTGTGGTTAGTGTTTGAGCTGTTTTGTGTGTGTGTCCACCTTAGTAATGCACTCTAACCCTAGACCTGCCCCTAACCCTAACCCTACCCTTTATATAAATTAAAAAAAAAAAAAAAAAACCCTCTTCCCTTAACAAAACCACTGTTCAGACAAATGTGAGCTGAATGTGGTCAGGTTTTGAGTAGTGCATCAGAAAGGAAATTTGTTTCCTTTTTTGATGTACTATGTGTCAGTGTGGTATATTAGCAATGTAAGGATTGGTCAATATGTTTTGGTTGCTGTTTTATGCATCCGCCAAGAAACATTTCGACCCATCATTATATAATCATATAGTTACACACAAACACACACACACACACACACACACACACACACACACACACACACACACACACACACACACACACACACACACACACACACACACACACACACACACACACACACACACACACACACACACACGCATTCACACCCACACCTATTCTGAGTCAGAGCTCCAAAATCCAACCCCAATCTACCAAAGATTCATCCACCATAGTTGCCCCTCCTCTCATTCACAATTCTCCCTCTCAACATCATTAAAAATTCCAATTTTCCAAACTTCAGAAAGGACCTTCTTACACAAGACTAGCTACAAGCCAAGTGCTCCTGTTACAACATATGTCATATCACATTACTTCCTTCAATACCTCTCATCTTTTTCTCCTCAACACTTTTCCTCCCTATCTGTACATAAAGTGTTATGCTCTTTACCTTAGTTTCTAGCACTTGTTTTCTGTCTTAAATTCATTCTTAATCTGCTCCTCCTTAATACATAGTTGTGATGATTGTACCGTACAACTACTTTCTGCACTAGACCTTTTCCTTTAACCATTCCTATTAATTCCACTGTATTCTTCTTAATTTTTAAAATACCTTCATTGAATGATCACTTGTGACATAGGCAAACTTGCATAAATATAAAAGAAGACAAACCATATTAACTTGTTCACAGTTGCAAGCATTGTACATCACATATATTCTTTTGTATGATATTGTCAATCCAACATTACATAAATTGGTCTATTCCTGCCTTCCTTTAAATCTCGAACAAACCAGAGTACAGCTCCAAGAAATATTTTAATAATTTTTAGATTAGCTTATTAAAAATATTTCTTGAGTTGTCCTCTGGTTTGTTCAAGATTTAAAGGAAGTTCCCACACCACATTTTCACCTTTTTTGTGTTTATTGATGTTTGTTGTTGACATAGATTTCATTTTTTTGATCAATTCTTGCCTTTCCTTAAACCTCATTCCTGCTCCAAAACATTTTTTTGCATGTGTGGTCCCCACAATTTACATTTTAATTTCTATGTAATTTGCTCTTACCCTTGTGTTCTTACTTTTGAGCTTGTTTGTTACTCACCTTATTTAACCTCCACTGTTTTGTAAGTATAATTTATTTTGTAAAATAATCTTATCCAATATTTTGTAAATAGTAATTTTGCTGCAATACTATCCAAACCTTTGATATTATTTAATTGTTCATTTAGTATATCTTCATATAAATAACTTTGTTTGTATTCATCACTTTTGTAAATAATCCACTCTCTGGATATAATTTTCTTACTTGTGAATGTTCATTTCAACTGGACTGCGCCTGCAAATGTTCAATTGTGATCAGTGTGTTATCCAGGTAAACAAAGCTGGACAAATAAGTAAAATGAACATTAAATGTTGCTTGGATCAAACATTTACTGTATTCATCTAATACCACATTCAGAGACTCCCAGCTGTGTGTTCTTGTTACATTTATAGCTTGAAGCCAAGCCTTGAATTCATTACTATGCTCATCTCAAAGCAATAAGGGCACAACTGTCTGGAAGCTGACACAGAGGATTAAGGCTATGAGCTGTTAAAGAGCTACTTCCTGTAGTCCAGGCTTTGATTTAATCAGACTTCATTTGCCTACTGTGTCACCTTAAGCAAGTCACTTAACTAGACAGTGTTTTGGGGAATTGTAAATTTGGGATGGGCTCATTAATGACCACATAGACTACATACCTTGAAACAACATATATATGCCCATAAATAAAATCTGCAATACGTTTGTTGCATCGCCAATCTGTTCTTTTTATGTCTCACAGTTTGTTCACTCATCCTTCTGTATAACTTCATTCCTATTTAACATGTTTCATTCATCTGGGAAGCAAAGTTTGTTAGGAGACAAGGGTTATGTGTGAAAAATTATGATGTCTTCCTGTTTGCTTCTTGCTGTTACTTGCATTTACATGCATGCATACCACAGTTCATTTAACTATTTATTATAAACAACTAGTCTTATTACTGTATTGTACTGAGTACATAAATACACAAAGACAACTGTTTCAGGTAATACGCTTTATTTTCACATTTTCTATTCTGATCTACAAGCATGCAACACAGATGCTGTCAGCTCTCTATGGCAAATACCCAAAGCTTGTTTATGCACAGTCATATTTATACCAAAACGTCTGATATTTTTCTCAAAGTTTGATGTATAACAGTTCTTTCTTTGTATAACAGTTTTCCTTTGTTCTTCTAATTTATGGTTTGTCCTTGATTTAAGTTTGGTGGTCCAAGGAAGCTCAGTTATCTGAAACGTGGTGTTCCAACACCATCTGATGTTCCAACTTTATCTTGCTTGATGTTACATCTCTTTACTTCGTTGATGTCCTTTCAGCTGCCATCTGCACAGTTATTTTTACAGACTTTGTTTCTCAATAACATACTCCTTTCCATGGATGCCAAAATCTAACTAAGCTATATATACTTGCCAGCACACTTACTATGTTTCTGCATTTTATACTACTTCTAAATTAACCCTTTCATTCTTGCAGTTTTTTATTCAAGCTAATAATCATGCTAGCAACAGTTTAAAAAGACAGTGTATACTAAATAGAACAGAGTAATAATATTCTTTCAGTTCGCCATTTTTTTATTTGTTTGAGGAATGGACTAAACTTCATTTAAAGAAAAGACTGCATTTGTTTCGTTAGCATTATAATTTACAGCATTTACGACCTTGCTCATATTTAGAATCATAACTTGTTGAGTTATTGCAGCTCTCCATAACCTGCAGCATATTAAACAATTCCAAGCTGTCATTATTATTATGACTCCTAAGACTACCAACACCGGATGTATTAACCAATTTAACAATTTGGTTCCAGATGATGTTCACCCTGTGAATATATTCCACCAATTAGGAGCCAGTCAACTAGATCTGGGAATACCCGAAAACCCAGCAGTCTGAGATGAGCTGGAACTGCTGACATGCATTTGGTAAACACCTGGGGGGCGGGGGGGGGGGCTGTGGTGAGTCCAAAGAGCTGGAAGTGACTAGCTCCTAGCCTTAAGTGCAAATGACTCCTGGAGCACCTGTCAATTTTTATGTGATAGTATGCATTTTTTACGTCCACAGAGCACATCCAATTGTCCTTCCTTAATGATGGAAGGATGGACTGATCCATAACCATCCAAAACTTAATTTTCTTTAGGTAGAGCTTTAGTTTGCTAAGGTCTAAGATTGGCCTTAGGTCTCTGATTTTCTTTGGCACTAAATAGAAGAGAGAGGATGACTCTTTTTTGCAGTAATGTTTGAATTTCTAAGACTGCTAATGCTCTCTGACTGGGTGGAATGTTGCGGAGTGTCTTCTGTGTTCTTGGAGGTTTAAGGGAAATGGAAGTGTAATAGCCTCTAGATATAATGCTTTGCACCCAAACATTAATTAATTCGGCCCAGGCATTTGAGTGCAGAGAAAAATGGCCCTGACTGCCTCCATGGCAGAGCAGCTGGGCGATACTTCAGGAGCACTGATAGGGCTTGTCAGAAAAAGGTTCCTTGAAGCCCTGATTTTATGGACCCCCTCTGCCTCGGGGGCAGTGCCTCCCATTAAAGCCCCCTCCTCTGCTTCTGGAAGGGAACTCTCTGCATTGGTCAGGAAAACCCCCTTGAGACTTACAGAACCAAATTTTCTTGGCCCCTCTCTGATTCCTGAAGTAGGTTCATTAAGGCATTAAGGGGTGGATAATATGATCCCTACAGCAGACAAGGTCTTGCTCTCTTTCTCAATGTGGGTCAGGGCATCTCTAACTGATGGTCCAAATAAGGAGGCACCATCAAAGGGAGCATTGAAAAAAGATGCCTTAAAGGGGTCCATTAAGTCACAAAGCCTCATTCCAGAATTTCTGTGTACAGTAATGCTGGTGAGCTGCCTATGAGGTACCTTCTGCTGAGTGAGAGATGACCCTCATGGACAAATTGGTGAAGGAAGAAAGAGTGGCCAGCTTTGGAGAAATCTTTCCAAATTCCTCTGTTGGCATGGTCTCTACCAATGAGTCAGAGAGTTCCTTGACTAGCTCTCTCTGCAGGTGAGTAAAATGTGCCAAGTAGTTAACTGTTCTCACAGTGAAAGTGGCTGAAGTGTAGACATGTTTGACAAACCTGTCCATCACTCAAGATTCCCTGTTTGGCAGAAGGATGGTCGAGTTCTGTTCAGCTAGCTCTTGCTTAGTGGTGGCTGCCACCACCACAGAGTCAACGGGGATACCCTTAGACCAAAAGGAACAATCTGAAGTGGCGAAAGAATCTTATAAGTTCTTTTGGACATGGGCTCTATAATGTCCAGCTCCTTCCAGGCTAGGATTTCCACCAAATTTATGAGAGGGTCTGCCAAGGGAAGGCCACCAAAGACCGGTTACAAGTGGTGTTCCCCAGGGTTCAGTCCTAGGACCCCTCCTGTTCATCATATACTTCTCATAGGTACAGGCAAGCACAGGAGGACTATGGCTGACCAAGTTCACAGATGACTGCAAACTAGGGGCTATAACTGACTCTCCAGCTGACACAGACATCCTCAAAAAGGGTCTCACTGAGACAGATACCTGATGTCAAAACCATGGCCTCAAGCTAAATTCCAAAAAGTGCATAGTCATCCCCTTTGGAAAAAACAAAGTATCCACAAACTACCACATAGATGGTAGCCCCCTAAATACGGAAGACGTAATAAGGGTTCTGGGGACCCAAGTAGACAGTAATTTCTCCTTTGATAATCACACTGCCAAAGTGGTTAGAAAATCCTTCTATGTGGCCCACCTAATCACAAAAGGGTTTACATCCAGATTGAAAGAGGTCATTGGGCCCCTCTACGCATCACTCATCACTCCCATCATAGAGTACAATGCCCCATTTGGAATGTACCTTACAAGATACCTGCAACAACTGGAAAGACCATAGGAGTACCTCACCAAGAGGATCACTGGCCTCAAGCAGATGCCCTATGCAGCTCAACTGAAGAAACTCCAGCTGTACTCTGTTGCATACCGCCTACTCAGAGGTGATCTCTGCCTGACATACAAGGCCATGTCCAACCTAGAATTGATGGACATTCTCCACCTAAAGAAAACCATATCCCCTTGAACTACATGCTCCAGGGATCTAAACTTCACCACAACAATTAATAGGATGTGCTGGAGGGATAGATTCCTGTCCCAGAGACTTCCCATGCTCTGGAACAAGATTCCAAGCTACATTAGGCAGAGCTCCTCGCTAACACTCTTCAAGAGAAACCTTGACGAGTGGATGGGAAACAGAAAGTTTACCCCAGGGATCACTTCAATGGCTCTGCTGGACAGAGGCACAGGGAACTAATCTAAGGGGGAGGCGAAAGCCGACATATTCCGGCTAGGCTTATAAATGTCTTCGGGCAGATAGCCTAGTACCTACCTATGAACCTATGAACCTAGGGTCAGTGTCAGCTTCTGTTTTTTTTCAGCTAACTTTACCAATTTGTCTTTTACTATTATACTATTTACTTCGTGCCGTAATATGCTGCAGTTACGATGATCCAAGTAAGCTTTAAGATCGTCTGTGTCTTGTATTATTTTTCTTAACTTGTCTAAAGAAAGTAATGTTAGGAAAGTGAATCATTTCATATTTCCACTGAAATCTCGACATTTTTTTAGTACTGGAAGAAAAAACATAAGTCTCATTTTCCCGGGTGAAATGCATGATATTACTGATACATCCCACAGAGGGGGTTTGCTTGTATTTTAACACTGGTTTATTTGAAACCATACATACAAATTGTGGTGCCACTTCGACAAACATTTTAAAGTTTGAAGGAAATATTGTGCATTTGCACATATTTACAGAATGTTGTAAAAAACATGGTTCATAGATGGGAGAATGCTGTCCACTAACTACCTTGATTAGAGCAAGCTTGGATGCTCATAAGCCTACTACTTATTATACAGCAGGAACTTCTTATTGTAACAATTGTTAATGTCTGTTATATACTTTGCAGATAAAGATTCTAGTTGTCTACTGATGTACTATGTTCTTCATGTGTAACTATGTTTGTAATTGTTAATTGCTATGTTAATCCAATGTAACTACTGTCTGTATATTTTAACTGTGGAGCTTTTCTCCTCGGGCCTCCGCTGAAAATGGACCTACATCCAGTCGGACACTCCTGGTCAACAAATGTAAATAAATAAATAAATAAATATGAGACCATTCATAGTTTCTGTACAATGTTTTAACAAGTGTGTTTTGTTATCCATATCTATGTAATTTCCTTCAAGTTGAGGTAACCAAAGTTCAGTATTGTTATAAGTAGACAAGAATATTATGGGTAATACCATGAACTGACACATCACTGTTTGTTTTGTTACATTATAATACATGACTTTACCAGTACAAAACTTGTGCTCACACTGAGTCTGTTCTGTAAACAGTCTTAGCCAGCTAGTGGATGGAATCCATCTGCTGAATAGTTGTCGCCACATGTACTCATTTTTTAACATCAGCTTTGTCTGTAACTCATTTTGCTGTATTTTGACATACAATGATTGTAAAGTACATTTTGTCCAATCTGCAAATACTGATACATTGGTGTTAAATTGCAATCTGTCTATTAATGATACATTATAATGATTTAAAAAACCCTCTTGATACCGTACATTTTGTTTATGTACATACCAAATAGTGGGTTTCCATTGGGCTTGCAAATGTACAATTTGTGATATGTCTTGTCCTAGTAACTTTAACTTGTTTTGTAAAATTTTAATATCCTCAGCAGTTAGAGTTCCCACTCCTGCTCCTACTCCCCCCCCTAAGAGTGTGTCATACCAGGCTCTTTTAAATCTGCATTTTGTTTGTTTAAAACCTGGAAACGTAATGTTGAAGTGCAATATTGTTTTTTGGTATTGTTGTCCTAGCACGGTACAAGTGGATGGTATTTTTACTACTTGATCTGTATGAAGTACTGGTTTATTACCTAGACTCATAAGTATTCCGACCCATGGTTCTTTTTCTTGTATTACTGTGCTGTTTATACAAATAAACAGAGTATTGGTAGAAATTATACCTGTTCTTTCCCCTGTCAAATTTATTATTATTATTGTGTTATTATTAACACACTGTGACATTTTTTGTATGATGTCTTTTCTTGTCAGAATTGTTACATCTTCAGGGGTAATGTACAGCATCTAATAGAGACTGTGCTGTTTACTGAAATGTTTATGTCAGTCTTTGACTCTTCTTTTATAGGTTCATAGGTTCATACTAGGCTATCTGCCCTGGGGCATTTATAAGCCTAGCCCGATTGTGTTTGGCTTACGCCACCCCTTGATTTGAGTATACTGTGCCCTTTTTAAAGTTTGGTTTACTGTGCCTCTGTCTAATAGTGACACGGAAGTAATCCCCGGGACAAACCTACGATCCCTCATCCACTCATCAAGATTCTTCTTGAAGAGAGTAAGTGAGGTGCTCTGCCTAACATGAATTGGAATTCTATTCCAGAGCGAAGGGAGCCTCTGGGTTATGAATCTGTCCCTCCAGCATGTTCTATTTATTTCTGTGCTGAGGTTCAAATCCCTCGAGCGTGTGGCTCTAAGGGATTTAGATTTACTGATGTGGAGCATGTCCATTAATTCTGGGTTGGACATAGCTTTATATGTCAGGCATAGATCGCCTCAAAGTAGGCGGTATGCAACTGAGTAGAGCTGGAGTTTTTTTAACCAAGCAGCATATGGCATCTGTTTGAGTCCCTTGATCCTCCTGGTGAGGTACTTTTGGGGTCTTTCTAATTGCTGCAGGTGTCGGGTAAGGTACATCCCAAAGGGGGCATTGTACTCTATGATGGGCCTGATGAGGGATGAATAAAGGGGCACGATTACCTCTCTTGATCTAGATGTGAATCTTTTTATGATGAGGTGGGCTATGTAGAAGGTCTTTCTAACCACTTTGGCAATGTGGTTGCCAAAGGAGAGATTGCTATCAACTTGGGTCCCCAGATCCCTAATTACTTTCTCTGTACTTAATGGGTTACCACCTATGTGGTAATTTGTGGGCACATTGTTTTTGCCAAAGGGTATGACTATACACTTTTTGGCATTTAGCTTTAGACCATGGCTCTGGCACCAGTTATCCGTCTCTGCGAGATCTTTTTGAAGGATGTTTGTGTCAGCTGGAGAGTCGATTATGGCGTCCAGTTTGCAGTCATCTGCGAACTTGGTGAGCCATAGTCCTCCCACATTGGCCTGTACCTCAGAAAAGTAAATACTGAACAAGAGAGGCCCCAGGACAGAACCTTGTGGGATGCCACTTGTGACCGGTTTCGAGTCTGACATGGCTCCAGCAACTCTGACTCTGTGGGTTCTGTCTTTGAGCCAGTTTGCAGCCCATCTTGTGACATAGGGGTTTATTTTTAGGCTGGATAGCTTATCTATGATGTCCGAGTGGGGTATTGTGTCAAATGCCTTTGTGAGGTCCAGATAGGCTGTGTGGACTTCCTTCCCTTCATCTATGGCCTTGGTGACTGTTTCGAAGAAGTTGACCAGGTTCAAAAGGCAGGATCTGCCCTTGATGAAGCCAAATTGGGTAGGATCTAGTGTCTGTAGATCCCCAATGTCTTTGTTTATGAGTTCCATGATGATCCTCTCCATAGCCTTGCATACTAGGCTAGTCAGGCTTATGGGGCAATAGTTTCCAGGGTCCGCAGAGGCGCCACCTTTGTGGAGTGGGACCACTGTTGCTGTACGCCATTCTTTGGGCACATATCCTGTAGTGAGGCTGAGATTGTACAGCAGTTTTACTTGAGGGATTAGTTCTTCTTGGAGTTCATGTAGGACGCAACCCGGGACACCATCTGGTCCCATGGAAGCAGTGTTTTTTGCTTTGGAGAGGGCGGCCTTCACCTGAGCATCAGAGATGTTTGGGAGGCTGCACTCTGCTGGGATAGATACTTGCTCTTTTGGGGGGGAGGGGGTGGAGAAGTTTGCACTGAACCTGTCTGCCAGGATATTGGTGATGTCTGTGGGTTCAGTGAATTTTTTGTCGTTTAGAATCAGCTCAGAACAAGTCTGGGAGTTGCATCCCAGGTTCCTAACATAACTGAAAAAAGCCTTATGATTGTCTTAAGTGTCCTGTGCAATTTTTCTCTCGAAGCTGGCCTTGGAGGATTTTATGAGGGATCGTAATTTTTTGCTAGTACTGATCAGAGATGCCTTCCCTTTTAGGGATTTTGCTCTATCATGTAGTAGCTTCCTCCTTCTGTTGTACAGTTTATTTATGGCTGGGGTCCACCAGACTGGATGCCTGCCTTTGGATGATTGGGTCTTGATTTTGTTTGGGATAGCATGATCCATGCATTCCTGGAGATGTCCTTAGAATGCATTAATATAGGATTCTGCAGTTTGGTCCGTAGATTCCATTGGCCCTAGGGCCTTGAAGGATTCCACTTCAGTTTTGAGAAGTGTGAAGTTCGCTTTTGAAAAGTTTTTCACTGTGGTTTTCTGGGCTGGGGGTGGGGTCGGGATGTGGATATCCAGTGAAATTAATTTATGGTCTGATCTTACCAATGAGGGATATACTTCTGGTATGGAGCATAGAGTCCCCATGTTGGTAATGATCAGGTCTAGTATGTTTTCCCCTCTCGTGGGAGTGGTGACTAGTTGTTCCATAGCATTTGAGTTTATAAATTCCAGGAACCTTTGGGCTAAGGTGCTGGGGCTTGAGTAATGCTCCCAGTCTATGTTTGGGTAGTTGAAGTCGCCCAATATAATGATATTCGGAGAGATCTTAGTGTTCTCCAATGTTTTCAGGAAAGCCGAGTGGGATTCCTGACTTTGAGAGGGTGGTCTGTAGGATGCTATAAACTGAAAAGCAGTCTTGCCCACTGTCAGTTGCACATGGATGGTCTCCGATACTTCTTGCACTGCCACTAACCAGGAGGTATGGATATCCTTGATAAATATGGAAACTCCCCCTCCTTTTGTGGTTCGGTCCGGGTTTTGGGGCCGAAAAGCATGATATGAGGTATAACCTGGTAGTGCTGGGGTGCTCTCTGGAGCCTTGAACCAGGTTTCTGTCACTGCACAGATATCGATGTTCTCCATACTGAGGAGAGCTTCGAGTGCATGCATCTTGAGGTTATGACTTCTGGCATTTAGCAGCATTACCCTTAGTTTCTTGTTCCTTGTGCTGTCTATGGAGGTGGGTTTGACTTTTGAGCCTTGCCTAAAAAAGGCACTATGGGGGTGGCAAGAGCCTTTGCCAATATCTGAAAGCCCAGGGGTGACAGGTGCAAGCCGTCCCTAGCGAAGCGACGTGGCTTGTCAAGCATGTCATCCCAGGCTGACAGACACTGGATCCCCTTTGAATGACACCAAAATTTTAGCCAATTGTTAAAATCGATCATTTTGTCTTTATACTGTGGCATCATTCTAGGTGAGGGTAAGATGCTGCTCAAGGTCAGGGTCATACCGGCCTGGGCTACATGATCAGAGAGCTTCTCTATGTCTCTTTTCATGTAGTCGAGGGAGGTACGTCTCAGGTCATTCACGCCAGCATGTACAATGACTGAGTCATATTTCTATTTGCTTTGGAGTGACCTGAGTGCTTGCGTTATGTGGCGGATCCTAGCGCCCGACAGGCAGCTCACTGTGACCTTCTCTTTATTCAGCCTGGTGAGCAGGACATCAGTGTGTATGACAATAGAGTCACCTATTACAAGGGTATCAGGTGTGTTATTCAGCCTTAAGGGCTGTGACTGCTTGGCACACTGACTTTCTGTGCTATGTGTTGTACGTGTTTTGTTTTGGGGTAGCGTTTGCTTGGATGTCTGCTTTGGAGGTCTCTGTTGCTTAGGTAGATTTTTATTTAGAGCCTCCGAGTATGTTTTTGTGTTTTTATGTGTTTGGTTCGCTGTTGTGGTGGGACTATGTGATACTGGAATTGTGTTGTGTGAGGTTACCTTCTCCTCCTGACTGGTTACACCAGTTTTGAGATGAGAGAGCTCAGCCTCCAGTTTGGCTATATGGTTGCATCTCTCACATATATTTGAACCTGTTTGGAGGAGGAGAAGGTTGTCCGTGTACATGAGACAGTTGTAACATTGCCTCAAAATTCCCAGATTCACCAGCTGGACTGGAGAGGGAACCATTGACTGACCTTTGGACATGCTAGAGTAATATAGGGAACTGAATTAAAACGGACCAATAAGGGACAAGGTAATCGTAGAGAGTATAAGAGTAAGTAGTGCTTATGGTTTATTAGTGCTAACTTGTAAGATTACTTATTTGGACCAGTGAGGGGCCTTAGAATGAGAATATGGTGTTTAATTTGAGAGATAGAGCAGTTCTAAGGGAAAAGTGAAGAGCAGACTTTGTGGAGCCAGGAATAGTTTAAACCCAATTAGAAAAGTGGGAAAAAAGCAAGATTTTTTTGTTTTTTTGTTTTTTTAAGGAAAGCAGAGGTTCACAAGTATCAACAAGTTATAACAGTGCAGTAAATGACCCCACACTTGAGTGCTAGGCCAGAGAAAGATAAAATGCAAGTTTTAAGAAAAAAAACGATTTTAAAAATAAGCGCAGTCAGGAAATTCAGTAATTAGCTCTAGGTTGTGTTCTAAATACAGTTATTAACACAGAAATCATCCCTTTACTTTTATGGATGCCTGACCCTGTCTAGCTAACCATGCTGTTATATTATTGTTAATTGTTATGCTTCCGAAGATGCACTTTGTTTGCATTTTACAACTGAAATTGTCTTGCATTCTATTTTGTGTAGCATTTTCCCAACTTAGTGTTATTTGTGAAATGTTGTAACAAACAACCTTGATTCCTTCTGTTTGGCATTCTACCAAAAGGAGCCCACTGAGCACAATACTTACAACAACAATCACGTTTTTCATGTTTATGAAAACTTGTTTGTCCTATCAACCTTTTTGGGAGTACTTTCAACAAACTTTGCACAATGCTTGGCATTCAGCCTTGTACGTTGTTTCTAAAAAACAGAAACATAAACTTTATTGAGCATCTGCTCCCCCTCCTTTTAAGAGGGATGCATTTTGCTGCTGATCACTACAAACAATGACTCTTATTTGATCCCTATGAACTAGCAAGGTGCTGTTTTTTTTGCTTTGTTTTACTTTATAGACCAAAGGCCCTATTTGTTCCATTTCTTCAAAAGGTCCTCCCCAATTGCTATCCCATGGACCGTCCATCTGAAATGTTTTAATTAATACCTTTGTTCCAGAGCGAAGGTGTTGTTCCTGTGGCATTATGGGGACCTTTTTCCATCAATGGAACTCTTGCTCTCTTGCCAAGTATTCACACTGTTCTGTGATGTCTTTTAACCATGTTTGATGTTGTGCTACTTCTAACAAAGGTCTGTTATGTCTAATTTCTGGATCAAAAGGTAGTTGTGTGGGCATTTTCCCACCTGTCATGATTTCAAATGGTGAAATCCCTGTCTTGCTGTTTGGGCTAGCTCTTATCCCTAAAAAACTTTCTGCAAATGTTGCACCTAATCTCGTCCTTTTTCCAAACATGCTTTTTTTAGTCTCTCTTTAATGGTTTTGTTCATTCTTTTAACTATCCTGTTGGACTGTGGATAGTAGGGTACATGAAATCTTTGTTGTATTCCTAACAAATTACACATTTGTTTGATTAGCTGACTGACAAGTTGTGGCCCGTTATCAGACTCGATAACCCGTGGCCATTCCCAATGACAAAAAGTGTTTTTCCATAAAGCTTCTGCTGTTGCCTTAGCAGTTGTTTTTTGGTAGTACTTGCTTTTACCCATTTTGAAAATACATCTACTATTACTAACAAGTAGTGATACCCTCCTTTTGCCGGTGGTAATGGTCCTGCATAGTCTATTTGAACTGCATACCATGGTCCATCTGCTGGCATGACCCTGTGTAACTGAGCTTTTTACTTTTGGCATTAACCTGTAAACAGATTAAGCATTCTTCTGAAACTATTCTACACAGCTTTTTTAAAGCTGGGTTCCAATACTTTTCTTTGACCACTGGCCATAGCTTTTCACTACCTATATGTCCTAGCACTTGGTGATTGTATTTTACTAACTGTTTTGCAAGTTGATATGGCACATAAGGTAACTGCAATCCTTTTGTAGTAGGATAAACCCAGAATTCTCTAGGTGGGACCCCATCAATTATACACTGACTAGTCTCCTCTTCCAAACCTTGTTCCCTCTGAATTCGGACTAAATCCTCCATGATATCCCTGTCCTTCTTTACTACACTAACGTGCTCTATTGTTTTGGATGATTTTAAATCAGGATACAACTGCCATCCTGTCTTGCTGCCTGTTTGGCTAAGACATCTGCTTTTGCATTTAATTTGAACACTTCTGAAGTTGTTTTTTGGTGGGCTTTTACCTTTAAAATGCTGAATTGCCCTTGTACATTTTTTGCCGTATAATTTTGCATATATTTTGCAAAACCTCTGCATGTCTAAGTGGTTTTCCTGCACTGTCTACAAACCCTCTATAAGTCCAAACTGTCATGTGTAAAAGTAATGAGTTTACCACATATACACTGTCAGAGTAAATATTAGCAAGTTTGTAATGCTGTAGTACGTACAGTACTGCTTCTAATTCAGCCCTTTGAGTTGACGTGAACTCCCAAACTTTCTTTTTCTGGTAGTAGAGCAAATCCCACCACATACCGTCCATTATCCCAGTACCTAGCTCTGTCTACAAAGACAGAGGGCAAAAACTGATTGTAGTCTGGTGATATGGGGGGTTTTTCTGGCTTCGTCAGATTGTCGATGCAGTTATGCTGCTTTCCCTCATATCCCAGCACGTTGGACAAATAATATTTTTCTCCTGCTTGAATGATTATCTTTTTCGTACTGAAAGTAGTCGATCGCCTAGCAAATACTGCCTGACTGATTCCATCAGTAATCTTGTTCATTTTGAAACCGTCTACTAGTACTTGCACTGCGTGATGCAGTGTCTGCACTATTATGGATGAAAAGACTGTTAGATATTCTGTCTGGATGAGTCCCCCAATATATAATGATTTACTTTTCTCAGATCTATGACTAGCCTGTAACTGCCATCTGTTTTCTTAACTGGCCAAATGGGTGAGTTTGTTGGACTTTCACCTTTTACTATTATGCCTGCTGTTTCCCAGTCTGCTATGCACTTTTGCATGTCTTCTTTTGCTTCTTTTGGTATTGGGCATTGCTTTTGAAAAGGTAGTATAAGATCTTGTTTATTTCCTATTCCTACCAGAATTTCTAGTTTTCCACAATCTGTTGGTCCTTGTGATCATAGAAGCGGAAACTGTGCCTATAAGGAGTGCCATGCGTCCTGTGCATCTGCATGTACCGCCCCTTGTGTTTTTTTTAGTGTCCCATCTATTTGTATGATGCAGCATGAAGATCCTTCTGCACCCTTCCATATTATGCCATTTGGTACATCTATGACCAAACCAGTTTTATTCATAATATCCATACCTATAATGGTTGATGGACATGAAGGGTGCATCAAAAAAGATCCCTGTATGCCTGCACCATTTTGTGTAAACTGTATGGACACATTTTTACTACTCACTGCTATGCAGCCAATGCCATTAAAACCTGAAATGCATGTTCTTTTTTTAGGATCTGGTGGGAGTGGTCGGCTAGTAACTGAAATAGCTGCTCCCTTATCCAATAATACATTTTTCCATAGGGTCCCCTCTACCCAAATATCAATTAGGGGCCTTCCATCCCGCCCCTTCGTAAAAGATGTCAGAAAAGAAACTTCTTGGTAGTGGGGGCACACCCCTATTGTATATTTTCCCAGTCATCTGTATCTGATGTTTTTTCAACTGCACATAACTGTAACAGTACTACTTGCTCTTCACCATCATTGTCATCTCCTTCATTGTCATCTACGTACTTAAACTTTGTAACTTCTGCTTTTAAACCTTCTGCATATTGTGGATTAACAGGTGTTTTGGCCTGAAAATCTTCCGGACAATCTACTGGGCATATATCCCCCTGTGGTGTCATTTGTTTTACCTTATAATTATCCTTGCATTGGTTATAGAGCCTTTGCACCTTTACTTGTTGCTTTCCTGTATTTTCATCTGTAACTTGCTTAACAAACTTGCCCTTCTTTTCTTGAGCTTCCCTCCATTTCCTGTTATATGGACAATCCTTTTTGAAAAGACCAGTTTGCTTACAGCAAAAACACTGTAGAACTCTGTTTCCCCCCCCCCTGTTCTCTGGCATCCATTGGAGACAGAGGTGCGGAAGCTACTCTCATCTGCCGTTGTTGTCCCTGATCTATCCAATGGCTTCTACCCTGCCCTTTTGTACGGACTTCTACAACTTCAAAAGTTTCCATGTCTTCATCTAATGAGAAGACACGGTGAGAAAAAAGATTGCCATTATCACACATTGCCTTGCCTCTCATTAACTTTTGCACTAAATCATGCACATTTTTTTGAAGTTTCCTGATCATCATCATCATCTTCTTTCGGCTGTTCCCATTAGGGGCCGCCACAGCGGATCACCTGTTTCCATTTATTCCTGTCCTCTGCATCTTGCTCTGTCACACCAACCACCTGCATGTCCTCTCTCACCACATCCATAAACCTTATCTCAGGCCTTCCTCTTTTCCTGTACCTGGTAGCTTCATCCTTAACATCTTTTTCCCAATATACTCAGCATCCCTCCTCAGCACATGTCCAAACCAACGTAATCTTGCCTCTCTGGCTTTGTCTCCAAACCTTCCAACCTGGGCTGACCCTCTAATATACTTATTCCTAATCCTGTCCACCCTCATCACACCCAGTGCAAATCTTAACATCATTGACTCTGCCACATCCAGCTCAAACTCCTGCCTTTTTGTCAGTGCCACTGTCTCCAACCCATATAACATAGCTGGTCTCACTGAAGTTTCCTGATAAATGCACTTAATGTCACCTGGAACTCCCTTCACTTGCTCCAATAAACAATGAATAAGCTGTTTTTGAGTCTCTTCATTCTTCATATCTTCGTCAGATTTATTAACCACTAACTGATATGCCAACTGAAAGTGATCTGCCTGTTCAAGCATTTTGTCTGAAATGGTAATATTAAAATGATCTAACAACTGAGTAGTTAATGGTTGACCTTGTGTAAATGCCTGTAACACTGCTGCCATCTGTTGCAGCTGAGTGTTAAGAGGATAGTTTTTTAGCCGAATAAATGTTTTAAAACACTTAGGAATAAATGTCCAAAACATTTGGTCAAAGAATCATTCCATGCATCTGCACCTGCAGTGTAACTAACCCATCTTCAAAAGCTAACATGTTGTAAAATATACCTTTTTTATCATTCAACTTGGGGAGGGTCTGTAACACTCTGTATTGTTGATACAAATCAGCTGTTGTTGCTGCCCCTATAATGTCTATGGGCTGCCTAACATTTTCCCCTGCTACAGTTTCTAATTCTTGAAGACGGTCTCGTAAGACTTTTAGTTCTTCATCTAGTGTCCTGAGCTGTTCTGTGCGTCTAAGTCATACTGCATTTGTTTATACTTTTGATCTTTAATTTCTTTTTACTCCACCTCTTTCTGTAGTTGCTCTTTGCACTGCTGGAGTTCAAATTGCAGTGTGTCATAATGTGCAGTTTTATCCTGCTCTGCCTGTAATTCCTGTATAAGCAAGGCAAACCTTGCTTCCCAGTCTTGGAGAGTGTTATGTTTACATTCAAGTGCTTGTAACTGACCCTCTAGGCTACCCAAACATTGTGACAACAAAGTTGCCATAGACTGACGGAGATTATTCCACTCTGTCTGACTATCCCTTTGAATTTTTTTAAACTGTTCATTTAACTTTTGTTTAGAGTCTGGTGATAAAGCTGAACTCCAGTCTGAACAGTAAGTATCAAAAGGTGTTACCAAATCAATGTCTGGGTCTTGTAAGAGCTTATCTTTGAAATCAGTAATATTTTTAAAAGGGTTTCAACAGTACATACAGAGAACCCAAAAGTGTATTTGGATCAGGATACAGAGGAAAATATAAGGGCTGCATGTCAGGGGACTTATCCTTGAATGTAACCTGTGTAACAACCTTTCTATGGCACACTAGACAAATAGATTTAGCATCACTGTTACAAAATACACATCCTAGTCTGTACGTATAAATTTTGACATTAACATGTACCAGTCATAGGTAAAAATCCATTTACACAAAGCATTAATATCGACATTACCTAATAAAGTACTGGATGTGCTACAGTTCTGTTTATACCAGTCTTTAAATCCTGACCATACATGTGCTGAACTGTCATTACTGTCTACCTGGAAGGTAGTCTTACATTTAATAATTTCTGTCTAAAGGCATCCATTCTGTAGAATGAGAAACAAAAAGAGAATTACCAGTTTCTGTGTGGAAGGTGATCAACTCTTCCCTCGAGAAAGCGTGGAAAGTCCCTCGTTGATTCTCTTAAAAGGAGGTCAAACACAGCTGACAGATTCAGTTGTGTAAATGTGCAGGACCTGTGAAATTTGCAGAGATGCACTGTTCTGCTACTGGATACTGTACAGAAGAAATAGGCAAACGTTTGCACTGGAACGGAATGTACTAACAGAATAAAATAAAAAAGAAGCTGTAGTTGTTACAATAAGAAGCCATTCGGTCCGTCAACTGTGTCTCGCCATTGAACATTTTTGACATCTTCCTGTTTGTTTCTTGCTGTTACTTGCATTTACATGCATGCATACCACAGTTCATTTAACTATTTATTGTAAACAACTAGTCTTATTACTGTATTGTACTGAGTACAATAAATACACAAAGACAACTGTTTCAGGTAATTCGCTTTACTTTCACATTTTCTTTTTTGATCTACAAGCATGCAACACCAATGCTGTCCACTCTGTATGGCAAATACCCAAAGCTTGTTTATGCACAGTCATATTTATACCAAAAGGTCTAATATTTTTCTCAAAGTTTGATGTATAACAGTTCTTTCTTTGTATAACAGTTTTCCTTTGTTCTTCTAATTTATGGTTTGTCCTTGATTTAAGTTTGGTGGTCCAAGGAAGCTCAGTTATCTGAAATGTGGTGTTCCAGCACTATCTGATGTTCCAACTTTATCTTGCTTGATGTTACATCTCTTTACTTTGTTAATGTCCTTTCAGCTGCCATCTGCGCAGTTATTTTTACAGACTTTGTTTCTCAATAACATACTCCTTTCCATGGATGCCAAAATCTAACTAAGCTATATATGCTTGCCAGCACACTTACTATGTTTCTGCATTTTATACTACTTCTAAATTAACCCTTTCATTCTTGCAGTTTTTTATTCAAGCTAATAATCATGCTAGCAACAGTTTAAAAAGACAACGTATACTAAATAAAATAGAGTACTAATATTCTTTCAATGTGCATCATTTAATTTTAAGATTTCCTCCTTTTTCACCTGTTCTTAGTTCATTGAAATAATTCTGTCCAGCACTGGCCATTAGAATGCCACAGTAATCATCTCAATTGGCTTAGCCAAAAACTTTTAGGCCTGTTGCCTTCCAGGTGATGCTGTTAAAGATAGTGACAACATGATTCTGTTCCCATCAGTCACGGATTTCATTTGAACTTAGAAGGAATATTGCATGCTGCCTTTATTTAATCATTAATCACCCACCACATTTCCACTCCACTCATAGGTTCATAGGTGTGTACTAGGCTAATGGCCCTGGAGCCTTTACATGCCTAGCCCATAGCATTACCATGGCATAGTGCCACCCGACCTTAGTTCCCAGTGCCTGTGTCGAGTAGATCCACTGGAGTGGTCCCCGGGGTGAATTTTCTATTTCCCATCCACACATCAAGATTTCTCTTGAAGAGGGCCAGTGAGGTGCTCTGTTTGACATTTATGGGAAGTCTATTCCATAGCATGGGCAGTCTCTGGGTTATGAACCTGTCCCTCCAGCACATTTTGTTGATTGTGGTAATGAGGTTGAGGTCTCTGGAGCATGTGGTGTGGAGGGATTGGGATTTCTTTAGATCTATCATTTCTAAAAGAGCTGGGTCAGACATGGCTTTGTGAGTCAAGCAGAGTTCGCTGCTAAGTAGGTGATATGAGACAGAGAATAGTTGGAGTTTTTTTGAGTCTGTCCATATAGGACAAGTGTTTAAGGCCTATGATCCTCTTTGTGAGGTACTTTTGTGGCCTCTCCAGTTGTTGCAGGTGTCTAGTGAGGTACATGCCAAATGGGGTATTGTACTTGATGACTGGCCTAATGAGGGAAGAGTAGAGGGAAACAATGACCTCTTTCTTCCTGGATGCAAAACCCTTAGTAATGAGATGTGCCACATAAAAGGACTTTCTGACCACAGTGGCAATGTGGTGGTCAAAAGAGAGGTTGCTGTCAACCTGTGTTCCCAGATCTGTTATAACGACTTCTGTGTTCAGTGGATTACCATCGATGTAGTAATTCATGGGAACTGTTTTTTTTTCCAAAGGGGATGATGAAACATTTTTTGGCATTGAGCTTAAGGCCGAGGTTCTGACACCAGTTGTTGGTCTTAGTGAGGCCTTTCTGTAGGATGTCAACATCACTTTTGGAGTTAATGGCTCCCAACTTACAAATGTCTGTGAACTTTGTCAGCCAGAGTCCCTTCGTGTCGGCCTGGACTTCGGAGAAGTAGATACCAAACAGGAGAGGACCCAGGACTGATCCCTGTGGGACTTCACTCATGACTGGTTGGCAGTCTGACTTGGAGTCAGTTACTTTCACACTGTGGGTTCTATCTGTGAGCCAGTTTGCAACCCACCTAGTGATATAGGGGTTGATGCCTAGCTTAGTGAGTTTTTCTATGATTCCTGAGTGGGGAATGGTATCAAAGGCCTTGACCAGATCAAGGTAGCCTGTATTAACCACCTTGCCTTCATTCACAGCTCTGGTGACTGACTCAAAGAAGTCGACCAAGTTGAGCAGGCATGATCTACCCTTCACAAAACCAAACTGTGTGGGATCCAGAGTTTGTAGATTCCCTATATCCTTGTTAATTAGGTCTATGATGATGCATTCCATAGCTTTGCAAACCAGACTTGTCAGGCTAATGGAGCAATAGTTTCCATTGTCTGTAGTCGCTCCTTCCTTGTAGAGAGGGATGACTATAGCAGTGCACCATTTCGTAGGGACAAAGTCTGAGGTGAGGCTGCAATTGAACAGGGCACACGTGAGGTGCCAGTTCACTCTGCAGTTCATGTAGAACACAGCCAGGGATATTGTCAGGCCCCATAGAAGCTGTATTCTTGGCCTTGGACAGTGCTGTTTTAACCTGTGCAGCAGTAATACTGGGTGCCTGGCAATCTACTGGTATTGTGATTGGTCCTATGGGGGGCTGTAAAGTTGGCACTGAATCTGTCGGCCAGTATATTGGCAATATCTGTTGGCTCAGTATAGGAGGTACCATTGTGCAGTAGCTCAGAGCAAATCTGGGTATTACTGTGGAGATACTTTACATAACTATATAAGGCCTTGTGGTTGTCTTTACTATCTGCTGCAATTCTGTTTTCATAGCTAGCTTTAGATGATTTCATGAGGGATCTCAACTTTTTGTTGAGGCTGATAAGGGAGTTTTTCCAGTCTTGGGACTTCACCTTATTCCACATCAGTTTCCTCCTTCTGTTGTAAAGTTTGTTTATGGCAGGGGACCACCAGATTGGCTTCCTTTTTTTGGAGGAGAGTGTCTTGGTTCAATTGGTATGGTGAGATCCATGCATTTGTGTACATGTTCGTACAGTGCATTGGTGTATGATTCTGCTGTCATGCAACTAATCTCCATTTGCATGGGTGCCGTGAAGTTAGCCACCTCTGTTTTTAGGAGCCCAAAGTTAGCTTTGGAGATGTTTTTCATGGTGGTTACCTTTGCGGGGATGGGGGTGGGAATAATGTGTATTTCCAAGGTGATTAGTTTATGGTCAGATCTAACCAGGGAAGAGTTGACTATTGTTGTAGGGCAACAGTTGCCCATGTTAGTAATGACCAGGTCAAGGATGTTGCTACCTCTAGTGGGGGTAAGAATGAGTTGGTTTAGGGCATTGGAATGAATGAATTCCAGGAAACGCTGGGAAAGTGTATTGGTACATGAGTAGTTTTCCCAGTTAATGGAGGAGTAGTTGAAGTCGCCCAGTATGAGAGTGTTAGGTTGGACCCTAATATTCTCCAGGGTGCTTAGGAACGTGGACTGTGAGTCTTAGGACATGGTTGGGGCCCTATAACAGGCTATGACTTGAATCACTGTCCTACCCAATGTTAGCTGCACCTGAAATATCTCTGATGCGTTATGTTGGGCTACCAGTCTGGAGGTGTGCGCATCCTTTATGAATATGAAACAACACCGACTTTGGAGCTTTGGTCCATGTTCTGGGGCTGAAAGGTGTGTCATGAGTTATACCCTGGTATTACAGAGGTGCTTTCTGCTGCCTTGAACCAGGTCTCTGTTACAACACAAATGTCGATGTTCTCCATTTTAAGGAGTGTTTTTTCGAGTGCATTTTGAGATTTAGACTTCTAGCGTTGAGCAGCATGACCTTCAGATTGCATTTGTTTGTAGCTGTTGCGGTGGCAATTTGGTCTTTGGAACACCACCTAAAAAGGGCACTGTAGGGGTGGTAAGAGCCTTGGCCAGTATCAGGAAGCCCAGGAGTGACAGATGCAGGCCATCTCTGGCAAAGTATCAAGGTCTGTCAATCATGTCATCCCAAGCAGACAGATACTGGATCCCCTTAGAATGACACCAGAAACTTAACCAGTTGTTGAAATCAGTCATTTTCTGCTTGTACTGTGGTATCATTCTGGGTGATGGTAGGATGCTGCTCAGGGCTAGGGTCATACCTGCCTGGGCTACATAATCTGAGAGCTCCTCCATGTTTCTTTTCATGTAGTCCAGGGAGGTACGTCTCAGGTCATCCACACCCACATTTACAATGACAGTCATATTTGTACCTGTTGTTGAGGGACCTGAGTGCTTGCGTTATGTGGCGGATCCTGGCACCTGACAGGCAGCTGAATGTTACTTTCTCCTTATTCAACCTAGTGAGTGGGACATCAGTGTGCCTCACTAGCGAGTCATCTATGACTAATGTGCTGGGCATGCTGTTTTGCCTTAGGAGCTTTGGTTGAGTGGCACACTGTTTAGGAGAGTTATGTGTCTCATGATTAGTGTTGTGTTGTAGTGGTCGAGTGCGTTTCTGCCTTAGAGATCGCTGCTGTTTGGGTAGATTTTTATTGAGAGCCTCCATGAAGGTGGGTGTGCGGTTTGTATTTTTATGTGAAGGCAGTGCTGGTGTGTGTTCTGGAGGGCTATGTGTTCCATGTGGTGTGGTGCAAGTGTTGACCTCCTCCTCTTGACCAGCTATTCCGGTCTTGGCTGGAGAGTGGGTGGCTTCCAATTTGGATATATAAGTGCATCTCTCGCAAGTCTGAATGTTGGGAGGTAAGAGAAGAGAGTTGGTGTACATGAAGCAGTTGCTACATTGCCTCAAGATGCCCAAGTTCACCAGGTTAATAGGAGAAAGCACAGGGAACTGACCTTTAGACATGCCTGGAGGGGTGGCCATTAATAATAAGTACTGGAACTGTTTCGGTGTAGAACATTTAGTGCTGGTAGCACTTTTGTGTGCTACAATAATTGCTACAAGAAGTCTGGTATGGTAAAGTGCTAGACTAATAAGCTTGTAAAAGTGCAGGAGAGGAGAGAACTAGCAGATCTAAGGGAAAAATTGAAGAGCAGACTTTGGCATCTGTCAGAAGCTTACAAACAGTCCTGGATACAGCAAATCTGTATCTGGACTAGACTAGTTACAGGAAAGGTGGTAAATAAGCGCAGATGCAGGCTTTTAAACCATAAAGTTGAAAGAGATGGAAAATCTGCCCAAAAGGCCAATAAACTACAAATTCTGGGCCAGAAACCACTCCTCTTCTGGTAGATAGGCTACCTAGTGCTTACCACTCCCACTGATAAGCTAGAGGGCCTCCAGCACAGAAACACTTGGAGGGCTCAGAAGCTTACATGCAGTCCTGGATACAACAAATCTGTATCTGGACTAGACTAGTTACAGGAAATGTGGAAAAAGTGCAAACTTGGACTTTTAGACCAGAAAGTTGAAGGAGATGGAAAAAACTGCCCAAACGGCCAGTAAACTGCAATTTCATTCAAAGTCATCAAAGTCATATCCTTTAGTTAGTTCTAGTTATTCATTCTCAAAAGGACTTTTTTACTTCCTGTGAAGTGGAAGGTTGGCATAATGTTTAAGGTACTTACAAACACAAAGTGCAGGGTTTGATTCTCACATGGGGAAATTGACTAAGCTTAAAATGCCTCACAAGTGTAGTTAGCCTAGTATTAATTTATAAACCTAAGTTCCTTTTTATTCACAGTATTCAGAAGATGTTTTCTTTATCTCTGCCTGGTGCAATTTCTCTGCTCCTCTCCTTATGAGCTGTCCCTAATAGGATTTTGGTGTCATCCCAATTCAGTACCAACAAAATTAATAACTTATAAATGCAGAGAAAAAGGCTTTACAGCTTTACATCTTTTTGCTACACAGCAAAAGAACTGCTGGCAACTTTATACATTATTATTTCAGTTTTAAAAGTCCAGTGTTTGAAACTATATCTTACTGAATTCATTGACATTGACTGGACAACTTCCTTTGTTCTTTAGTTCTCATACACGCTGTGAAGCAGAACAACTTAATTCAAATGTTTTTATTAAAACAAAGCAAGTGATAACTGTTGTAGTAGCATAAAAGCTTCTCATGAAAGTATTTCACCCTCTAGCCTCTAGCCTTAACCTTAAACTAAAGTGGTATATAACTTAAATTACCATCTAGTAAGTGGCTTTGCACAGCAACTGTAAAAATTGTTTTTCAGATGGAGCTGCACAGTAAGAGTAATGTAATTCACATGATTGGGTCTACACATAACAAATGAAACATCTGTGATCAAAATATGGCTAACTTATTATAATAATGTGAAATCTCCATATAGATGCACACACATGTGAACAATTGAAATTTCCTGAAAAAAGAGCTGTGGTCCAGGAAGTTCAAGTGGTTCAGTTAAATGCCAGCTGTTCATCTCCTAACACCATCCTGTATTCCAGCTGTCTCAGTGGGTTCATATTATGTAATCAAACTTTTACAAGTTCGAACGGCATATGGTCGAACCCATATGTTCGAACTTGTAAAAGTTTGAATACGTAAAAAAAAAAGAAAAAAAGAAAAAAATTATCTGACGGTTGTAAGCAGGGGGGCAAGTCCCCCTGCACCCCCCACACCCCTGCTCTTTAAATATACCAACTCCGAGATCGCACTACAGTGCAGTAAAGGGGAATATTCCCTTTCCACACTGTAGTGCGATCTCGGTGTAGTATATTTAAAGAGCGGGGGTGTGGGGGGTGCAGGGGTGCTTGCAGTTATTTAGGTTTTTTCTCTCTTTTTAAAATTTTTTTTTTATTTTTAGATGTTCGAATTGTTGAAACTTTGAACATATGGGTTCGACCTTATCACATTGAAGTTTCAACAATTCGATCACTTAATAGTCTCTGGCACCTTTAAGCCTGCCTGCTCTTCTAAGTTGGACCACGGCCTCTGTAAATACATCTAAGGTCTTTGATAACCTCACAATGAAATAAAATGTGTTTGGAACATTCTTAATTCTCCATACTCCAGCTACTAAACACATTATCCCCCTCTTTCCTTCTTATTCGTATCTAGCACTCTTCCTTTCCACATAGTGCAGTGCATCTGAATCATATACACATCCTCTTCTCTTTTCTTTTCTTATATAGTATACGTGCCAAGTCATCCATTTAATAGGAGGAACCCATTGCCTCTGTACAGTTCTCACTCTTTCATATTCCTTTTCGTCTGCCTTGCTCACTGCTCACTTCTAGGTACACCAGCCACATTCCCTAAGAATGAGAGCCTCACTTACCCTAAGAGACCCCAGAGGTTCTTAACTAAAAATATCAGTGACCTCCATATCTTATTGATTTTTCTGGGGGATCTCTGTATAGCCTTTTGAGCAATGAAGGATCTGATCCTCTTTGACCTTCCATTCCTTCACAGAACAAATGGTTCCTCAAATACCCAGTTAAAAGAACTAAACCTTCATTAATAGATAAATAAGACATGCTGCTCTGATGGATTCATATCCCAGTGTATCTGTCACCTGCTGAAGAAACTTCCAGTACATGTCAAGCAGAGTATCACCACTGCCACCTTTAGGAAAATCCTGGATAATTGGATAAGTGGTCTCAAATTCTTACCCAACCTGTTTTGTTTTGCCCTCTTTGATTGTAGGGTAAACTTCAGAATACAGGTTACTGGCTAGGCTTGTAATGGTCTGCAGATTGATTGCCTAGTACTTATTTATGAACCTATGAACTCTTTTTAGTGAGGCTATTTCTCTTTACTTCTCCATTCTTTCTTCACCTACTACTACATTTCTTTTCCTCCGTCTTTCTTATGTACTGACACAGCTTTTAGACTGAACTCAGTTCTTGCTTCCTTTCCAAAATATTTCTGTGGTTTATAAAAAGTGCATTGAACTAGAAATGCCTATTGAAAAGTATCAGCCCAACATCAGTTCTCAAACAGTGAAGATGTATACACTGATACTTCCTGGGGGACTTATAATCCAATTTTTACTTCTTTCTTGTTTAAAATCAGACCATGAGTCAATTCGTAATAAGACTAAAGCTGAAAGCATCCTCAGATACCTTGTTATTCAGAAATTATGGGAGGGCTAATCTATTAAAACTGAGTGATGACCTGTCTGAATTCAAATGCCTCTTCCATTCTGATGACCCCACTGCTTATGTGGAATCCTTCACTGCCAAATTTTATGTACATATAATTGGCTGCATAGAAGCATTTTCCCCCTCAGAAATAAATGCAACACCACATTAAAAAAATACAAGAAAAACACTTACTGAACAGAAAAATAACTCTAATTCTCAAAATAAATGCTTTTGCTAAACTAAACAGGGATCTCCAGACCCGGATCAGATCAAACAAAGTCATATATGAGGTAAAGAAATAACCACCCAGATGAAGGATAACCACAAAGCCATCTTTAATTATGTTAGAAACTGTCAGAAACAATGCCCAGCACTGTGCAGAGATAATAGTAAATGATACCACATACACAGACCCAGAGGACATAGCCATTCTACTAGCAGATAAATTTAGCTCAAATTTCACTCCCCTCCACTTTAGTATTCTCAGATCACATAATCACACATACATCCACCCCTTTACATTTCCCAAGAACACGTTCTGATTCTGAAGGCACTATATAAGGCCAAGAACACTATGTCTATGGGGCCGGATAACATGCCAAGCTGCCTGCTGGTCAGCCTGAAACATGACTTGTCTGATCCCTTACAGAAGCTATTCAATATCAACCTCAAAACTGTCTTTCTGGAAGGTGAATGGAGGACAGCAGCAGTCATTCCCTTGTACAAAGGTGGGACTTAATGGATCCCTGTAATTATAGATTCAAAAGCCTGACCAGTCTAATCTGTAAGGCTATGATGAGGATAATTATTGAATTAATATATAGGGATATAGGTAACTTACAGACTCTTACCTCAACCCAGTTTGGATTTGTCAATGGCACATTTTGACTATTTAATAAGATCAACTTTGAAAAAGTTATTGATGCAGTGGATGATGGCAAAATAGTGGTCACTGCATATACAGACCTCACACAGGCATTTGGCACCATCCCACACTTAGGTATTATAAACAAACTCTCTCAGCTAAATGCCAATCCATATATAACTCATTGGATAGCAAACAAGCTCACAAATAGAACCCAGGAAGTTAGAGTGGGCAGTTATACCTTCCACAAAAGACCTGCCACTAGTGGTGCACTCCCGGGTTCACTCCTTGGGCCTCTCCTCTTTGGCATTTATTCTTGGAGGTTAAACTTAATATTAAGAGTTTGTGGTTGACCAAGTCTGTAGTCATCTGCAAATTTGGTGCCATTGTAAACTCCCCAGAGGATACCAAGATCCTCTAAAAGGGCTCTTCCAAACAAATATCTGATGTCAAAACCATGGACTAAAACTAAATGCCAAGAAGTGTATAATCACATCCTTTGATAAGCATGACTTCCCTTGCAACTATCACATTGACAACACACTCTGGAAAATCGATCCCTTAGTTAGAGATCTAGGAACCTTTTTGACAATGAACAATCCTTTTATCACCACATTATTAGATGCTGCAAGGAAGTCCTTTTTCATTACACAGCTTATGTCTAAAGGTATTGTGTCCAGATCAAGGAATGCAATTGTTTTACTGTTCTCAGCAGTCACTTGGTCGATCATTTAGTATAATGCCCCTTTTGGTAAATAACTATCCAAACAGTTGCCACAGCTGCAACAATCACAACACTTTCTCACTAACAAAACAAAAAAAAATTAAGAGCCTATACTGTAAAAACTATGCCGATCACGTTAAAGCCTTGCTCCTCTTATCTGCATCATACAAGCTACTGAGAGATGACCTCTGCCTTGGGTATACAGATTCAACAGACCCAACTCTGTAGACCTATTACACATTTGCAAGTCCAGTGGTATCATAGGTGCCCACTCACGAGATCTCAATCTCTTTTGGAAAGTAAATAGAAAAGTTCAACACCACAACTTTGTCCTTTTCCCCACAGTAGTGCGATCTCAGAGTTAGTATATATAGTTATGAGGCTGTGGTGGCACACTTCCCCCACATTGGTGGGTATGGGTGGTGAAGCCCCCCACTTGGGTGGGTTTGAGTTAATGTGATGTGTGTTTCAGTGGGGTAGTGGCCAATTGGTTACCTGTAAAAATTTTCAATGTTTGCTGAAGTTAGTTTCGATGAATACAGGTCAATGAATAAGCCGTCGATGAAAGAAGATTTTGACAATCTAATATAGACCCAATAGAATATGCTGCAGGGACAGGTTTGTATCACAGAGAAAATACCACTTCTATGGAAATGAATTCCACTCCACATATAACAATGCACTTCTCTTACTCCACTAAAATGGAACTTGGATGAAAAGATGGTAACCATAAATTCACTCTCAGTTTAGCATCCTTGTCCCTCACGGTTAAGGGAAACATATAAATATCCCAGAATATCCTTGTTGGACCTATCTCTGAGTTATTTGTATGAAAAATATAAGGGCTAAAAACTACCTAGGGAATGTAAGACTAGCCTTCTTAAGATCATCACAGATCAACTGTCTAGTAAGTATTTGTGGACCTATAAATCTATAAGATGTTCCAGTGGTTCAGGAAATATATTAGCAGTTCTGCATAGTAAATGTGAAATAGGGGGTTTAAGGTCTGTAGTTAAGGAGGAAATGGAGATAATTGTGAAAGGTAGTTTATTTTACTACATGGAGGAAGAAGTACTATTTATTTATTTCAGGGAAATCAGCAGTGAAGGACTGCACTCTTGATAACTGTCATTTACTGGAATAGCTTATACTGGTGAATTTTCACCTACTTGACATCACTGAGTAGGTGAGGAGCAAAAATGGGAGGTTTTCTTTCTTTCTTTTTTCTCCTTTCAAATTGAAACAAAATATAAGCTGAATGTTTTTGTTAGTTTCATTGATAAGGCACTAATATAGAGAACAGTCACCAGTGCTGTTATGAGTTATGGACATCGCAGCCATAACTGGTGGACAACAGCCCAGAGAAAGCCAAGGATACTATAAGCTGTCTTTAGTGATGTTAGCTGACACAGGGCCTCATATCGCTGGACAAAAGTGGCACTGCTTGAGGGATTCTGGCAAACACCACAGCGCAGCCTACATTAGTCTGGCCATGTATGTCTGCTCATTGTTTTCACCTGTAAGAGTTTCTGCAGGTCAGTGGTGCATGGGTAACACAAGGCATGCAGTCATCTATGCCTCCCCTCACAATATTCTGTGTGCATGTGATGGGCAGCCAGCTTGACAACAGAAAAAAACTGGGTTTGAAAAGTGGAGCATTCACTGAGAAAATAGAACACTGGTACCTCACAGACATGGCCTACTTTGGATACAGTTGTCATTAAGTCACTCAAAGAGTATTGCTATGTCCATTGCTTCATCAGCAGGTCCATGACAGAAGAAATGCCAATGCTAACAACTGCTCATTTCCATCTGGAAAAATGGAGACACTATCATACCGCAGACAGAGGTTCAGCTGTTGTATACAGTGCAACAAGATTTGTTCAAGATTGAAGAGACACTCATGGGGATAGGTCTTGGGAAAGGCAGCACAAATGTCATTATATGCCATCCTTTCAAAGTCCATTAACATGTATTGCAGTGCCAGGGTAACCCCCATGCCACTGGCAATGCCTATCAGTTCATTGGACAGACAATCATTTGTCAGCTGACACTTGGCACTTGGCAGGAATAAGGCAGTACACCAGTGGGCTGGGTCATATTAGCTATTTTCCTTGAGCCAATGTGCCCATTAATAGTGTACAGCTGCTGGCACACTGTTATATGGGTAGGATATGTGCCATTCATAACCCATGGCACTATGTGCCAGGCTCCATATATTCCCTTCTGTCATTAATAGACAGAGTCTGTTACTGCTGCCTTCCACCTCAGTTTTCCTTACCAAAAATGCAATGTGCCATAGCTGTGCATCCTTAACTTTCATGTCTGCAAGACTTGGGTAGTTCTTATAATAGCAGGATTCAATCCCCTTCTCCTAGTGCATCATATCACTTTCTGTATTGCCCTTTTTCTGTCATATCATGGGCTGCCTTTTCCTGCTGTGTGCATCTCTCTCTATTATTCCATCAGAAATGTACCTGGATGTGGTAACCTTCTCCTTTATGGCATCCACAGTCATGACAGCTGCTTCTTCTCTGGCCATGGAGGGTAGAGATGGGCTGTGGATCATTCTAATTCCCTTATCTCTGTTGTCTCCAATGTGATGCACAGCCCTGGCAATGGGAGATTCTCTTTTACATGCACCCCCAACAGTAGTGCCCGTTGCTCTGCTATCCTCTAAGGAATCTGCCCATCTGTCAGTAACATGTACTTTCCTTTTTGTCTGCTTATAGTAGCAGGGACAGTCCTGACAACTCCTGGTTTCACATCCACTATACGTAGTACATTCTGGTACATCCACGAATGACATTCTGCTGATCTCTTTTCTTTATGAATCTCCCCTTCTTGTAATGCTGCAGAGAAGCACAGACAGTCACTTTTCCTGACGGGTAGCAATTAAACATTGGAAGGAATGTGGTCTGTGGCCATACATTGACACATCTACATTATTCCTCAGTCAATTGTGTATGCCAAGTAGTTACCACTGCAATTTGCCATTCAATACCTTATAGTGGAAACATTTAATGGTGCAATTTCATTCTGGCTCCAACCTTGAGTTACATATGACACAAGAAACAGTGTAAATGTTATCAGCACTCTGCCATGACACAGCATACTTGACTATATTTCTAATTCAAATTGATTAGCCTATAGTAAGACCAAAATATGTTTGTTCAGTTCTCTAAAGACCCATTTCTTCACCGCCAACATGTTGGATCTATACCCAATTAAATCAAGTCCGAAAGGATTGTAAAATTATTTATAAAAGTATAAAGGTGCTGCCATCCGAATACCTTATAGTTCTTTGGCTTTGCATTATATCTATAACAAGTCAAAGTCCTCTCCCAAACATAGGGAGGTATACAGACATTTATGCCTATCCCCCAACATATCCTGAACTTATCCAATTTACCTGTGAGGGGGTGGGTGTGTTTGTCATAATAGTTAAGGTCTTCAACTCATAGGCACAGCATGCAGAGTTTTATTCTGACCCCAGTTATCAGCTAGGCTTAAAAAAAATAACCCTTTATGGCAGTCAGCCTTTTCACCTATGTAATATATATATATATATATATATATATATATATATATATATATATATATATATATATGTATATATATATATATATATATATATTTATATATATATATGGATTCACTTTGTAATTTTGAAATACTGAAATCTCGAATTTCAGTATTTCAAACTTATAAAGCCGCATACTCACATTTCTGAAACCAGCAGAAGCGCGAAATTCAAAATACCGAAGCATGTATATTTTGAATTTCTGCTTCCGGTGGTACGGTATGTGGATATTTGGGTTTAATATTGGTAAGTTTGTGTGTGTAAGTATGTTGGTTAGGGGTTTACTGTGTGTAAGTGTGTGTTGTCACTGTTATGTGTGTGTTTGAGGGACTGTAAGATGTTTGTGTGTGATTTTTGTTTGTGTTTCTGTTTGTGTGATCTTGGAGTTAAAATATATAAGTAGGGGGGTGTAGGGACACCCTCTCCCACATGGGGGGGGTTCAGGGGGGGCTTGCTCCCCTGCTTATATGCAGTTTAGATTAATTTGTTTGATTGTGGGGGTGTTTTGTGTATGTTTATGTATGTACTGTATGTGAAGCGTAATTATGGGATTTTGAATTTCACGGTTGTGTGTTTTCGAATTTGTGTGATGTGGTTGGGTTTTCAGCTTTGTAATTTTGAAATACTGAAATTCAAGATTTCAGTATTTCGAAATTACAAAGTGGACCCATATATCTATATCTATATATATATATATATATATATATATATATATATATATATATATATATATATATATATATATATATATATATATATATATATATATATATATAAATATATCAACTGATACCTTGTATGCCTACTGATTACATGTCTAGCTTATGACGAAAGTTCTACTACAATGACCACCCACTATACTAGTAATGATCAGTTCTTCTATTCTGCTCTTTACAGATTCATTTCCTGAAGGATTCCATCCGGCTGCAAAGCACGGCTATATTTTTAAACTGTTCCCGTTGTAACACTTGATCTTCAAATAGTTATTCTCAATAACATAACTATGAAATATTAGAAAAACACATTTTCATATTGGTTCCATACCCTAACTCCATGTTATTTTGTACCGATCTCCTCTAAGCCTTTTAATCAGGTCCTCCCTTTGGCCAGAACATATAGGATTTTGCACTCCCCTTCTCAGTGATAAACTACAAAAAGTTCCCTCTCTAACTTCAAATTCTTCCAAAACATTTGTCTTCCAGTAGATTATGTATTGCTGACAACAGATATTATAAAACATTTATAAACTCACAGTCAAATTATATAACTAAATCTGGGAAGCCTGGGCCTTCTGAATTACCCTAGATCACTAACCTGTTCCATGCAGTTCTCTATTTTTCACCATTTCAAATTAAATCAGCTACTAATATATGAAGTTAGTTGTGGAGTTTAGCAGGTAGCACAAAGGACTGGGACTATGAGCTGGTTAAACTGCTTTTTGTAGTCCGGGATTTGAATCTCTAAGCCTTCATTTGCCTACACTGTGGCTCTGAGCAAGCCACTTAATCAGATAGTGCATCAAGGCCACCCCTGAAAAGGGATGGTTGTGTCTAGTGGGCTTTCCCAGATAACAACTAAATAAAATAAAGTTAAAGTTTATACTAAAATTCAGTCAGAATGGAGGCAGGTATAGCCTGAGACATATATTATGCCAAAGGAAGTGTTATCATCTACATTATCTGTATTCTAAGTAAAACTGAATAAAATAATATTCCAAGAAACTGTATAGGTCTTACATTTCTTTAGTAGTTTTATATATAAATTCTGTAGTAAGTTCCACTAAACCTACTAGGTCATTTCCCAAGTATTTTATATGTGCATTTCATAAAAAACAAGTAATCTCCACGGTATCCCCAAAGTCTCAAACAATCCACTAAACAATTATACTCCGTCCAAAAACAAAACAGTCTAAGAAACTTCTCTGTGTGAAAGATTTTCATTTCATATATATCTAGTTAATCACTGTATAACCACAGTGACTTCATTATTAGTTTTATTTAAAGTACATAAGGGTTATATTATTATGACAGCTGCTAAGTAGGGCAGGACCAGCTCGAATGTCACACTGATGGGGGAAGTGATGTGAATTTGTTAACATGTATACCAATACATTGTGTTTTACAGCACAATAAACCACTCCCTTGCTTGGTAAAAAAAAAAAAAAAAAAAAAAAAAAAAAAAATATATATATATATATATATATATATATATAGTTAGAAAGTTTGTGATGAAACTATTATTCTGTTATTTTTGTTTTACTTGGACCGTTTGTCTGTGTGCTTAATAAAGGATTTTCTAGAAATTATATTTTTTATTTATTTTTGTGACTTAGGACGAGTTTAAGTTCTCTACTTCTACTACCACTATCTGATGTTATTAATATACAGTGATTAACTAGGTATATATGAATTGACAATCTTCCACACAGAGAAGTGAGAAGTTTCTTACACTGTTTTATATGTACATTTCCATAGAAAATTGGATATGTCATTGTATTGTCTAAATTAGTGTAATATTTTATTTGCAATGTCCTTACTACAGTCTTGTTAATCTTGTAGCCCAGTATCTCGCATTTTCTCAGTTCATTACAAATCGTATTTAAATCTGTGTTTGTGATATCTTGAGATCCTCAGTGTGAGAGTACCCCAAAGGGATAAAGGGCATCCCTGTTATATACAGCTACACATTATAATTGAAGCTGATAGCCTAAAGCCAGTTTCTACATTAGCTGTAGTGTCAACATATATCTTATGTAACATCTATGTATGTAGCCCAGGAGAAAACCTCATTGCTAATATCTTAAGCAAATAAACCTGGCCTACCCTGCAAATGCATTAATAAGAAAGTACCATAGCTAACCATGTGAAATATAATAAAGAGAGAGAGATTTAACTAAGTTATGCAAAGTGTGTTAATCAGGCACAAATGTTCATGGGAACCCTTCAAGCACGTGAGTCCCAAGTACTTGAAAACCGCTGTCTCAAAGCCAGGGACTCAGGCATCGTGCAGCTGATGTAGCTACTGCCCATGATTGATAAAACCTCTGTCTCAAAGCCAGGGACTCAGGCATCGTGTAGCTGATGTAGCTACTGCTCATGATTGATAAAACCTCTATCTCAAAGCCAGGGACTCAGACATCTTGTAGCTGATGTAGCTACTGTTCATGATTGATAAAACCTCTGTCTCAATACCAGGGACTCAGGCATCTAGTAGCTGATGTAGCTACTGCTCGTGTTCCATAAAACCGCTGCCTCAAAGCCAGGGACTCAGGCATCTTGTAGCTGATGTAGCTACTACTCATGATTGATAAAACCTCTGTCTCAAAGCCACGGACACAGGTATCGTGTAGCTGATGTAGCTACTGCTCATGATTGATAAAACCTCTGTCTCAAAGCCAGGGACTCAGGCATCTTGTAGCTGATGTAGCTACTACTCATGACTGATAAAACCTCTGTCTCAAAGCCAGGGACTCAGGCATCTTGTAGCTTATGTAGCTACTGCTCATGATTGATAAAACCTCTGTCTCAAAGCCAGGGACTCAGGCATCTTGTAGCTGATGTAGCTACTACACATGACTGATAAAACCTCTGTCTCAAAGCCAGGGACTCAGGCATCTTGTAGCTGATGTAGCTACTGCTCATATTCCATAAAACCTCTGTCTCAAAGCCAGGGACTCAGGCATCTTGTAGCTTATGTAGCTACTGCTCATGATTGATAAAACCTCTGTCTCAAAGCCAGGGACTCGGGCATCTTGCAGCTCTTGTAGCTACTGCTCATATTCCATAAAACCACTGTCTCAAAGCCAGGGACACAGGCATCTTGTAGCTGATGTAGCTACTGCTCATGATTGATAAAACCTCTGTCTCAAAGCCAGGGACTCAGGCATCTTGTAGCTGATGTAGCTACTGCTTATGACTGATAAAACCTCCGTCTCAAAGCCAGGGACTCAGGCATCGTGTAACTGATGTAGCTACTACTCATGATTGATAAAACCTCTGTCTCAAAGCCAGGGACTCAGGCATCTTGTAACTGATGTAGCTACTGCTCATATTCCATAAAACCTCTGTCTCAAAGCCAGGGACTCAGGCATCTTGTAGCTTATGTAGCTACTGCTCATGATTGATAAAACCTCTGTCAAAGCCAGGGACTCAGGCATCTTGTAGCTGATGTAGCTACTACTTATGACTGATAAAACCTCTGTCTCAAAGCCAGGGACTCAGGCATCTTGCAGCTCTTGTAGCTACTGCTCATATTCCATAAAACCGCTGTCTCAGAGCCAGGGACACAGGCATCTTGTAGCTGATGTAGCTACTGCTCATGATTGATAAAACCTCTGTCTCAAAGCCAGGGACTCAGGCATCTTGTAGCTGATGTAGCTACTGCTCATGACTGATAAAACCTCTGTCTCAAAGCCAGGGACTCAGGTATCGTGTAACTGATGTAGCTACTACTCATGATTGATAAAACCTCTGTCTTAAAGCCAGGGACTCAGGCATCTTGTAGCTCTTGTAGCTCATGTTCCATAAAACCGCTGTCTCAAAGCCAGGGATTCAGGCATCTTGCAGCTCTTGTAGCTCATGTTCCATAAAACCGCTGTCTCAAAGCCAGGGACTCAGGCATCCTGTAGCTAGTGTAGGCTACTGCTCATGCTGGATCTCAAATATGAGTTTAGGTAAGCAGCTGTGGAGATGGAGTAGGTGGGGGATTTCAGGGTTAGGTAGTGGGAAGGGAGTTTTAGGTTTAGTGACCAAGAGGGGAGTTTTAGGGATAGGGAGTAATCATGGCATTTAAAGTTCAGGAAAGGGTGGTTGGAGTTTTAGGTTTAGGGAGTGATCGCGGAATTTTAAGTTCAGGAGCAGGGATGGAGCTTTAGGTTTATGGCGTGAGGACTCAGGTTGGTAACTGGGTTAGAGTTTAGGTTCTGGGAGGGCTAAACAGACTTATAGGGTTTGGTGTTGGGAGGGCCACATAGAAATGGGAAACTGGCTAGTGGGAATTCCAGCATTTTCTTTTTCAAGCAATTGGCAGCATGCATGTGTGTCATAAGCTAAAAGCATAGGAGCACTTGTAGTAGAACCAAAGTTCATTGGTCAAGGCTTGTCAGATGAGGCACTCTTTTCGAAATAATTCAGACTAACAACTTGTAACCACTGCTTAGCATAAAAATTGATCTATATGAGAAAACCAGATAATGAACATGAGTATAACATATTTTTTTTCTAGCTTATTGGAGTTTCTACTTTTTCTAATACTGAGTTAGTGAATGTTTGTAAATCAGCTAGAAATATATACTTAAAATTCAGTTAAATCTTAGCTAGTACCCCACCATACCAGTGATCTTGCCCTTCATAGAAGCCTTAATTGAAAGGTTTGCCTCCTCTAAAGTTATTGGTAAAAGCAAGTACCACCCCATTTTTATGTTAACCTATAACTATCCAAGGACTCTCTAAGCTATTCAAGTATTTATCAATTCTCCCTTCTAAGCTATCATTCCTTTCATATAGCTCACTATAGTATGCCCTACTGTAAATGTTCCAAGTACATCCAAAGTATAATCGGTAGCATTCCTATTACAAGGTGCTTCACTTTCATGACGAGGCAACTGGCAGCTTACCTACCTACGTTTGAGGTGAGGGTGATGTATTAAAACACTTGAACCGCAGGTCCCTTTTAGCATAATCTATATTGTATTTTTATTTATTTATTATTTATTTACATTTGTTTACCGGGAAATTCCGACTGGACGCAGGTCCTTTTTCAGCGGATGCCCGGGGAGAAAAGCTCCACATCATGAACATGATAAATAGAGATACAAAGTTGCAGCAATAGTAAACAATATTACAGGTTGCTGGCTTTAATACAATAACAAGATATTGATTATCAACAGTATATGCAGTAAATGTTGCAAGTTAAGATAGTTTCTTGTCGTTTATAATATTAGTAACAAAATTGTCAGACAAGATGTTAAAGTATGTAAAGACAACTAGCTATTTCTGACTGTGGTTCGTAGTGGCGGTAGTATAGTTGGGTTAAGAGTCTAGGTAGGGGGAAGGTAAGGGTGGGGGTTTTAGTCTGGATTAAAACAAGGACAAAGCCAGTGCAAATTTAAGTGGAATTTGAGCGCAGTCTTGAAAAGGCTGCTGGAAGGTAGAGTAGTTATAGAGGGTGGAAGACTGTTCCAAAATTTAGATATGGTATATGAAAATATGGCTTCTCCTGCTGAGTGTTTGGGTTGGAAAACAGTGAGTTGATTTTTCTTGCTTGATCTTAGGGGCCTAGTGGGGTGATAGGGTTGGAGAAGGGTTTGAAGGGAAGGGATGTTAAGGGGGTGGTTAATAAGTTTATGAGCGAGGGTGAGTTGATTAAAGTGAAGGAGTTGTGGGAGTTCTAACCAGTTTAGTTCTTTAAGGAAGATACAATGATGGCTGCGTTAGGAGGTTCCAGTGGCACATTTAGCAATTTTGTTGTAACAAATATCCAGCTTGTGTAGGTCTATCTGTCTAAGGCTGGTAAGTATGGGGGATGCATAGAGTAGGGTGGATTAGCTGGGAATTGGCTATGGAGATTCTAGCCACCTTGGTTAGGAATTGGTGGCTTCGATATAATGCACCAAGTTTCTTGTGAATATTTTTTATTGTGAGAGATATGTGGGTGTCAAATCTAAGTTTTTTGTCTATTTCCACACTGAGTAATTTTGTGTGTTATGATGGAGAGATGATGGTATTATCTTAGGCAAGAATGTTGAAGTGGGGGGTGTTTTGGGTGGCTTTAGAAAGTTGGAACAGGAGAAGTTTTGTCTTACTTGGGTTGAGTAGGAGCTGAGCATTGGATAGCCAGCTTTCTACAGACGAGAATGATTCCTGAGTGATTTGTTGTAGTTCTGGTAGAGTGGGGGCAGAGCAGATGAGAGTAGAGTCATCTGCATACTGTATAAGAGATGCTTGTATGGTGGGTGTTAAAAAATATGTATTAATATGTGTGCATTAGTGCTTTTTCAGAAGCCCAAAAGGGTTAATACATTTATTCTGCTTTATGCTGAACAAATCCATACTAATGGCAAATGCTTTCTGACCTTGTATTTTGTCAGCGCAGCTAAAATCTTGTTTATGTCTTAGGAAATTAACTGAGAAGCAGATGATTTTCTGCTAAGTTAGGAAAATAATGAATAGAACAATACTGCTTTCTATAATGTTATTAAACCCAGACAATTAGCCCTGTCTGTGTTATGAGAACATACACAGCTGCAGGAAGGATAGATAAAGTAGAACAAAGACTGCTTGAAGAATATGAACTATAATCTGTGATTGCTTTGTGCTCGAATGAGTAGAGTACCTTGAAATGTAACACAGCACTGTAGAAATAATTGCAACTAGCTGCTGGTCTCCAAGGCCATGTTATTTTTCAAAAGTTTTCTCATGAATCTAGAAATGTTATGTCATGTCAGCAGAAATAGTGAGCAACATCTGCTGTGAAAAACAATATTGTAAACTTGTGATTTACTACGTCAGCTTCAGTAGGCAATGTCTTGTAAGAATAGTATAAGAATGGCTTCACTTCCTGATTTTAGTTAGACAAACTCTGTATTTTTGCATGCATGTTTTTGTCTCCTTGCTGCAAGAATTAAAGTGCCTTAACCTGAACCTTACGTGTATTGGTCTTTGAAGTTTTTCCTTTGACAGATTGGTCCTTCGGAACGGAAACCTCCACTCTGACCAGATCAGACAGGCCAGGTGGCTTGAAACTGTATGGGGAAGAAACCACATCAGTCCTTCTTATTTGAAAAGACCTCCGACTGAATTGTCATCCAAAAGAGGCCAGCCACTGTTCTGATCTGCGACTGAAGGGCAGGTTTACCTCAAACCAGACGATCAATCACGGAGGCTCAGGTAAGGTGAGATTTACCTCTTTCTGTTTTAGATCAGGGACTTGATTTGCATTGTCTGTCAGGGGATTTGTTTTGTACAAGTCAGGGACAGGAGGATTGCAGTCTTGTCATAGATCAGGGAAACAGAATAGGTAAGGCAGTTATTCTAGATAGACTGTGAAAAAGAAAAATCATGGTACCACATAAAAATAAGAAGGGTTACGTAACATTTCAAAAGTTAGAATAAAATGGGAAATAAGTGCACGAAAAGATCCCAAACTCCGCCGTTAACTGAAGATGCGAAATTTATGCAATTACAATGTGCCGATAATGTTAAATACTACTCAAAATGGGTTAATAAGTATGAATTTGATGGTAAATTAGAAAAATCCTTGCTTATTAACCTTATGAAACAGCTTAAAACTGATTCCAGAGGTCGGGTAAAAAAGCAACGTCAATTAGGAATTCCTCAGGCACACAGGTGGATTGAGGAAGCAAACTGTAGGGAACAAAGGGGTAATAATTTGAAAGCAATATTTTTAGATAAAGAGGATAATAACTTAGTAATAGCATCGGCCCCTCCGCTTCCCTTACCAGAATACAAAGCGAGCGGACAAGCTGGTCCACCCCCATGATATCCTGCTATTCCTGCAAAAGCAAAACCATTTGTTAGAGATCCCGTCGAGACCAGGTCTCGAACACGGGCAGGAAACTCAAAAGGGGAAATTGAGTTGTATCAAATTAATAGAAATTCACAATCTTTAAGTGAGGAAGAGATGTGCCCACTAATAGAAGTACCAAATCCTCAGGCAGGACAAGAAGGACAGGACCCAACTCTCCTAGTATACAGACTGTGGACACCGGAAGATATCCGGAAAGCCACTGAGGGAATTCCCCATCCAAAAGTTAATTTTAGAAATTTTTAGAAGACCTACAAGGCATGAGGTTAAGTTATAACTTAAACGGAGAGGAAATAGAAAAAGTAGTCAGACAAATCGTGGGACCAGATTGGCACATGATCAGTGACAATTGGAATCCCCATGACGCAGAACACAAACCCCTCCCACATAGTAGCGCAGAACTAGACAACAGAGTGAAAGGTCTTACAGACCGAATCTCTGAGAAATGGAAACCTAGGGCAGACTGGACTTGCATTAATCAATGCATCCAACAAGAAGGTGAAACTGTTGACAGACATTATGCTAGATTATTAGAGTGTTTTAATAACCATTGTGGAATGCAGGTACCTGAAGATCAAACACATGATTCCCCGTATGAACAGCAGCTAAAGAATGCATTTTTAAAAGGCAGTATTTTGCCTATAAGCAGCTTTATTACAAAGCACATGGTAGATCATCGTACAAGTAGACTACAGTCACTACTTGAATATGCTAGACATGCCGAAAGGCATTTTAACAGTAAAAAGAAAAAGAAAGCCCAAGTATTCTCTGTAGAAGATGGAGCAGAAGTTTATGTAGTACAGTCCGGGAAAAAGGGCAAGAAAAATGCCCAGGGAAACAAACAATTTGATCAACGATCAGAGGACTTTGAAGGGCAAAAGAAAAGGGGGGAGTGTTTTAAATGCGGCAAGAAGGGACACCTGGCAAGGGATTGCAAGAAAAACAAGAAGGTAACCACGGAAGATAAGAAGGGTGAGGACTGACTATATGATAGCCAAGAATCACTAGAAGACAATAGCCGAGAAAAGATAAATGCAAATGTGATAGAGAGAGTAGAGGATGTGACAGAAGAAATAGAGGAAGTACATGAAGTCACGGATAGTGAAGAAAATGAAATTTTAGACTTAGCTTTATTGAGCTTGGAGCTCTATTTAGCAGACACAAAACCAGAAGTTACACTCCTGGTAGAAGGGAGGGAAGTCATGTTTTTATGTGATTCAGGGGCATCACGGACCCTGGTGCATCCCTCCAAACTGCCAGAGAACTCAGAGTCACCTGATTACATATTAGTAAAAGCAGCTAATGGACAGCTGTATCGGGAGCCCCTCTCCCATAACATTGCAATAACTGATCCTGTTTCAGGATTAATCCAGAAAAGCAAAATTGTCATTTCTGCAAAATGCCCAGTAAACCTCTTGGGCAGGGACCTTATGCAGCTATTTGGCATAGCAGTAGTTCCAACTATGCAGGGTATGGAAGCACAGCGACAAATTGATACTTTTGCAGTGCGATAGGAGGGTGAAACATTTTATTGGTACAGCCAGGACTTGGTTACGACTGGTCCAGGGGCAGTAACTGAAGAGTTGATGAACGTAGCCATCAGCAAGTTCCTCTCCCTTGACATTGATAAACAACATTTGTTGCACTGTACTCTGTATTATTGTAGCACACCAGGACCTGATAAAGAATATGAGCAAGAGTTGTTTAGAAATCATGCAAACAGGTTAGTATTATGTAATCTGTACTGGGACATAAAAGGGAACAGTGTAGTTAGCTGTTCATTACCCCAGGAGTTCTTTGCACTTTATAAATCTAATCGATTACCACATGTAAGCTTAGCTAAGGATAAAAATGTAAAATGGGCAGACCTAGGAGAAAAAGTCACGAGATGGGAAAAACAGACAGAGTTAGAACTGTCAGAACAGGGAGTACAAAAGCAGAAGTTAAATTGGATAACACAGACACACCCAGCTGTGCATTTGCTGTCAAGCGAGGACAGCTGATTAGCACTCTTATCAGAAGAGGAAGAAGATGCCTTACAAGGCATACCAGAAACTCTCTGGTCAACAGGGCAAATCAGATGTAGGACTTATTCATACAGCGGGACCAGTTACTATTATGCCAAAGTCAGCATTTAGACCACAAAAGAGAAAGTATCCCTTGCGAAAAGATGCAGAGGTAGGAATCAAACCTATTATAGTAGCTTTACTTAAGGAAGGAGTACTGGTGGAATCACCTGATTCACAATGTAACACACCTTTATTTCCTGTTAGAAAAGCAAATGGAGAATGGTGCATGGTCCAAGACTTACAAGCTGTAAATGATGCAGTAATGCCAAGGGCACCTATGTTGCCGGATCCACACACCTTGTTGAATGATTTAAAACCTCAACAGAAATATTTTTCTGTGGTGGATATCAGCAATGCGTTCTTTTCGATACCGATACACCCCGACAGCCAAGATTGGTTTGCATTCACATTTCAGGGGAAAAGGTATACATACACACGACTACCACAGGGATATTGTGAAAGCCCAACAATATTCTCACAAGAAATGGCAAGCAATTTGGCAGGATTTACTCCACCGAGAGGCAGTCAGATTTTACTTTATGTTGATGACATCCTGCTGGCAGCCCCCACCCAGCAAGATTGTAAGGAAGATACTGTAGCATTGTTACAATTTTTCGCTATTCAGGGACATAAAGTAAATAAAAACAAATTGCAGCTTTGGAAAAAGCAAGTTAGATACCTAGGATATGTAATATCCAAAGAGGGCAGAACATTAAATGAGGACAGAAAAATAGTGATTTTACAAGCACCAAAACCCACTACCAAGAAGGAAATGATGTCCTTCCTGGGTATGACCAACTTTTGTCGGAGCTGGATCCCAAACTATGCTTTGGAATCTGCACCGCTGACCAACTTGATATACAAGAAGTCTATGGCAGCACAGGATTTATTACAATGGACACCAGAAGCAGAATCTGCTTTCTGCAAATTGAAACAGTTGATAGCATCCTCACTAGTCTTAGGATTACCAAACTGTCATAAACGTTTTTTCCAAACTGTAGATTGTAAGCAAGGTTATATGACATCAGTGCTAATGCAACAGCATGGGAACAAACAACGCCCCATTGCTTACTATTCGTCACAACTGGACCCAGTGGCGCGGTCATTGCCCCACTGTGTACAAGCAGTAGTCGCAGCTGCAATGGCAGTACAGGCTTCGGCCTCAGTAGTGTTGTTCCACCCTCTCACATTGAGAGTGCCTCATGCAGTCGTGATTATTTTATTGCAAGAAAAAGTAGCATATCTTTCTCCTGCTAGGCATCTTTCCTGTATGACTATATTGTTGAGCCAACCTCATATGACAATTGAACGATGTACAACTTTGAATCCGTCTACCTTGCTTCCAACTCCTGCAGATGGCACACCGCACAGCTGCCTGCAGGAGATTGAGCAAAAGACACTACCTAGAAAAGACCTTACGGATGTTCCCTTGGATGATGCCGAGGTGACATACTACGTGGACGGCTCATGCAAAAGGGGTCCCACAGGACAGAACCTAGTAGGATATGCAGTAGTTTCTGATACTGAGATTATAGAAGCAAAATCTTTACCACACAATTTATCTGCGCAGGCAGCAGAACTGATTGCCTTGACATAGGCATGTACTTTAGCAAAGGGTAAATGTGTAAACATTTTTACTGATAGCCAGTACGCTTTCTCTACTGTACATGTTTTTGCGCAACAGTAGAAAACTCGAGGAATGATAACATCTACTGACAAATCGATCAATCATGCACAGTTTATTTTAGATCTTTTAGAATCTATTCAGTTACCTCAGAAAGTAGCTATTTGTAAATGCATAGCTCATACCAAGCAATAGGATAGAATTTTAAAAGGGAATGCAAGGGCTGATACAGCTGCAAAGCAGGCAACCTTCTGAGATTTTAGACTTAGAAATGCTGAAAACAATGCAGACACTTACTACGCAGGTTGAGAAACAAAGATGGATAAAACGAGGAGCAATTCTCAAGGAAGGGCTGTACATCTCCAAAGAGGGAAAACCGATATTGCCATCTAACTTGTTTAGATATTTAGCTTTGTTGAGCCATGGGCAATGCCATGTCTCAACAGGGGGGAATGGTACAGTTAGTGAACCGGGTGTTCACAACATATGGATTCATAAACTACACTAAAAATTTTTGTTTGTCATGTCATGTTTGTAATAAACATCATGCACAAGGGGCGTTAAAGTCCAAGCAGGGGAGTTTCCCTGCACCACTATATCCATTCCATACTATCTGTATGGATTTCATAGAACTGAACAAATGCGAAAATAAGAAGTATTGTCTTGTCATTGTAGATATGTTTTCCAAATGGGTGGAAGCTTTTCCGACCAAAAATCCAGACGCAGCTACTGTTGCGAAAACCCTTGTTAAAGAAATTATTCCTAGATTTGGCATACCGGAAAAGATCTACAGTGACAATGGCACACATTTTGTAAACCAAACCATACAACAATTGAGCAAGTATTTTGGAATTTCTTTGAAAAATCATTGTGCGTATCACCCACAATCTGCAGGATTGGTAGAGAGGTACAATGGGATGTTAAAAAATAAATTAAGGAAGCTCATTGAGCAAACACATAGAAATTGGGTGTATTGTCTGCCCCTGGCACTGTTGAGCATGAGAACTGTTCTGAATGCAAAGGGATTGACTCCTTTTGAGAAGTTATTTGGGAGGGCATATTATATACCTCAGTGGAAACCTCTCATGCCTGCAGATCAGGAAGCCAACTGTACACTTGCTGAGTATATGAGGAGAATGTTGAATTCTAAACACCTTTTGCAGTTTAATTCTGTTTCAGATAAGGAACAAACCAGACCATTGGAAGCAGCAGTAGTCCCAGGCACGTGGGTTAGGGTGAAAGTCGTCAAGAAGAAAAACTGGACGTCACCAAAGTGGGAAGGGCCATACCAAGTGCTACTGTCAACACCCACTGCAGTCAAGATTGCGGAGCGAGCATCCTGGATTCATCTGACACACTGTAAACTGGTTAAAAACTTTGAACTAGACAAAAATCTTGTTACTGTTACACCACAAGAGTAAAAATTACAAAATCCAGAGCATACAGGAATGCAGAACAGCCACAAAAAGTTGCATGATTATCCTGTTGGCTATACTGGTGGCATTAATCTTTTTGTTGTGGCCTTTCCTTTTTCCAGCCACACAAGCTAAACTGAATAAACGCGATGCGTTACTCGTAGACTGGCATCCAAACTTTAACACTTACCAAGCGATCAAACATGTGTATGCTGAGACTTTTAATGTTTCAAATTGTTGGGTTTGTACAGCTATACCAACAGCATACGGGGGATTATTAATGACTGCAGTCCCCCTAGGGGTCAATGAGACCTAGGAAAACTTGGTTTATGATACTATGAATGTTAAATCACAAGATAAAATAACATTGCACCTGCCTGTTACACAAAAGGGAATTGTGTGTTTTTATAAAAATGATACTATCCAGGTGGGTTGGAGTAATTGCAATATGACTGTACCTTACAAATGTTACACCAAAGCTAATAATGCAGGTTCTATTTGTGATACAGACTATGACTCGTTTCTTAAATCAATGCACAGAACGATTAATGAAGTACAACATAATCCTGTTCTTTTTAAGCAACTGTCTATAATAAACAAGAAAATGTTTCATGCAGGGCAAGCATATGTTAATAGTAACGCTACTACTAAGGTGGAAGATTGTTATTTTGTATATGGCAAAAAGGCCTATAAATGGTTACCTGAGAATTGGTCCGGCAGTTGTTTTTTGGGTTACCTGGTTCCGGCCATATGACAAACTGCAGTTTTGCCTCGAGGTAAAATTCAAAATGCACGAGAGGTCACCAAGAAACCTGTCAGAAAACCTGAGAATCCAGTGGGACAGATCGAGGCGGGCTGGAGAAACCATCATTCCATGGGTGATAAACTAACACATATGGACTTGAATGTCACTGTCATATCGTGGGCAGGCATATTACCAGCATATGGAGCAGTGAAATTGATTTGGGAGCTGAGAAAACTGTCTAAACTCCTCGAAGTAATGAGCAATGCAACTTTCTCTGCTCTCGCATTAGTGACTGATGAACTGAATGCCATGAGAACTGTGGTGCTTCAAAACCGCATGGCTCTTGATTTCACCCTAGCGGCGACAGGTGGTACATGCACTTTAATCCAAGAAGAATGCTGTTCATATATTCCTGACAACCAGCACGAGATAGACAACCATCTTGAGGTGATTCAGCAGGTGTCGACCATGACCAAACTAGACCCAAATCCACTGACGGACTTTTTCCAGAAATGGTTTGGGGGGGTAGGGTTCCATCCTAATGAACATCTTGATTGCTATTTGTGTAGGAATGCTCCTGTTGGGAGTATATGTTTGTTGTGGCATCCCCTGCATGAAAAGATTGATCAAAGATTTTATAGATTTGTCAGTTTCTGAAACCTTATATCAAGGTACTGAGCTTAGGTTCATAGGTTCATAGGTTCATACTAGGCTATCTGCCCGAGGGCATTTACAAGCCTAGCCCATAGTTTTGTGGCTTACACCACCCCTTTAGTATGGGGAAATATACCCATTATTTTGCTGTGCCTCTGTCGAGCAGTGACACTGAGGTAATCCCTGGGGTATATCTGCGATCTCCCATCCATTGGTCAAGATTTCTCTTGAACAAGGCCAGCGAGGTGCTCTGCCTCACATATACCGGGATTTTGTTCCACAGCATAGGGAGTCTTTGGGTGATGAATCTATCCCTCCAGCATGTCCTATTAATAGCCGTGTCGAGGTTTAAGTCTCCCGCCCTTGTGGCTCTGACTGATCTAGATTTTTTGAGGTGAAGCATATTCATCAAATCTGGGTTTGACATGGCCTTGTATGTCAGGCAAAGGTCACCTCTGAGCAAGCGGTAAGCGACTGAAAAGAGCTGGAGTTCTTTCAGTCGGGCAGCATAGGACAGATTTTTGAGACCCTTTATCCTTTTGGTGAGGAACTTTTGTGGCCTCTCCAGCTGCTGCAAGTGTCGGGTCAGATACATTCCGAATGGGGCATTGTACTCAATCATTGGTCTGATGAGTGATGAGTATAGGGAGACTATGACCTCCCTTGATCTAGATGTGAATCCCTTCATGATAAGGTGGGCAATGTAGAAGGTCTTCCTAACTACTTTAGCTACATGAGTGTCGAATGATAGGCTACTGTCAACCTGGGTCCCCAGGTCCCTGATAACTTCTTCTGTGCTCAGTGGATTGCCACCTATATGGTAGCTAGGGTAACCTTGTTTTTCCCGAAGGGTATGACTATGCATTTTTTGGCATTTAACTTTAGGCCATGGTTCTGGCACCAGTTATCCGTTTCTGTGAGACCCTTCTGAAGGATATCTGTGTCAGATGTGTTTTCGACTATGGCGCCCAGTTTGCAGTCATCTGCAAACTTTGTCAGCCATAACCCTCCTGTGTTTGCTTGTACTTCGGAAAAGTAGATGCCAAACAAGAGTGGGCCCAGGACTGAGCCCTGTGGGACACCACTTGTGACAGGCTTTGAGTCTGACATGGCGCCAGCAACTCTGACCCTGTGGGTTCTGTCACTCAGCCAGTTTGCAACCCATCTTGTGATGTATGGGTTAACATTTAAGCTGATGAGTTTTTCAATGATACCCGAGTGGGGTATTGTATCGAAGGCCTTCGCCAGATCGAGGTAGGCTGTATGGACTGCCTTTCCCTCATCAATGGCTTTGGTGACTGTTTCGAAAAAGTCAACCAAGTTTAAAAGGCATGATCTGCCTTTGACAAAGCCAAACTGGGTTGGATCCAAAGTCTGCAAATTCCCTATGTCTTTATTTATGAGGTCCATTATGATCCTCTCCATGGCTTTGCAGATAAGGCTTGTCAAGCTAATGGGCCGGTAATTTCCAGGGTCGGTGGAGGCACCGCCTTTGTGAAGTGGGACCACAGTTGCAGTGCACCACTCACTGGGTACGTATCCAGAGGTGAGACTATGATTAAACAGCTGTCCTAGCTGTGGGTTTAATTCCTCGTTGAGTTCGTGGAGCACACAGCCGGGGACATGATCAGGTCCCATGGATGCTGTGTTTTTTGCTTTGGAGAGAGCAGTTCTCACTTGGGTGTTAGAGATGTTTGGGGGGCTGCAATCGTTTGGTATAGATATCTCTCCTTTTGGGAGGGAGAAGTTTGCACTGAACCTGTCAGCCAGTATGTTGGCAATGTCTGTAGGATCAGTAATCTTCACATCATTTTGAACTAGTTCTGAGCATATCTGGGTGTTTCCTCCCAGGTTTCTAACATAGCTAAAGAAGGCCTTATGATTGTCTTTTGAGTCTTTAGCTATTTTTCTCTCAAAATTTGCTTTGGATGATTTTATGAGAGCTCTTAGTTTTTACTTATAGTGATCAAAGGTGTCTTACCTTTTAAGGATTTTGCTCTATCTTGTAGTAGCTTCCTCCTTTTGTTGTAGAGTTTGTTTATGGCTGGGGTCCACCAGACTGGACGCTTGCCTTTGGTACAAAGAGTCTTTGTTTTGCTTGGGATTGCCTTATCCATGCAGTCCTGCAGGTGCTGGTAGAAGGCATTTGTAAGTGATTCAGTGGCTTGAGTACTGTTTTCCGCCGCTCGGGGCCTTAAAGGAGACCACACTAGTCTTTAGAAGTGTGAAGTCGGCTTCGAGAAGTTCTTTACTGTGGTCTTTTTTTATTTGAGGGGGGGTGGGATGAGGACCTCCAACGAGATTAGTTTGTGATCTGATCTCACCAGTGAGGGGTATACTTCCGGTGTTGAACATTGTGCTCCCATGTTCATGATGATGAGATCAAGTATGTTTTCTCCTCTTGTGGGGATGGTGACTAGTTGTTCCATGCCATTTGAGTTTATGAATTCCAGGAACTTTTGGGCTAGGGTGTTTGGGCTTGAGTAGTGTTCCCAGTCTATATTAGGGTAATTGAAGTCACCTAGTATGATGGTGTTTGGTGATACATTTATCCCATCCAGTGTTTTCAGGAAGGCCATGTGAGGTTCCTGAGTTTGTGAGGGTGGCCTGTAACATGCTACAATTTGCAGAGCAGTCTTGCCTATGGTTAATTGCACCTGGATGGTCTCCGATGCATCGTGCGTTGCCACCAGTCTTGAGGTGTGGGTGTCCTTGATGAATATGGATACCCCCCTCCTTTCTTGGTATTGTCCGGATTTTGGGGCCGGAACGCATGATATGAGGTAAAACCTGATAGTGCTGGGGTGCTCTCAGGAGCCTTGAACCAGGTTTCTGTCACAGCACAGACATCGATGTTCTCCATACTGAGAAGGGCCTCAAGTGCGTGGAGAGTTAAACTGAATGACTTTCTTAACTGCAAATCCAAAATGGAAGAGGTTAGGGAAAGAAAGAGATCGTTTATGCTTTTGAAAGTAGAATAAAAGTATTAATAGAGGGGAAATGTTAAAAAAATATGTATTAATATGTGTGCATTAGTGCTTTTTTAGAAGCCCAAAAGGGTTAATACATTTATTCTGCTTTATGCTGAAGAAATCCATACTAATGGCAAATACTTTCTGACCTTATATTTTGTCAGCGCAACTAAAATCTTGTTTATGTCTTAGGAAATTAACTGAGAAGCGGATGATTTTCTGCTATGTTAGGAAAATAATGAATAGAACAATACTACTTTCTATAATGTTATTAAACCTAGACAATTAGCCCTGTCTGTGTTATGAGAACATACACAGCTGCAGGAAGGATAGATAAAGTAGAACAAAGACCGCTTGAAGAATATGAACTATAATCTGTGATTGCTTTGTGGTCGAATGAGTAGAGTACCTTGAAATGTAACACAGCACTGTAGAAATAATTGCAACTAGCTGCTGGTCTCCAAGGCCATGTTATTTTTCAAAAGTTTTCTCATGAATCTAGTAATGTTATGTCATGTCAGCAGAAAATCATGAGCAACATCTGCTGTGAAAAACAATATTGTAAACTTGTGATTTACTACGTCAGCTTCAGTAGGCAATGTCTTGTAAGAATAGTATAAGAATGGCTTCACTTCCTGATTTTAGTTAGACAAACTCTGTATTTTTGCATGCATGTTTTTGTCTCCTTGCTGTAAGAATTAAAGTGCCTTAACCTGAACCTTACGTGTATTGGTCTTTGAAGTTTTTCCTTTGACAGTGGGAGTATGTAAGTTGTTAGTGAAAAGTGAGAATAGCAGAGGACCAAGGATAGACCCTTGGGGAACTCTGAGAGTAACTGGGAGGCGAGATGATATGTTATCATCCCAGATTACTGATTGCTGGCGTCCATGTAGATAGCTATGGAACCAGTTGCAGGCTGATTGTAAGAAGGAGAGGTTGGGAAGAGTAGTGAGTAGTAGCTCATGAGATACCATGTCAAAGGCCTTAGAGAGAAATAGAAATACAGCAGTAGAGAAGAGGCCATTGTTTTTGTGATGAAGTATAGTGTTGGTGAAGGAGAGCAGAGCGGAGGTAGTGCTGTGATATGGCCTGAAACCATGTTGGGTTTTGGAGAGGAGATTATTGGCTAGGAGGTAGTTGGAGACCTGGGTGTTGATACATTTTTCAAGTATCATGGAGAGAGGGGAGATGATAGCAATGGGGTGGTATTTGGAGAGGTCGGTGGAGAGGGTGTCTTTGTGGAGGGGAGTGATGTGGGATATTTTCCATATCAAGGGAACATAGCCTTCTGTTATGGAACAGTTGATTAGAATTGAAATTGGGTAGGCTAGTGTATCAGCTGCAATTTTCAAGTATTCAGAGGGGAGGTTGTCAGCTGTGAATTTGGTGGGTTTAAGTTTTGACAGTCTTTTTATGCTGGAGGTAGGTACTGAGGTGAAGAAGAAAAGAGCAGTGGGGGGTTTAGGGTTAGGAGTTGGGGGGCTGTTGTAGGGAAGTCTTGTTTGTTTAGAGATGTTATAGTTTCAGTGAAGTGTTTGTTGAAGGATTCAGCAATACTGCTGGAGGAGGGGGGAATGGACGGCTGGGGGGTATCAACCTTCACTGGGTGGAGGATAGTGTTAATAGTGGACCAGAAATGCTTAGAGTTGTGGTTGGTAGAGTTTAGGGTGGATTTATAGTAGAGGGATTTGTCTAATTTTATATGCTTTTTGGCTTTATTGCGCAGTTCAAGGAATGATTGGCTATCTGAGTTATTTTTTATTACCTTTGCTATGACAGGAGGAGTTTAGAATAATAGTTGTTTAGCAAGATGGCTTTACAAACAGAGTCCCACTGGCTAACATAAGCCAATGGACCCATTATTTATAGCTACTGCCTGACACACACTCTGAAATAATGCCATTCAATCCCAATTGTCAAAATGAAAAGATTCTGAGCTTGTCCTGTTGGGGCCTCTATCAAATGGAATAATAAACCTTTATTGTTGTCACATACCACAAACTACTAAATAAAACCCTTGTGTGTTCATAAAATATCTAGGATTTCATCAGTAACGTAAACCCTGAAACACAGTCCACTGATTTCACTAGTAGCATAGTCAGGTAGTGGCTGGAAATGCAAAGAAACTTACACAAAAAGCAGAGTACATTAATTTCACCACCTTTAGAGCTACATATTGGTTAGAAATTATGAATATATCATCTACCAATTCACCACAAGACTGTAACATACTCTAGTAATGGTAATAGTTACACAATTACACATAACTTGGAAAAGAAGAAGAGCATTTAGCATTTCATCCCAGTCTCAATCTAGTAACAACTTTACTAAACAACAGAAGACAAATTAAAATTTATAGATAACATGACACTTCACAACACATTCCAACATGAAAAATAAAGAAAAAGTAAACCAATTGTCCAACATAAATCAGCCTGTTCAGTTCTTCCCAAACCTGACCCACTATCATATATACTCTATAATATGATATTGGTATTTAAAGACAGCAACAGGAGACAAAGAAGAAAAATAAAAAGATAAATTAAGCAGCATATGAAGTACAGTAAATATGTCTGAATTTGGGCTTTTATTTTCTTAAAATACTTCAGAAGAGTTTGAAATGCAGATATTTCAAACTGTTATGATTCTGGATCATTAGATCATAACAGCTTAAAAGGAAGATCCAAGATGGCTGCCATGTAGCAGCTCCTTGTTGAAGCTCCAAGAATTGCCCCTGCCATGACCCACCCTAACCCTACCATACTCTTGTATCATATTTCCCACCACTTGTGTATTAATACTCTCACCCTTTTCTTACTTAGTAACTTTCTAGGTGTTTATCTGGTAAACTCAAGCTATCAAAACTGAAGTCTTAACTTTTGATGTATATTTTTATATCTCTTTCTACAAATGTTATTTGTTTATTTGATATTGTGCATGTACTTCTAATTTTTTTAACTATACTGGAGTGTGACTTTTTTCTACATACTGTAAACTATTTGAGTGTGAATTTTGAACTGTAATTTGTTTGTTTTCTGGAGCTTTTCTCCTCGGGTCTCCACCAAAAATGTGCTACTAGCCCAGTTAGACTAACCCAGTTAACAAATATCAATAAATAAATAAAAATAAATAAAAACTTAAGCCATTTTCTTTGGCCCATCTAGTAATGATATACAGATAACCATTAACGTGTATGTAATCCTTGATTGATGTTGCCAAAACCCAGCTTTGCAGTCAACAGCAAATTTATTCATAAATTGGTATCAGTTGGTAATGTTGCCATTACCAAACAAAACAAAAAAGGCACCAGTGCTGATCCCTGTGGGACTCCCATATTTGATGATACACTGTCAGAGTGGATGCCATTTACAGCAACCTGCAGAGTTCTACCAGTAAGCCAGCTTTCAACCTACTTTGTAATATAAGTAGATTGCACCGTCCTCTTTAAAGTACTTATTATACCATAATGGGAAGGAGGGGTCTATATCAGTCCGTCAAAACAGCTGAATATCGAATACCAGATGTTCAAACTGTAAGGTTTGAACACTGGTAATCGCGAAGCTGCAAAACACCAAATTCTTTCCCAGGGAAAGAATTTGGTGGGCCATTTCAGTGGCTTCGTGATTAGCAGGACTGTGGTGGGAAGTTACTGGTCGGGTCAGGTAAGTGTGTGATTGTGTGGACGTTAGGGTTAGGGCACGGGTTAGGTGAGTTAGGGTTAGGGCGCGGGTGAGGTGGGTGTGCGATAGTGAAAGACTTTAAGGTTAGGGTGGGATAAGTGAGCTAGGGTTAGGGCGCAGGTCAGGTGAGTGTGCGATAATGACGGACCTTAGGGTTAGGGTTTGGGTTAAGGTAAGTGGATAGGTAGTAGTGTATGTACAGTTTAGTGTAGGGTTAGATGTAGGATTTTGAGTGTATGTGTGTGGATTGATATTTTTTTGGTGTGCTTGTGTTGTGTGTGTGTTTCTTGGAACAGCGATTTTTTTTCCCTGTGAAAAAAATCGCTGTTCTAAGACTTCGATGTTTTTGCATTTCATGGTTTGAAGTTTGAACTTATGGTGTTCGAACTTCAGATGTTTCGATGAACTGATATAGACCAGGAAGGAGTATCAAAGGCCTTATTTAAATCTAAATCCAGTGCTCTTACTGGGAAACAAGCATCCATAACTAAGCAAACAGTTCATAAAAATAAATCAAGCTTGTAAGAATAGATCTACCCTTGCAAAAACCATGCTGATTTATACCAAAATTAAATCCTGAACTATTATACTTTGACAACAGTTGTAATAAACATATTTCAAAACTTTTACATAAAATGAGCATCAAGCATATTGGCCTACAGTTTTGAGGCAGTGACCTATTAGTTACCTTTCTTAAAAATGGGAGTTGAAATCAATAATGTTTTTACTTTAGTTACTAAAAATCCATCAGTACTCATAGCTGTATATTTTCTGACTATGTAAAAGAAAGCCTGTCTATTTCCTCAGTAGTTATTTGACAGTCTTCTAATAATAATTCATGATCTGGATAATCTAGATTTTGGCCAAATAGAGTATATGGATAACTAGTTAATAATTTGTTAAACTCATTTATTATAATTGTTTGATTATCAGTTAAATTTCAATTAAGCTCCAAACTTGTAATAATGAATTTAATATTGTTTTGTTTATATCTTTATAAGGGTTTATATCATATTATCACAAGAATATATGATTGACTTGTACAAAATCAAGTGATGGGATATTGAAATGGCTTCTCTTTCAGAAGCCAGTATTTTTTTGGGTTGGGTGTTTGCTTTTTCTCCAGTGTGGAATGATCTTAGAATTGGTATATATAACACACAGGGGTGTTGGGATACAGGAGCAAAAACCCTCTGCAAAAACACTATTTGTTTTGCCAACTTTGAGAGGAGAAGCCGGTTCAATATTCCATCACTTGATCTTGTGCAACTCTTTGGTGTTTCAATTATATGATACAGATCCATTTATAAAATAACTTATTTTTTGCAATATATTGAGCCAGACTAATTTCAAAATTAGCTTTAACTTCTTTTAACATACTCTTAAAAGCTATTGTTATGTTTCTTAACTTAAATTTGTTTCTCCTTGTGGGATTCTTCTTTAATAATTGGAATAATCTCTTTTTCTTTTTATATGACTTTATCAACTTATATATCCACCAAAGTGGAAACTTCACTCATGTACCATACCTTTGTCTTCCTTATCAAATATGCTAGCAAAGTTTCCAAAATAGTATGATCATAGTCTACATCATTATTATATGTTTTATAGAGCTCCTCATAGTTAATATCATTGAAAGCATATCTGTACTTCCGTAATAATGGAGGCTTCTAATAACATTTAGTTTCTTAGGTTCATAGGTGTTTACTAGGCTAATGACCACAAGGGCCTTTTTAAGCTTAGCCACGCATCCCAAATCTCTGATAATTTCTCGTACCCTTGATAAGTGTAAGCAGGGGCTCAGGAGATGAATTTCCTGTTCTCCATCCAATTGTCCAAGTTACACTTGAATTGGTTTGGGAGGAACTCTGCTTCATGTGGATGGGGAGTCTGTTTCAGTGAAGGGGTAGTCTCTGGGATACATACTGTACCTGTCTCTCCAGCAGGTCCTATTTATATCTCAGGCAAAGTTTAAGTCTTTAGAGTGGATAATTCTGGTGCTGTTTATTTTGTCGATATGCCGGTGGTCCATCAGGGTGGGGTCTGACAATGCCTTGTATGCCAGGCATGGATTTCTCTTCAGCAGTTTGTAGGAGACAGAATAAAGGGATAGGGCCTTGAGGTGTCTGCATAGGGAATGCTACTTATACCCTGTATTCTTTTAGTGAGGAACCTCTGTGGATGTTCCAGCTGTTGAATGTGCCTGGTTAGGTACATACCAAAGGGTGATTGTATTCAATGATAGGTCTGATGAATGCTGAATACAGTGGAACAATGACTTCCTTGGATGTAGATACCATACCTTTGTTTATAAGTTGTACAACATAAAATTATTTTCTTACTACTGTAGACACATGATAGTCAAAGGCTAGATTACTGTCTCTGAGTGTCCCCAAGTCCCTGACTACTGGTTCAACTCTTAGATGTGTGTTGTCAATATGATAGTTACCAGGAGTGGAAGACTTCCCAAAGGATAGTATTATGTATTTCTTGACATTTAGTTTAGTCCATGGCTCTGCCACAAGTTATTTGTCTGTGCCAGCCCTTCCTGGAGAACATTTTTGTGGGTGGAGGATTCAATGACTGCTCCTAATTTGCAATCATCTGCAAATTTTATTATCCAGAAGCCATTGACAATGGCCTTGATTTCAGAGAAGTAAATGCCAAAAAGAAGCAGTCCTAGGACCAATCCCTGAGGACTCCATTTGTGACTGGCCTCTATGAAGAGGTGAACTCCCCAATTCTAACTTCCTGGGTCCTGTCTGTGAAGCAGCTGGCTATCCACTAGGTGACATAAGGGTTTACACCTAACCTTTTAGGTTTGTCAGCAATGCCCAAGTGGGGTATTGTGTCAAATCCCTTTGCTAGGTCAGGGTAGGCAGTGTGAACCATTTTGCCTCCATCCATTGCTTATTTGACCTTGTCAAAGAAGTCCACCAGGTTGATTAGGCATGATCTACCCTTGAGAAAACCAAATTAGGGTGGGTCCAATATCTTCTGGAGGTTTCCTATGTCATTATTAATCATTTCCATGATAATTCATTCCATGGCTTTGCATATGAGACGAGTGAGACTTATGTGTCTGTAGTTTCCAGGGTATGTAGATGGTCCACCTTTGTGCAGAGGGATTATTGTTGCTGTTCTCCATTTGTGAGGCACAAAGCCTGTTTGGAGGCTGCATTTAAATTGCAATTCCAGAGGGCCTGTTAGATCATGTTTGTTGCTATTTAGAAGGCATTCTGGGATATTGTCTAGGCCTATTGATGCAATGTTCTTGGCCTTAGTGAGAACATTAAAGACCTTTTCCCTAGTGATAGTAGGGAGAGTTATATTTGATAGGATTTCCTGAGGGAAGGTTGAGGGGGAGATAGGGAAAAGTTGGAGCTGAATATGTTGGCCACTAGGTTTGCTGTATCTTCTGACTCAGTAAAGGTGGCTTCATTAACAATGAGATCTGCACACAATTGTGTATTGCCTTTGAGGTTGTAGACATAGCTAAAGAATGCCTTGTGGTCGTCCTTGGCCTGGGAGGCCAAATCTACCTCAAATTTGGCTTTGGTAGACTTTATTTGTCCTCTGAGTTGTTGTTTAGTTTGAGGAGAGTGATTTTATCCTGCTGGGTGCTACACCTCCTAATTTTTAGTGATTTCTTCCTTATGTTATACAACATATGACGCCCACACTCTGGGCTAGTAATCAAGGAGCTTTAATCTTCACCACTGACACTGGAGAGGGACGTTCACTTAAAATACAAATGGTTACACTCAGTATTTCCAGATGCAGACCTCTCTGCATTAAGAACAATTTCCCTTATGAGCATCCAGGGAACATGCTCAGTTCAGGGACTGGTTCCTCTCTATATCTGTCTAGATCCCTAATAAGACTCCCCACTGGCACAGTTCATAGCTGAGTCTTTAGCTGGGGTTTGAAGCTAAATCTTCCCACTCCTTCTCTGTGAAACCAATGCTTTGTGTTCCTGCTCCAAGCAGAAGACACACACTCTTTGAGATTTGTTTTTCTGCACACACACACACACACACACACACACACACACACACACACACAGACACACACACACACACACACACACACACGCACACACACACACACACACACACACACACACACACAAACTCCTGGGAAAGGCTGGCGCAGATTCACCTGCTGTGTCCCCTTCTGCCAGACTATAAGGTAGTTATCACTGCCACCAAAACCACTGCCAGCTACTTTAAGGCTCTTACAAGGGTATCCAATTATACTGAGTGAAATTAATATTAATAAAAATGGTAATGTTCACCAAACAACACGGCTTTCAGGAGTGGCCAGAGTTATGAACAAATAACTATGCAATTTTAATAAAATGACCAGCCACAATGAGAAGTTTAAATATATTTAACAATAAATAATAAAAGATCATGAGAATACCAAATGTCTATTTACAATAAATGCCAGAGTTTCAGTCACAGGGAATATTAAAAATAACACAGATGGAAAGTTTCACAGTTATACATAAACAGTATTTAGCTAGTCTCACGATCTATTCCTGATTGACTAAAATAATTACTGTTCCTACTCACTGAATAGAGCAAGGCAAGATGGATGAGTGGTCCTTGTTGTCAGATCCAAGACAGAATACAGACTTCTGCTGAGACTTCAGTCTCCTCTAATATTAAAACATTATTTCTGTACAGAATGACATCACATACATCTGGTCTTTGATTCCCATGCTATACAATACACACAGGTAGGTCATTGCTCAGATTTGGTGCAGCTGCTGGAAATCATAAAACCATAAAACACTTCCCTTTTTCCTACAGGAGCTACAAGCTATTCTGTAGCACAGACATTGTGTCTCTATCTCTCTTGAAAACTGTGGGAATACATCTTTATGGCTTATCCCATAAAGTAACTTAATTTCAGATATATTTTAGAGTCAGGTGGATTAACTTCTTCCCTTCCAGTAGATGCTGTTACAATGTGTTCATTTAATTCAGTTACAACAACACATGTACATTTATTTTCCTTCCAGTAGGGCACACTGTTGATGCATTTTAATACAAGCAAAACTCACAAATACATCTTCAGCACAAGCATCTGTACAAATCACTTTGATATAGGAATGATATATAATTATTTACAAAATTCCAGCTGGCTGTGCTGGCATAAGTTATACATCCACTGCCCTATTTCTCCTGGCATGGTTGGCAGTACCTCCTATTGTTGCATCTCTCCTCTCTTTGAAGACTCAAGCTAGTTTTTCAAGTTCCCCTTGAGAAACATTTCTTGAGAGGAATGAGCCTATCTGGGAATACATTATCCCATACCATGTCTTGAGACACCATCTGCATTGGCATTGCTAACCCTACTACAGTGCTGCACTGTCATATCATATGCCTGCAACCCTAGGCTCCACCATAGTTACTTGGAATTTTGCTGGCTGGTTTGATGTAGCCATAGATCCTCCTCAAATTCCTCCTTCCTCCTACTGCAAATGCTCAGCACCAGGGCCTTCCTATCATGGTAAGGTTTCATCATGTTAACATGGTACAGTTTGTGCCCCGGACTCCTGCCTAGCAGTTCTACCATGTAGCTAAAATTACTGACATTTCTTACCACTTTGAAGGGTCCCTCCCAAGCTGTCTACAGCTTGTTGTGTCTGACAGGAATGATAACCATAACCTGCTGCCCTACAGCATACTTTCTGGCTTGAGCATTCCTGTCATACCAGACCTTTTTCTGCTGTTGCACTCCTGCCAGGTTCTCCTGGGTCAAGCCCATGAGCTCCCTGAGTCTTGTTCTGAGGTTTAGGACATATGTCACAACAGAGTCCTTGTGGGATTCACACTCACTCTCCCACTCATCACGAATCAAATCTAAAGATCCCCTCACCATATGCCCATACAGCAACTCAAATGGTGAAAAACCTATGGATGCCTGGGGCACCTCTCTGTATGCAAACAGCAGCTGGGGCAAATATTTGTCCCACTCTCTCTTAAACTGATCTGCTAATGCCCATGGCATGGTCTTTAGTGTAGCATTTAACCTCTCCACAAGACCATTAGTCTGGGGATGGTAGGGGGTGGTCTTTATGTCATTCACCCCATAGTGCTTCCACAGACAAGCCAGCAGGTCTGACATGAAATTGGCACCTCTGTCAGTCAGTATTTCTCTTGGGAAACCTACCCTGCTGAAAATCTCTAGCAAAGCATTTGCCATTTTCTCTGCCTCAGTGGAGGACAGAGCCGCCACCTCAGGGTATCTAGTGACATAATAGGTTCATAGGTTGATAGGTAGGTACTAGGCTATCAGCCCAAGGGCCTAAGTAACCCTAGCCAACAAGGGTCCCTGACTTATGCCACCCAAGAAAGTTATTTTCCTGTGCCCCTGTCGAACAGAGCCACATAAGTGATCTAATAAATCTACTACCACCAAGATATACTTCTTCCCTGTGGAGCTTGTGGTACTCAGAGGCCCCACAATATCCATAGCTACCTTCTGAAACAGCTCCTCAACCACAGCCAAAGCATCAAAGAGCTTTAACCTTGTCTCCTGCCTTGCCTACTTTTTGGCGCTGCTCACAGGTCCTGAAGTACCCTGTTACATTCTTTGCAATCCCAGGCCAATAAAAGTTCAGCATAATACATCTCTTTACATTTTTTTTAATTTAATTTTATTTTATTCATTTTACATTTGTTTACTGGCAAAGTCCAAATGGACATGTGTCCTTTTTCAGTGGAGGCTCAGGGAGCTAAGCTCCAAGTCATATAATAACAGAGAAGGAATTCAGACAAGTATTTTACAATACATCAGACAAGTACAATACAATACATCATATTGCAAGACATTTGGTAGTATATCAGTTGTAAAAAGCTGAACAATTTACATCTCTTGGTATGCTTTATGCCCATATAACCTACAAAGGGAATGTCATGGGCTATGGCTAGATGTCATTGGCTGATACTGAAGTGGTTTGTGATTCACCACCATCTAAAAAGAAAAAACCTTTACACTACCAGATGGGGTGGACATAAACATTTTAAAATAAGCCAACAGTTTGGATACATTAATTCAATTGATGCTGTCCATATAAATACAACTTCAATAGTACATAATATTTCTCAGACCATGCTGACTGTGGCTAAATCTGAGGTGCTCAACAAGGGACCGGGGTTCGTTCCTACACATTTGGTGACCAAGGACATTTTTGTTAATAATGTTTTGAATATTTGTAGTAAATTGAACTTATTGTTATATTTTGATAAAAAGGGTGTGCAGGGTGATTCACAGTTTATATTTAAACAATCTTCCTTTTCCCTGCCTATGAATAAGCATGTTCATGTGTTTCAGCAAAACATATTAAAGGATTTGCATTTTAATTTTTGTTATAGGTTCATAGGTTGGTACTAGGCTATTGGCCCTAGGGCCTATACAAGCCTAGCCATAATAATTTCCTGGCTATTTCTTCCCACATTATTTACTTCCCTGGACCCCTGTCTAGCAGGGTGACTGATGTGATCCCTGGGGTGAATTTCCTTTCTCCCATCCAATCGTCAAGGTTCCTTTTGAAGAGGGCCAAAGAGGCACTCTGCTTGACATGTATGGGCAGTCTATTCCAGAGTCTAGGGAGTCTCTGGGTCAGGAACCTATCCCTCCAGCATGTTTTGTTTATTGTGATGACAAGGTTTAGATCCCTGGAGTGTGTGGCTCTGAGGGATTGGTATTTCTTTAAGTGTAGCATGTCCAACAGCTCTGGGTTTGACATGGCCTTGTATGTTAAGCAGAGATTGCCTCTAAATAGACAATATGCGACAGAGTATAGCTGGAGTTTTTTTAAGGCAGTCAGCATAGGGCATCTGCTTTAGGCCTGTGATTCTTTTAGTGAGGTATTTCTGTGGCCTTTCCAGTTGTTGCAGATGTCTTGAGAGGTACATACCAAATGGGGTGTTATATTCTATAATGGGTCTAATGAGGGATGATTACAGCAGGACAATGACCTCCTTTTTTCAGGATGAAAAGCCCTTAGTGATGAGGTGTGCCACATAGAAGGATTTCCTGACTGTTGTGGCGATGTGGTTATCGAAGGTGAGACCACTGTCCACCTGTGTCCCTAAGTCTCTTATCACACTTTCAGTGTTTAGTGTACTGCCACCTATGTGGTAATTCATGGGTACATGTTTTTTCCCAAAGGGGAGAGCTATACATTTCTTGGCATTGAGCTTGAGCCCATGGCTCTGGCACCAAGCATGTTTCTGTAAGGTCCTTTTGTATCCACATCATTTGGGGATCCAATAATGGCTCCCAGTTTGCAGTCATCTGTGAACTTTGTTAGCCAGAGTCCCTTAGTGTTGGCCTGTACTTCAGAGAAGTAGATGCCAAAACTTGTCACTTGTCTGGTGCTGGATATGGAGTCAGCTACTTTTACAGTGTGGGTTCTTTCAGTAAGCCAGTTGGTAACCCATCGAGTGATGTAGGGATTAATGCCGAGCTTAGTAAGTGTATCTATGATTCCAGAGTGGGGGGTGGTGTCAAAGGTCTTGGCGAGGTCCAGATAGGCTGTGTGGACTGCCTTACCCTCATCCACGGCTCTGGAGACTGATTCAAATAAGTCAATCAGGTTCAGGAGACAAGATCGGCCCTTCACGAACTCAAACTGGGTGGGGTCCAGTGTTTGAATGTTGCCAATGTCTTTGTTTATAAGTTCCATGATAATATGTACCATGGCCTTGCAGATCAGGCTCATCAGACTGATGGGGCAGTAGTTCCCAGGATCCAAGGTGGATCCTCCCTTGTGGAGTGGGATAACTGTAGCTGTGCGCCACTCAGTGGGAATGAAGCCTGAGGTGAGGTTATGATTAAACATGACAGGTGAGGTGCCAGTTCATTTTGTAGTTCATGTAGCACAACAAAGTGGTCATTAATAATGTGGACAAAGGGGGTGCTGTGGTACTATAGGATTGGTCCTTGTATTTACAGGAGGCCCCAAATCAGCTGATGGATACCCAGTTTTACCAAAAGATGGTTGTAGATCCCACATTACATTTTAAGAAGGATATCGATGCATTTTTGGCCCTGGCTTTAGATGAAGGGATCATTACCAAAACCACGGTATATCATTTAACTGCATTTAACCCTTCACACCAATACTTGTACATGTTGCCCAAAATTCATAAGGACTCAGGTTGTCCACCGGGCTGACCCATTGTTTTGAGTCATGGCTCTTTAACTGATCCTCCTTCAGCTTTTCTTACTAAGTATTTGAAATCTTTGTTAATTGGTGTTAGATGTAGAATCAAGGACACTGCTGAATTATTTCTTAATATATTTAAAGACATGCAGTTAGAAACAACATGGTATATGTGTACGTTAGACATTGTCTCTATATACCAATATTCCACACTGGGCCAGTTTGTTGGCTGTTTAATTATGGTTAAATAAATCAGGTTTATACAGCCCTGGATTTAATACATTTTTTGCTCTGCTTGACAGAACATGTTTTAACCAAAAATGTTTTTTTATTTTAATGGTGAATGTTATCTCCAATTAAAAGGTGCAGCAATCTTTTGCCCCCATTTATACTGACCTGTTTATGGGATATATAGAAGAACAACTAATATATGATGAGCCATAATATTTATTTAGATGCAGTTGACATTTGGAGACCTTATCTTGATGATCGTTGGCTTGTATGGAAATATGATGTTAATTATTTAGAAGAGTTTATGCAGTATTTGAATGATAACAAGTGGGGCTTACAGTTTACAGTTGTGTATAATATTCAGGAAATCTCTTTTTTGGATGTTAAGGTTACCAAAAATGGTGGTGGAACTTCTTTGTTTCGCAAAGAGTTTTATTACAACTCTTTGTTAGATGTTAATAGTTGCCATCCACCACATATTATTAACAACATTCCCAAATACCAATTTTTAAGGATCAAAAGAATTTGCTCTTCCAAGGACGAGTTGTTTAAACACAATAAAGAGTTTATATCCAGATTTAGAGCCAGGGGTTGTAGCAAAGTTGCCATAGAATGTGCTCATAACTTTGCCCAGTCTGCTGATAGGAATGCCTTATTGGAATATCATGTTTTAAATAAACATGATACAAACTTCCAGTTTGTTACTACTTTTGGTCGCAACACTGAATTATTTTGTGAGTTGATTAATGGGCATTGAGGCATTCTTTTGGCTGAAAATAAGTTGGCCAAATTGTTACCAACATGGTGTATGTTCACATTCCGAAGAGGTGAAACCATTGGTAATTTTTCAAACCATTTTAAAAAATCTGGTTATTCTGTAGATTATGGGCAGTCTTCTTTGGATGTACTTCTGTTAGGGAGTTGTTTCCCCTATGGACATTTTATGGCTTGCAAATATGTTATGAAGATTAAACAGTTTTCATCAGTGAATACGTCTCGAGTATTTGATATTAGATGTTTTAATAACTGTATCTCTGAATGGGTTATTACTTAGAATTAACTTGTTCTGCCTTTTATGTAGGGCAAACTTTTAGACAGTTTAAGTTGCGTATTTGTGAACACTTAAGTGATATTAGGAATAAGAGAATGTCCACTGCTTTATATAAACATGTTTTGCAACATCCTGCAGCTATTTGTTAGATTTACAGCCATAGATTGTATCTGTTTTAAATGACCTAATAAACTTGGGTGACATGATCTATTAAATAAAAAAGAGCAGACCTGGATTTTGAGATTAGGAGCGTTATTTCCTCCGGGTCTAAATGATGTGTTTTGACAGGTTTTCAGAAAAGGGTGTGTACATCTGTTTTAGATATATTGTGCAGATGTGGTTATGGACGGCCGCGGTGGTGCAGAGGTTAGCATTGCCACCTCACAGCAAGAGGTTCTCCAGTTCGATTCTCGGCTGGGGTGCCTTCTGTGCCGAGTTTGCATGTCCTCCCTGTGGTTGCGTGGGTTTCCTCTGGGTGCTCCAGTTTCCTCCCACATTCCAGAGACATGCAGTTGGTGGATTGGACACTCTAAATTGGCCCTAGGTGTGAGTGTGTAGGTGTGTGTGTGCCTTCTGTGGAAGGTTGAGTGCCGGGCTGGCAACTCAACACCGTAAAACTCCACTGCCAGTCATGAGCAGACAGATGATCTGCTGTGGTGACCCCTAACTGGGAAAAGCCGAAAGAAGAAGAAGAAGAAGAAGTGCAGATGTGGTTATATATTTTATGTTTTTTGTGGTACTGAGGAAGGCTTTGACCGAAACTGGTTTGCCTTATGTATTTATTATATCACCTGATTTTTTGAATCATTAATAAATGTTTTCATTTGCACTGATCATTGTGCTGGCTGTCCTTTGAAGGTTTTGCATTGGTTTTTGGCCCTGCACTGTTGCCACAACTGCGGAGTGTTTGTGGCTAGTCTATGGCTAGAAGTGCCGGATGATAGGCTCTACGCACTAACTGCTGTATTACCTCACCTTCTAGCCCTCCCTCAGGAGTCTATTCTCTATACAGTAACCCTTTGTTCCAGTATACAGACTCCCCTTTCCTTGAGAATCAGGTGCCTTCCTAACTACCTCCCACAAGCCACTTAGTGTACGGTCTGATATTTGAGCCTGTCTGAGCTCTACTTTTGTGACTCTTCCAAGCTTCTCTTCCACAGGAGATCTGTTATCCTCTGACAGTGGTGCCTCACTGTCAGCCTGGGTACTACCACTCACCTCTGACCTTGCAGTCACTCTGTCCAAGGGAACATCAGTACCTACCAGCAGCTGTGGGTGACCTTCAGGATCACTGCTGCAGGATAGCTCCCACTCTGAAATAGCCATACCACCAGCCCTGGCTACTAATGTGGTGTTTGTCTGGGCCTCTCCCAGGCTACCAGACCTATATGCCTGTCTCCAAGCCTGACTGCATGTAACTGCATGCACACAAGGTCCTGCATTATTAAAATCATTCCCTATCAGGATCTCTGCAGAGATATCCTCAAACACACCTACTTGCTTGCTTCTTTTTCCACCCTCCCAGTCAAGGAAAACCCTGGCTAAAGGTATTTGGGATGGGGTCCCTTCTAAAGCTCTGACTGGAGTGGACTGCCCAAGCAAGTACTGCTCCTCTTTAACCACTGCAGGCTTCACAAGGGTTAAGTCAGAGGCTGTGTCTCTCTTAGCAGTGGCCTGTTTTCCATCCACTGAGATAGGATATAACCTCTTGCAATAGTTTGATACCTCTGTTTCCTCCAGACAACTTACCCCACCTTTTATTCCCCACCTTGCCTCCGAGGATATCTATATGCTACATGGCCACACTGGTTACATTTAAAACATTTAACCCTTGATCCTGGTTATGTACTTGAACTAGTGGCTTCTCCAGTTACTGGTGGACTCTGTAGGGACAGTTTAGGCTGCCAATCATGGGTTTCCATATATCCATGTGCAGCACTGGGTATCCCTTTCCTGTGCAGTGATGCTTTGCTTGCTAAGTAGAGATCCCCCTTCTTCCCCAGCTCATCTGTAGAGTTACATTCTTGGCCTGCCCACCAGATTCTCATGCCCTCAGGCAAAGTGCTAAGGGCTTGTTCCTTCACCAAAAGGTCTGGCAGCCCTTCAAAAGTGGTGACCCGACATCCACTTACCCACCTGTGCAAATAAATGCTTAACTCTGCAATATAATCAGACCCATGTTCATCTGCCTTGTGTCTATGCTCATGAAACTTTTTTCTCTAAGCTTCAGGTGTTAACTTAAAACATTACAATAAACATTTTTTAACTGCATCATAGTTTAAGCAATCAGTATCAGACAATTTGGGCAGCATAGTGGTGCAGCGGTTAACATTGTCACCTCACAGCAAGAGGTCCTCTGGTTTGATTCTCACCTGGCGTGCCTTCTGTGCAGAGTCTGCATGTCCTCCCTGCATTTACGTGGGTTTCCTCTGGGTACTCTGGTTTCCTCCCACATTCCAAAGACATGTGATTGGAGTGTTTCTCCCTGGGCCTCCGCTGAAAATAGGCTCTGTCCTAGTTGCAAAGGGAACATCAGTACCAGCAGCTGTGGCTGACCTTCAGGATCACTGCTGCAGGCTCTGTCCCAGTTGGACTTTCCTGGTCAACAAATGTTAAATAAAATTAAATAAATAATTTAGAAACAGCAGTTACAGTTTTACCATGGAGTAAGTGGGTCAGGAACTATACCCAGAGCCCTTGGTCAACATTATACTGTTTAGGTACTCTTTCAAATATATGAATACAATTATCACAATTATTACCTCTATAAATTGTGGAAGAAATTTACTGATGTTTATTGCTTCTGGGGTTGGGTTATTCCCTTCCCCATTACCTCCATGCGCCTGGTGAAGAGTCAGCATCCACCTCTCATGTTGACGCTGCTTCTCATTTTCTTCAGCCTCCAATCACTGCAGTGTTTCTGCTGATTCTAACTCCAAACGTTTGGCTCTACTTCAAGTATCTTTAACTCCAGAGGCATTTTTAACTCCTCTGAGAAAACGTTGAACTGTCCTGTTTCTGAAGCCTCCAGATTCCCATTACCGGACTGGTTATCCTCTGGTCTGAACTGTGACTAAGGCTGAAATCATTTCTTCTTTAGTCAGGTTGGTCTGCACCAGTCCTTTGGCTTCGCACACCTTGGCCAACCAGTTCTGTGTCAGCTTGCCATAATCCCAGTTTTCCGGTGTCACTTTCAACAGCAGCATGACAAAATCTTTTTGTACCTTTGAAGGGGGTTAACGTATCATTATCTGGCACCACAGGGCACAAAATAGTCCTTGAATGTTCCAGTGCTACATTAGCCCTTTCTTTAGTACATATAATCCTGTTCTCATTTGTTAGCTCAGTTTGAGGTAAAATGGGGTGTCCATTGCCGGGTTTGTCTTTTTTGTTTTCCATTGTACCATTATTGTTTGTAATAACTTCTGGGTACAAAGTAGGGGTGCTTCATTGACTAGAATTGCTCTGCTCCATCCTGACTTAATAAATATACTTTACTAGCCGAATCAGTCATTTTTAGACTTGCTATTAAGCCTTCTTCTATTGATATAGTGTTAACAGAATCAATTGATTTCTTACTGCTCTTTTCATCCCTTTTAGTTCTAGCCCTCTTCCTCTTCCTCCCATTTTTAAATGACTTGGCAATTTTCTTTGCATGTTTAACTGTTCCTTTACTACTTGCTTTTCTTTGTGATGTCACATTTTCAGGAACATTAACAAATATAGCTGGAGAATTTTTCTGTAACAACAGACATAACTCTTTTTTATCTTCTATATAAACTTCCATAAAATAGGTGTGAGAAAGGTGCAACTATTAATCTGATCACTACTACCTAATAATTTCCCTTAACTAATTTTATTCAGCTCCTCTCTTTTCTTGTAATTGAGACAGTGCACTCATATCCATTAAGTGATTAACCTAGGAATACCTATCACATAGTTTATACTCACTAAAACAATTATATTTCACTAAATCTTCCAGGGCGTAACTATATGTCATCCGTCATGATATGAGTTATTACAATCTATTTTCTTAACAACTAATTCAAAGAATGCTAAGGATATTATCTCAGGAAGTTTCACTCTCACTTTCTACTCTTACAGAGACCACAGAAAGACACAATCCTGCCCTATTAGAGGGTAATTTAAAACTGCGCCCCCACCTACAACATCTGCACACAGGAGAACCACAAATTCTCAGCTCTTAAAAGAACTTGAGGGAAATGTAGTCAGACCAGTTTCAAACTACAACAGTAAAATGCAGTTTCCTCTTTCTTTCCACATGTACAAAATCCAAAGAAAAGCACAGTCTTGTCCTGTAATAGGGCCATTTTACAGCTGCACCCGCATCTACAGCACCTGCACAGAGGAGAACAATTCCCCAACCCTTAAAAGGACTTGAGGGAAATGTAGTCAACATAGAGCAGTTTCAAACTACAAAAGTAAAATATAGCTACCTCTCTGGCTCTCCACTTATACAAAGCTCACAAAAAGGACAGTCCTGCTCTGTAAGAGGGCTGTTTATAACTGCTCCCACACCTACAGCACCTGCACGCACCAGATCATAAATCTCTTAAAAGGACACATGAAGAATGCAGTCAACACAGAACAGTTTCAAACAACAAAAGTAAAGTTCAGCTTTCTCTCTCTTTCCACATGTACAGAGCCCACAGTCCTGCTTTGCAATACATCTATTTATAACTGGTCCCATACCTACAGTACCTGCACACAAGAGAATAAATCCCCGGTCCTTAAAAGGACTCATGGGAAATGCAGTTAACACTGAGCGGTTTCAAACTACAACATTTAAATGCAGCTTTCTGTCTCATTCCACTCATACAGATGCCAAAGAAAAGCAGTCCTGCCCTGTAATACTGCTATTTATAAGTGTTCCCTTCCCTACAGCACCTGCACACAAGAGAACCACAAATCCCCAGTCCTTAAAAGCTTGAAGGAAGTGTATTTCAAACTTAAAGTAAAATGCAGATTCCTCACTCTCTTTCTACTCATACAGATTCAAAATTAAAACCTGGTTACCTAAAATTTTGAATTGTCAAAAAGTCTCTCTCTTATAGTATATGTAAATCTTTAGTAAAACCTTCCACAAAACCTGAATCTCATCCCAGGTCTCTTATTGTAAGGTTCTTTTCATATCTGGACAGCAAACAGGTATTAAAGGTTCATTAAGCTAATTCAGCTATCAATACTGAATCAGTTATAATTAGGGTGACAATAAGTTTGTTATAAAAGCAATGGAAAAAGAGAGTCTGGATAGCATTTGGTAAGGAATTAAAGAAAAATAGTATAAAGATTTATACTGTTTTTCCAGTAAAAATAAAAATATTTCTGAAGAAAGACAATAAAATAATCACCACCTTTGAGGATGATTTATTTATAAACTACAAACTGGTACCAGAGACAATAGCAAACCAAGTAAAAGACAAAACTCTGTATGAGGCAGCAGTGGTAAATGTCGAAGCAGCAAGACCAGTTCAATAACCGAACCAACAAAAAGTTTTTATTCCATAAAATACACACAAAGTTTAACATTTTCGTCAAATTTACATAGATGTCTTCAGAACTACCTGAAACTGTTGAAACCACTAGTTAAATACCCCTCGTTAAAAATTAACAAGTCACACACTCAGTATGAAAATCACCTATTTGATACCATTAGTAAACACTTATAAAACTTTCTTTGCAAAAATACAAAAATAAATGTGTAGTTATACATGAATAAAAAGTAAAAAATAAAAAAATGCTTGCATATATTTTGAATTGAAATCTAAACACTTTGATATAAAAGGATGTTTTAAAATTTACAATTCTTTACACTTCTAATTGCTTTATTTTAATACAGAATTTATTGAACAACATTCATTTAGCCCAGGATGGTTTGTGGCATTTAAAATGACATGCCATTTTAGCTCCAACTTATTTAAATGCTCTTCAGTGATAAAACCCCACTGATCTTTAATCACTTGCTGAATAAGTATGAACTGAAATGTATGTGTAGGATATATGCCTAAAAAAAGCATTTGTGTTCTTATTCTTTTTAATGTCCATCAAATGCTCATATATTCTCTCTTCACCTATGTGGATCTATATGATTATTTTGCAGTCCCACATCACACCATTCTGATTATTCAAGGGTTACCCAAAATCCATAAGAGCACCAGTAATCCCCCCATACATCTGATAGTCTCTGGGAGGAACTGGTGCACGGAACCTGTATCAATATATCTAGAAAAATTTTTGAGACCTAAGATAAATAACATACAGCACATTCTAAGAGACATGGAGCATTTTTGAATGATTTGTATGTGCATACACAAGATCTAGAATTAATGCAGGGGATATATTTGGTGACCCTTGATGTGGTATCTTTATTTACAGTCATACTGAAAGATATAGGTATAGAGAGTATTTGTACCTTTTTAAGGGACATGTTTTTGGTAGATCCACATACTATAGATCAAGTAAGTCAGCTATTTAGGATTGTTTTGGAAAACAATGTCTTTGTTTTTGGGAAAGACTATTATTGGCAGTCTAATGGCGTAGCTATGGGCATGTCATGTGCCAATAGCTATGCCAATGCCATAATGGCAGTATGGGAAATTAAGTATATGTTGCATGGTCCTTTTGCAGACAAAGTGTACTTCTTGAGGAGGTTTGTGGATGACCTCTTTATTTTGTGGAGGGGGACTAGTGATGAATTGAAGGAATTTGTGCAATTTATTAACCAAAGTTCTACGTTTTTTAATTTTACGTATACATACCCTATGGAAATAGTTAAGTTTTTAGATGTAAGTGTTGAGAAGAGAGCAGATGGTACTATCACAACTCGATTGCATAGAAAGGAATGTTATGTAAACCATCATTTATCTAAAGATAGCATGCACCCTCCTTATATTTTTAGAAATGTTGGTCAAAATCAGTTTTATAAGGCCTCCAGATTGAACGTTATAGAGGAGGATTTCCTTCACCAAGTTGAGAGAACCAGTAGTGATTTACAAGAAAGGGGTTACAACACTAATGACATAGAGACCAGTATTAAGGAAGTGAGCAAGTTAAGATCCTATTTTTCTAAGAAAAGAGACATGGGAAAGGGAGGTCTTAATAGGAGTCAAGCCAGAACACGAGATAACACACAAATTAGAGTACCTTTTTAGTATTCCAAAGATGCATGGGTGTACATGGATGTTATAAGGAAACATTGGGACATATTGAAAGTAGATAGGGACATCAGTAAGCTAACTGATGTGAAACCTAACTTTTCATTTATGAACTATAAATCTTTGAAAAGGCAGTTATGTCAACCTAGGGTGAATGACAAAAGAAAGGGCATTCTTAGTTCTGGTATAGACAGGGACACTAAAAGTGTGGTAGATGTGCATTCTGCAAATATATAGATAGTACTTCTAGATTTGAACATCCAGACCAATTAAGTTCCTATGAGTTCAATATTTCCTATGAGTTCAATATTACAGCCACTAGGGGAAACTGAACATATTGTTTACGTGGCACACTGCACAGTGTGCTGCAAGTTCTATGTAAGTAAGACAGATAGATACCTGAAGGAAAGAATACGTGAACATACTTATGCCATCAATAAGAAGAAAAGAGTTAATGCCTTAGCCAGACACATCATTAATACTGATGTGGAACATGGCTTTAAGTTTTTGGTTATAGGGAGAACTTATGAGAGCATCAAAGGGGGAGACATACGGAACATCATTGAAGAACTTGAAGCAAAGTGGATAGTTTGATTAAGGGCTGATAAAGGCTATGCACTCAATGAATATATACCTCTATGCCTTAAGTTAAAATCTAGGGAGCTTTTTAGATAGAAGCAATGATGAATTATTTATGCTCATGTTTTATGAACTTGTTTTTAATACATGTTTGTATTTTTAATATATGTTGGCATCTATAAGTATGCATTTTGTGGTTTGTTTTAAACAAATAGTGATTGTTCACATTATGAGAATGTATTGGTTGTTTCAGTCATGTGTTTTAAGGTGTGTGTGTGTGTGTGTGTGTGTGTGTGTGTGTGTGTGTGTGTGTGTGTGTGTGTGTGTGTGTGTGAGTGTATATATATATATATATATATATATATATATGTATATGTATATATATATATATATATATATATGTGTATATATATATATATATGTATATATATATATATATATATATATATATATATATATGTATAAGCAAAGGGTTTGTTTTAATTTGTATTGACATCTGAAGAAGTGGGGTTACCCACAAAAGTGCTTGTGTCTATTAAAGTTTGTTATACTGGATCCTACAGCTCTCTCCAAGTCCGGGTGTTTTGGCTTTTATTCTGGATCTTTTTGGAATGGTTATAGCTCCCCTAAAATGGAGTCTAAGAACTAAAAATGTGACACTGCTACTGTACCACTGTGACAAAGGGAAATACTGCCAGTACAGCTATCTGGAATTTTGTAAATAATTATATGTCATTTGTCAACACTAGCATGATTCATATAAGACCTTTCTGTTACAAATGTATTAAAGTTGTATGTCATATAAGATGGTTTGTACAGCTATGTGTGCTGAAAAGGTTTTTGCAAGGTGCTTAAAATGTAATCACAGCATGCCCTACTGGAATATAACAGAAATGTACATACAATATTGTAACTGTTTCAATGTATATATTTTAACAGTGAAAACTGGGATACAGAAGCTTAACTTCAGAGGGATAGGTGAAATTGAGTTACTTTATGGCCATGCAATAAAAGGATGCTATCTTTCAGTTTCAGTGCAACAACAGACACAATATCTGTACTGAAAAGTTTTCTGAATTGTCTTGGAAGTGTTTTATTGTTTTATGACTTCCAGGATCTGCAAAGATCTGAAGAAAAGCCCTTGTGTATGTATTTTCACAGGTAGATGCTAAATACTGCTAGCTTTCAGCAGTGGGGTGGGGGATACCTGGGATAGAGTCAGATGACAAGAAATTAAGTCATTCTGCAAGCTATCCCAGCAGTAATATTTGAGATATTAATTTAAGAACTCTCTGAGAAAGACTCTGCATTCTGTATTCTGTCTTTGACCTTACAATATCAGCTAGAAGATCTATTCACCACAACTACCTTGCTGCTCTAATTAAGTGTACTAGGTTACAATAATTCTCTTAGATATA